>NC_090444.1:897245670-897596831 GCF_031143425.1 Pleurodeles waltl | reverse complement strand
AAGGGAGCCCCCTTCCGAGGACGTGTCCGTGTCGCTGCAGGGTCCAGTCGTCCCCGTCGTGGAGCTCCCCTCGCCCTCCGTCTCACTGGTCCAGTCTGACTCTGTGGCATGGCCCTCCTGGGCCATGTGAGATGCAGCTCCCTCCTGCCCCGATGCCACTTCTCCTCCGCCTGATGATGCTGATGCACACAAGCACAGAAAGACAAACAAAAAGGGGGGGGGGGGGAGAGAGAAATAAAGGGATATTGAGTACATGGATCTCGGGGTACAGTTAGCGGACATGACAGACACAGATGCCCCCCTTGCACTAAGTTGCGCACTTGGGGTACGCTACGCATTCCGTGGAACATGCCCTACACGCCTAGAGTTGACAACTGCACCCATGGATGACACGGCCCAGGGATGGCTGTACTGACAAACTACTGAGGGTGGTGGCTGGGGACACAGGGGCTTACGGGGGTGCCCAGCCTACAGATATCGCCCTGGCCTAGGGGGACCCCCAGCCCTCCTCCCCCACCCAGACACCCTCCACTGCGCGACAACAGAGTAGATAATGCTTGTACTCACCCCCTTGTGTCTGCTGTGCTGCCCTCACGCGCCCATCCAATTCAGGGTAGGCCACCGCCAGGATCCGGAACATCAGGGGGCTCAGTTGACGGCAGGCACCCCGCCTACGTTGGGAGGCCATCCCCAGCAGAGACTCGGCGGTCTTCTTGGTCCCGCGGCGGATGTCCTCCCACCTCTTGCGGCAGTGGGTGCCCCGTCGATGGTGGCCCCCAGGGCCCGGACTTCCTTGGGCGATGGCACGCCAAATCCCCGATCTTCTCATGGGCGCGGACCTATGTGACACGTACAGGGAGGGAGAAATACCACGTTCAAGTTTTCTCAGCATTTTCCTTTCCAGTGGCCCCAACGCACCCCATCCCCGCCAGGCCCCCCGCCATGCCCCCCGCCATGCCCAACATGCCCCCCCATCCCCGCCATGCCCCCCGCCATGCCCCCCATCCCCGCCAGGCCCCCCGCCAGGGCCCAACATGCCCCCCATCCCCGCCAGGCCCCCCGCCCATGCCCCCCGCCATGCCCAACATGCCCCCCATCCCCGCCATGCCCCCCCCGCCAGGCCCAACATGCCCCCCATCCCCGCCAGGCCCCCCTGCCAGGCCCAACATGCCCCCCATCCCCCGCCAGGCCCCCCCGCCATGCCCCCCAGCCCATGCCCAACAGGCCCCCCATCCCCGCCAGGCCCCCCGCCAGGCCCCAACATGCCCCCCATCCCCGCCAGGCCCCCCCCGCCATGCCCCCCCGCCATGCCCAACATGCCCCCCCATCCCCGCCATGCCCCCCCCGCCAGGCCCCAACATGCCCCCCATCCCCGCCATGCCCCCCGCCATGCCCAACATGCCCCCCATCCCCGCCAGGCCCCCGCCATGCCCCCCCGCCATGCCCAACATGCCCCCCCATCCCCGCCAGGCCCCCCGCCCAGGCCCAACATGCCCCCCATCCCCGCCAGGCCCCCCGCCATGCCCCCCCGCCATGCCCAACATGCCCCCCCATCCCCGCCATGCCCCCCGCCAGGCCCAACATGCCCCCCATCCCCCGCCAGGCCCCCCCGCCATGCCCCCCCGCCATGCCCAACATGCCCCCCATCCCCCGCCAGGCCCAACATGCCCCCCCATCCCCGCCAGGCCCCCCGCCATGCCCCCCGCCATGCCCAACATGCCCCCCATCCCCGCCATGCCCCCCCGCCAGGCCCAACATGCCCCCCATCCCCCGCCAGGGCCCCCCCGCCATGCCCCCCGCCATGCCCAACATGCCCCCCATCCCCCGCCAGGCCCCCCCGCCAGGCCCAACATGCCCCCCATCCCCCGCCAGGCCCCCCCGCCATGCCCCCCCCGCCATGGCCAACATGCCCCCCATCCCCGCCATGCCCCCCGCCAGGCCCAACATGCCCCCCATCCCCGCCAGGGCCCCCCGCCAGGCCCAACAATGCCCCCCATCCCCGCCAGGCCCCCCCGCCATGCCCCCCGCCATGCCCAACATGCCCCCCCATCCCCGCCATGCCCCCCGCCAGGCCCAACATGCCCCCCCATCCCCCCGCCCAGGCCCCCCGCCAGGCCCAACATGCCCCCCATCCCCGCTAGGGCCCCCCGCCATGCCCCCCCGCCATGCCCAACATGCCCCCCATCCCCGCCAGTCCCCCCGCCAGGCCCAACATGCCCCCCATCCCCGCCAGGCCCCCCCCCAGCCCCCCCCCATGCCCCCCGCCATGCCAACATGCCCCCCATCCCCGCCATGCCCCCCGCCAGGCCCAACATGCCCCCCCCATCCCCGCCATGCCCCCCCGCCATGCCCAACATGCCCCCCATCCCCCGCCAGGGCCCCCCCGCCATGCCCCCCCGCCATGCCCAACATGCCCCCCATCCCCGCCAGGCCCCCCCGCCAGGCCCAACATGCCCCCCCATCCCCCGCCAGGCCCCCCGCCATGCCCCCCGCCATGCCCAACATGCCCCCCATCCCCGCCATGCCCCCCGCCAGGCCCAACATGCCCCCCATCCCCGCCAGGCCCCCCGCCAGGCCCAACATGCCCCCCCATCCCCGCCAGGCCCCCCGCCATGCCCCCCGCCATGCCCAACATGCCCCCCATCCCCGCCAGGCCCCCCGCCAGGCCCAACATGCCCCCCCATCCCCGCCAGGCCCCCCGCCATGCCCCCCCGCCATGCCCAACATGCCCCCCATCCCCGCCATGCCCCCGCCAGGCCCAACATGCCCCCCATCCCCCGCCATGCCCCCCCCGCCATGCCCAACATGCCCCCCATCCCCCACCAGGCCCCCACCGCCATGCCCAACATGCCCCCCATCCCCGCCAGGCCCCCCCGCCAGGCCCAACATGCCCCCCATCCCCGCCAGGCCCCCCGCCATGCCCCCCGCCATGCCCAACATGCCCCCCATCCCCGCCATGCCCCCCGCCAGGCCCAACATGCCCCCCATCCCCCGCCAGGCCCCCCGCCAGGCCCCCCGCCATGCCCCCCCGCCATGCCCCAACATGCCCCCCATCCCCGCCAGGCCCAACATGCCCCCCATCCCCGCCAGGCCCCCCGCCATGCCCCCCGCCATGCCCAACATGCCCCCCATCCCCCGCCATGCCCCCCGCCAGGCCCAACATGCCCCCCATCCCCGCCAGGCCCCCCCGCCATGCCCCCCGCCATGCCCAACATGCCCCCCATCCCCGCCATGCCCCCCGCCAGGCCCAACATGCCCCCCATCCCCGCCAGGCCCCCCGCCAGGCCCAACATGCCCCCCCATCCCCGCCCAGGGCCCCCCGCCATGCCCCCGCCCATGCCCAACATGCCCCCCCATCCCCGCCAGGCCCCCCCGCCAGGCCCAACATGCCCCCCATCCCCGCCAGGCCCCCCCGCCATGCCCCCCCGCCATGCCCAACATGCCCCCCATCCCCGCCAGGCCCCCCGCCAGGCCCAACATGCCCCCCATCCCCCGCCAGGCCCCCCCGCCATGCCCCCCCGCCATGCCCAACATGCCCCCCCATTCCCCGCCATGCCCCCCGCCAGGCCCAACATGCCCCCCATCCCCGCCAGGCCCCCCCGCCAGGCCCAACATGCCCCCCATCCCCGCCAGGGCCCCCCGCCATGCCCCCCGCCATGCCCAACATGCCCCCCCATCCCCGCCAGCCCCCCGCCAGGCCCAACATGCCCCCCATCCCCGCCAGGCCCCCCGCCATGCCCCCCGCCATGCCCAACATGCCCCCCATCCCCGCCATGCCCCCCGCCAGGCCCAACATGCCCCCCATCCCCCGCCAGGCCCCCCGCCAGGCCCAACATGCCCCCCCATCCCCGCCAGGCCCCCCCGCCATGCCCCCCGCCATGCCCAACATGCCCCCCATCCCCGCCAGGCCCCCCGCCAGGCCCAACATGCCCCCCCATCCCCGCCAGGGCCCCCCGCCATGCCCAACATGCCCCCCATCCCCCGCCAGGCCCCCCGCCAGGCCCAACATGCCCCCCATCCCCGCCAGGCCCCCCGCCAGGCCCAACATGCCCCCCATCCCCGTCAGGCCCCCCCGCCATGCCCCCCGCCATGCCCAACATGCCCCCCCATCCCCGCCATGCCCCCCGCCAGGCCCAACATGCCCCCCATCCCCGCCAGGCCCCCCCGCCAGGCCCAAACATGCCCCCCATCCCCGCCAGGGCCCCCCGCCATGCCCCCCGCCATGCCCAACATGCCCCCCATCCCCGCCAGCCCCCCCCGCCAGGCCCAACATGCCCCCCCATCCCCGCCAGGACCCCCCGCCATGCCCCCCCGCCATGCCCAAACATGCCCCCCCATGCCCGCCCATGCCCCCCCGCCAGGCCCCAACATGCCCCCCCATCCCCCGCCAGGCCCCCCGCCCAGGCCCAACATGCCCCCCATCCCCCGCCAGGCCCCCCCGCCATGCCCCCCGCCATGCCCAACATGCCCCCCATCCCCGCCGTGCCCCCCCGCCAGGCCCAACATGCCCCCCATCCCCGCCAGGGCCCCCCGCCAGGCCCCAACATGCCCCCCCATCCCCCGCCAGGGCCCCCCCGCCATGGCCCCCCCGCCATGCCCAACATGCCCCCCATCCCCGCCCAGGCCCCCCCCGCCAGGCCCCAACATGCCCCCCATCCCCGCCAGGCCCCCCCGCCATGCCCCCCGCCATGCCCAACATGCCCCCCATCCCCGCCATGCCCCCGCCAGGCCCAACATGCCCCCCATCCCCGCCAGGCCCCCTGCCAGGCCCAACATGCCCCCCATCCCCGCCAGGCCCCCCGCCATGCCCCCCGCCATGCCCAACATGCCCCCCATCCCCGCCAGGCCCCCCGCCAGGCCCAACATGCCCCCCATTCCCGCCAGGCCCCCCGCCATGCCCAACATGCCCCCCATCCCCGCCAGGCCCCCCGCCAGGCCCAACATGCCCCCCATCCCCGCCAGGCCCCCCGCCATGCCCCCCGCCATGCCCAACATGCCCCCCATCCCCGCCATGCCCCCCGCCAGGCCCAACATGCCCCCAATCCCCGCCAGGCCCCCCGCCAGGCCCAACATGCCCCCCATCCCCGCCAGGCCCCCCGCCATGCCCCCCGCCATGCCCAACATGCCCCCCATCCCCGCCAGGCCCCCCGCCAGGCCCAACATGCCCCCCATCCCCGCCAGGCCCCCCGCCATGCCCCCCGCCATGCCCAACATGCCCCCCATCCCCGCCATGCCCCCCGCCAGGCCCAACATGCCCCCCATCCCCGCCAGGCCCCCCGCCAGGCCCAACATGCCCCCCATCCCCGCCAGTCCCCCCGCCATGCCCCCCGCCATGCCCAACATGCCCCCCATCCCCGCCAGGCCCCCCGCCAGGCCCAACATGCCCCCCATCCCCGCCAGGCCCCCCGCCATGCCCCCGCCATGCCCAACATGCCCCCCATCCCCGCCAGGCCCCCCGCCAGGCCCAACATGCCCCCCATCCCCGCCAGGCCCCCTGCCATGCCCCCAAGCCAGCCACTGGCCCCAAATCCATATTGAATTAAACTCACTTGTTGGTCTGGAGGACCGTAGAGTAGCGCATACTGGGGGAGGACCCCATCCACAAGTTTCTCCAACTCCTCTCCAGTGAAGGCAGGGGCCCTTTCCCCAGGCGCAGCAGCCATTGTCCCTTCCAGACCGAGGTCACAGCAACACTTGCAGTATAGGTCCTCTCCTGTGAAAGTTCAAGTCGCAAGTGGATAAGTAGATAGAAAATGGCGGTCACGTCCGCGGCGGTGCGTACCGCGGCGGTGCGTCCCGCCACCGCCGGCGCCCTTCGCCATTGGCTCCTGAAACCCATAGGCTTCAATGTTAACCAATGCGGCTTTGCGCCGCGGTCTTCGCCCGCCGCCCGCCGCGGTGTGCCACGCCAGCGCATTGACCTCACATCCCATTGTCACACTTCACAGGTCAGGCAGCCGCCATTTCCAGGGCCCACATGGCTCAATTTCAACTGCGTCACACAGGCCTAGGCCTTGCATAGCCACTCAGACACGCCATTCACTGCATAGAGAATCGTATACTGTGCTAGCTGTGAGTACGTACCTGTGGGTTGCTTGACTGTGTGCTCCATGTTGTCCTTCCTCGGCACCGTCCGCTGGGTTGGGCGAGGAGACGGATGAATCCTCCCGTGTACCGACCGCTGGTGGACCTGTCGACAATGGAAGAACGCCACATTATCCTGACCTACCGTCTTAACCGTGCCACTATCCATGAACTGTGTGCCCAGCTGGAGCCCGACCTGATGTCCCCCATCCGCCAACCCACAGGGATTCCCCCTCTGGTGCAGGTCATGTCAGTACTACATTTCTTGGCAAGTGGGTCATTTCAGACAACCGTGGGAATTGCTTCTGGGATGTCTCAGCCCATGTTTTCGAAGGTGTTATCCAGAGTGTTGTCTGCCCTGATGAAATCCGTGAGGAACTACATCATTTTCCCTGAGGTGGGCGAATTGGCTACAGTGAAGGGTGATTTCTACGCCCTTGGACATATTCCCAACGTAATTGGTGCCATTGATGGGACCCATGTGGCTTTGGTTCCCCCAAGAGACAGGGAGCAGGTGTACAGGAACAGAAAAAATTACCATTCAATGAACATCCAGGTGGTGTGTTTGGCTGACCAGTACATCTCGCATGTAAATGCCAAATTCCCAGGGTCAGTGCATGACGCCTACATCCTCAGGAATAGCAGCATCCCTTACGTCATGGAACAGCTACAGAGACACCGTGTATGGCTAGTGGGGGACTCTGGGTACCCCAACCTGTCGTGGCTACTGACCCCAGTAAGGAATCCCCGGACCAGGGCAGAGGAACGGTACAATGAGGCCCATGGGCGTACTAGGAGGGTGATCGAACGCACCTTTGGCCTCCTAAAGGCCAGGTTTAGGTGCCTGCATATGACAGGTGGATCCCTAATGTACTCACCTAAGAAGGTGTGTCACATCATCGTGGCCTGCTGCATGCTTCACAACCTGGCTTTGCGCCGCCAGGTGCCTTTCCTGCAGGAGGATGGTCGAGACGGTGGTGTTGTGGCAGCGGTGGAACCTGAGGAGAGTGACGAGGAGGAAGACGACGGGGCTGAAACAGACAACAGGGACAGAATCATTGAACAGTACTTCCAATAGGACACAGGTAACATTTCAAAGATAATTTAGTAAAAGTTAACTACTCTCCAGCATCTCTGCTGCCTGTCTATTTGCCCCAGTGTATGATGACTGAGTTTTGGCTTTTCCCTCCCTATTTCAGATCTGGGGTCCCCACTACGAGTCCTGTGCTTCGTTTCCCCATGGACTACAGCTTTGTGGCAGCTGTTTGTTGACTTCACCATGTACAAGGACATATTTGCACTGTCATGTCAATTACAATCTATTGAAATCACAGCCAGACTCCAGATATTTTGGTGCAAAATAGGTGTTTATTTAAGTGCTCAAAATGGGATGGGTGGTTTCAAGTGGGTGGGGGCTATGGTGAAGGAATGTCCATGGCAGAGTCCAGAGTAACAGTCACACAGGTGCATTGTCCAGAGGCCTGTGGAGAGATGGAGCATGGGCAGTTCAAGGATGGACAGGGTGACTATGTGGGACAGTGGGATGACATCAGGTGGTATCCATTGCTGGCGGGGGTCTTGACATCCTACTCTGTCTTCTTGCGAGATCTCAGGGCCCTCTTGCGGGGTGGTTCTTCTCCTGCAGGAGGTGGGGGTCTGGTGGGCTGCTGCTGTGCGGGGGCCTCCTGTCCACTAGCGCCGGCGGAGGTGGTTGGCTGTTCTTGGTCCAGGCTAGTGGCAGGGGCCCTTGGGTGTTGTTCAGTGTCCGCCCTGTTGTTGACGAGGTCCTGCAGCAGCCCTACCATGGTAACCAGGGTGGTGTTGATGGCTCTGATGTCCTCCCTGTACCCCCGATAGTGTTCCTCCTGCAGCACCTGGATCTCCTGGAACCGGGCCAGTACCGTCGCCATCGTCTCCTGGGAGCGGTTGTATGCTCCCATGATGGTGGTGAGGACCTCGTGGAGAGTGGGTTCCCTGGGCCTCTCCTCCCCCCCCTGTCGCACAGCTGCCCTCCGAGTTCCCCTGTTTCCCTGGGCCTCTGCCCCCTGGCCGGTGTGCCCACTACCACTGCCCCCAGGTCCCTGTTGTTGTTGGGGTGGTGGGTTATCCTGGGTGCCCTGTAGTGGTAGGCACACCGCAGATTGACGCGCCCTGGAGACAGAGGCATGGGCCCGCTGGGTGGGAGCTGTGCTGGTGTTCCCAGAGGGGTTTGGGTCTGTAGTGGCCTGTGCCTGTGTGAGGGGAACCGACTGTCCAGAGGTCCCCGATGGTCCGGGCTGGTCATCGGTGTCCAGGTCGACAGAGCTGCTGTCATCGCTGACGGCCTCTTGGGTGGGGGGTGTGGAGAATTCTGGCCCCTCCGCCGCGGTGTGTTGACGGTCGGGTCCTGCAGGGGTATAGAGGTATGGTTATAGTTTCAATGTGTGGCATATGGGTGTATCTGTGGGTTCTCGTGTCCCCAAGTGCTGGCATTCGTGTGTGGGGGCTTTGGTGAGGGTGGCTTGTGGGGGGGATGTGTATATGCATTGGGCATGCTTTGGTGATGGGTCTCCATGCTTAGTGGACGCATGCAGGCCTAGGTTTTGGGATGTGTGGGTTGTGATGGTGAGACATTGGCGGGGAATAGGTGTGCTGGGGGTGGGGGTGAGGATGGTGGTGGGGGTGAGGATGGTGGTGGGGGTGAGGGTGGGGGTGACGATGGGGGTGAGGGTGGGGTTCGAGGATGGGGGTGAGGTTTGGGGTCTGATTTGGCATGCAGGTGGGGGGGAAGCAGTATTGAAGCTTCAACTTACCAGTATCCATTCCTCCGCCGACTCCTGCGAGGCCGTCAGGATGCAGGATGTTCAAGACTTCCTCCTCCCATGATGTGAATTGTGGGGGTTGAGGTGGGGGTCCTCCGCCAGTCTTCTGCACGGCGATGTTGTGCCTGGATACCATGGAACGCACCTTCCCCCGTAGGTCGTTCCATCGCTTCCTGATGTCTTCCCGATTTCTGGGGTGCTGTCCCACTGCGTTGACCCTGTCGACAATCCTCTGCCATAGCTCCGTCCTCCGGGCAATGCTGGTGTATTGTATCTGTGTGCCGAACAGCTGGGGCTCTACCCGAACGATTTCCTCCACCATGACCCTGAGTTCTTCGTCTGTGAAGCGGGGTTGTCTTTGGGGTGCCATGGGGTGGTGTGTATGATGTGTGGGGTGGAGTATGTGTATTTAAGTGAGTTGAGTGTGGTGGTGTGTGTTGTTTTGTGTGTGGATAGTGTGTGGGTGATGGTGTTGAGTGGCTGTGGCTGTTATTTTTTGGATGCTGGTGTCTCGCTCTTGCCTTCTTGACAAATTTTTTAGCGTAGGGGTTTGTGGGTGATGTGGGTGTGTGTTTTATATTGTATTGTGTGTGTGGGAGTGGTGTGTGTATGTGTATCAGGTGTGTGGGATTCAAATCGTCCAATGTGGCTGAGTTTTGTTCGTTTGTGTGTATTCTGACCGCGGCGGTGTGTCCCGCCAATGGAATACCGCGTTTGAATGACCGCCGCGTGGATTCGTGGGTCGTAATGGGATGGGCGTATTTCTGTTGGCGTGGCGGTGGAGGTTTGGTCACCTCCACCTTTCCGCCGACCGCTGGTCTGGCGGTCTGTTGTGGCGGTCGGATTTTCGGAGGTTTGCCTTCTGCGGGTCAGAATGACCGTGGCGGGTTTCCGCGACCGCGGCGGGATTATGGAGGATTTCTGACCGGCGGTAGGCGCCTTTTACCGCCGAGGTCAGAATGACCACCTAAGTGTTCTAGTGGTCTGCCCTTGGGTTGTCGGCACTGGTGAAGGCAGCTGAGTGTTTGCCAAGATGGTGAATATACACAGGCTGTCACTCTTCTTCCACGGAGCCACTGGTTTTTAACTCCATATATCCTCATGTTGGTGAGTGCAGTGTGGAGCGCAAGTTCAATCCATCATCTCTCATTGGCTGTCTGCCCCTTCCTGACGTGTTTCCTTCCAAGATCTACATAACCTAGTTGGAAGTCATGGTTTATTGCTGTCAGCTTCCCCAGCTTTTTCTTGGTGTCATTTCACCATTCATTCTTGCATTCCAGTCCACCCTCTCAGTTAATCTCTTCTTCTGTAGTATCCGTCAGTGGCGTAACTAAACTTAAGGGGGCCACCCTGTAAAGTATCCAGAGGGGGGGCACCTCCCCCCGGACTCAGTCAGAATGCTGTGCTGAGGGGCCTCCTGGAACTCAGTTGCCCCGCACGGGCTGCAGGGGCCTTTGTTACGCCACTGGTACCTGTCCTGTCTTACCATCACTTGACACATTCTACCTTGCTGCTTTGCAAGCCTGGGAAACAGAAATATTCGTAGCATATAAGCACAGCTGCAATCGGTGTGAAGACGCACTTCAAAGTTTATAACACCAGTACAGTAGCTACATGTCTACATTCCTAAATGGATTGCAATTAGAACTGCTCCAGCTAATTAGACTAGCGTCCAGGAGTTGTTGTATTTTTTTTACCTTTTAGTGTATTTTTCTTTCCTGTACTTTTGGTACTACTTTCTGGTGGACAACATTCTCTAACCCTTATTGCTCCTGGAACCAACAGTATGGCTTTTTTGAAGGAGTCACGCTTTCCTCAATAAGGTAAAGAATCAACCCCTATGTTCGAGATTTGAGAGAGGGGTCCAAGAATAAAGATCTGTTTAAAACATCAGTGACTTACAGAGTCACGGATAGGTATTCTGAATTTGTAATTGTTTGCTGGTTTATGTGGCAGACCAACATCAATTTCCAGCAATCAGTGTATGAGATCATTGTACATATGCCTGAGTCCTGTAAAAAAACTGCCATTGCCACCACACTCATCTTTCTCATCAGTGTCCTTTTCTGTGAGATGCCCATCCCTAAAGGCATTTATTTGGAAGTAAAAAACCCATACCTATTGGATTTTCCTCTGTTTTTCTGTTGCCAACTAAAAACCCCAGCTATTGTCTTAACATTGTTCTCTTAGAATTCCTAGCTGTGCTCAATAGAATGGCATACCTGGGGCTTTCACTGAAGAAAGACTGTGACAAAGAAAGGCTAGAACTGAGAGTTTGAAATTTACCAGTTAGTAACTGGATCAAACTGAAATCCATGACTTGAATGAGATGTGGTAAATTGTCTAGGACACTGCGGTTCCTTGCGATGGGCTATGGGGCTCAGCCCCTCCACCCCATTATCTGCACCATCTCTTTTTTTTATATTATTCCCATACATTTCTAGCAGGCGTGCTACTAACTGAAGAGGCAGTCAGGCACTTTTTTACAGACACATACGCTGGTGCGCATGTAGCTGTCCTCACATTTTTGCTGGGTTTCCCTTTATCCTGCCCTGGAATATGGTGGCCTGATAGGCATTAGGACCACACCCTCCTTATGGTGTAACAGACCCGCTAATCGAACACAGCTTGGGCGCATTAGCATTCAGGCCTGTGTTTCCAGAAGCTGCACACCTCCCTTTCCCATGTCATCACAGGGGAGGGCATGATCAGCGAGCCTGACTGACCTCACCTCTCCCTGTTCGAGATGGGAAAGGGGCAGGGTTAAAATGAGGGAGGCTCCAGATACTTGCATAACGTCATCAATGTTGGTTTCAGCAGTGCATGCTGCTCAGGGCACTAACTGCCTGTCTCAACAGAAGGTTGCTGCTCTTCCTGTAACTCAGATGCCTGTTTTGCAACTCTTGCAGATCTCACTCTCGCTCTTCAGCATGTCCGGAGCTGAAAAAGTATACCAACTGGCTCAGTGCTACTGCTAGCCTTTGGTCAATCAAGCAGAGCACATATGCGTGGATGATGAGACTGCTATCAGGTGAAGCTATATCAGAATAAATCTTGTAGTGCCTCACACATTTTCTAGCAAACTTTTTGCAACCCACCTCAGCTTACCTACATAGAGCTCAAGACCAGCTCATTTCGGCAATTAGCAAAACACACTAGATCTAAGGGGGTTGTATTTCACAATACCAAGTTAAAACAAGCATTTGCAATTCATTGAGTCTTGCGTTTGCTTGAGTTAAAGCTACTATTGTTGTAAACTCCTAACCGGACTTTTCTTGCCGCATAAACTGAAAAGTAAAACAGTTTCACATAAGCGAGCTGACAGCGCCATGAGCACATAGCAAACACACAAAAGGAAACAGAAATTCACTCACAGTGAAACATATCGGCAAAAGTGCAATTATCCATGTAACCGGCAAAAGTGTAATTATCCATGTAACTGGCAAAAGTGCAAATATCCATGTAACAGAGTCGATAGCATGCAAAACGCTCTACTACTGCCCAGTGAGATCACACTGCCTACGAAATAAAGAGAAAAAGTAGTGCAGAAACCATACGGAAACATGGAGCCTCGTATGTTTTCAGTAGTTGTCTGGTGCGCTCGAGGCAGGCTAAACACCGGAAAAGGCATGATGTGTGCATGCCTTTCACTAAAGAAATCAAGCTAATTTTAAAAGGCAAGCTCACGAACCAATCAAACTGATGGGCTTGACACGGGCGTGGTTAAAAGCCCACAGAGAGATTACACCAGGGACAGAGCACTTTGCGCTCAACACTATAGGTAGCTGGAATTTACCAGTATTTGAGCTAAATGAAAAAAAGTTGTGTAGGAAGGTGCTTTGTGTTATGCTTCAGCGTGCCATTTTAAAAGAGATTCACTGTAAAATCATACATGCATTTAATTTTTAAACCATTGTTAATTACTGGAAGTATATGTAGCAAATGCAACATTGCATTTGTGAGCAGAGAGGATGATCAGCGAGGTAAGAAATAGGGATGATTTGGGGAGAGGGAGATACCAGACTCAAAAGGAGAAACTGTGGTGGAACTCATAGGGGAGTGTGAATGAGAAAGGAAAAGCAATGAAAGCAGAGTAGGGCCAACTGTTGGGAAAAGGAGGTGATTAAAAGAAGGTCCTGGTGTGTGTTATGTGAAGGGAATGGAGAGCAGTATCTGAAACCGATACCTGCAATATTCATGCAGCTGCTTAGGGTGATGAAAAAAAAGTAAAGCAAGGAATGTGCTTGCCTGCTCCTTGCAGTTACAGACAGGAGTTTACGCCCCACCACTTTCACATTTCACCAGTCGCCACTGGCCTAGGGATATTCCTGCCCTCAAAGGCAAAGCACTTGGCAAATTCCCAGTTAAAGGCAAATTTGAGTGTGGTGGTAAATTTCAATCCCTGTTCAAATCCCTGTAAGTGTAGGCATCCAACATTTGGAGATTTAAAGTAAGCACTGCAATTCTTCAATTTTCCCCAGATTAATTTTGCCAGGTCATTTTTGCCACAATTGATTGGGAAGAAACATATATGTTCTGATACAAGCAGAATTGCCCACTCGAAATCAGGTCTTGAGTGTTTGATGAAGAAACGACTTACGGCACGGCCACATAGGGTTATCAATGATTAAATACTCACTCTTAGCTACAATTTCTGCCCCAATCAGACAGTAATTTCCATCTAACTGATTCTTACTAATAAATATTTCAGATATTGTAAGAATTTCAATCAACAAATTGAAAGAAGGCAGCAATGGTGCAGCGAACCCCAAACTTTAGGGTACCTATAAATTGTAAATATTGGAATAATATAGTGACACAAGCAATTTGTGACAAAGAACATCACCAGTCCATTTGATTTAGTGGCACGTCCACATAATTATTATTTTTAATATTTGAATGATATATTTTCCTCACGTACATATACGTACATGCATCCAGTTAATTAGTCTGCGCTCTATTTAAGTTCCAGAAACAATTTTCTATACAGAGAATAGGGTGACCACATTTTGAAAAGCAAAAACCGGGACAGGCTAGAAATTAAACTAGGACTAGAGCCCTTAGTCTTATTTCTATGTCTGGCCTGTTCCGGTTTATGCGTATATTTTAAAAGTATAAATTCGTAGATAGATAGTTAGGTAAGGCTATGCTTACTAATATTAGGTAGGTTAGGACCTACAGGGTGAGCTCACTTCCCCTCTTCATCGCACTGTCTCTAGTCTGCTAGTAGCATGCAGCGGACCTGCACTGCAGGAGAGAATCGGGAATTATTTCAAATTAAAAAAAGGGTCGTCGGGACAATCCTCTGAAAACCAGGAATGACCGCGGAAATTCGGGATGTCTGGTCACCCCAGCAGAGAATAAATGGAAGAAAAATAAAGTCATTTGCAGGGGAAAAAAACTCTATTACATAGTGAGAGACCGGCGACGACAAATCAAATGCAAAAGCGATTAACAGTAAGAACAAAAAATATGACGAAACCAAATCCACCTCCTCCGTGCAGATATCGAGAAAGCTAAGAATAAGACTGAACCAGTAGCCCATGGAAGCTGTCGCAGCATGATGTAGTAATGAGGTGATAATGCCGCCAAAAAAGAACTGACAAAATCAGAGCTATCTAAAAACAGCATACAATGACGCTTGGAACGAGTAGAGGCCAGCAAGGGGATATAGACGACAGAGAAACGGAAATAAGAGGCCTCCAAAAACAGAGCCATTTCTGTTTGTTTCTTTTTTAAATGAATACATGTCAAATGTGCTACCTTGTTTTGCTTTCAGTGTTATGGCTCATAAAGTGGGACCTAGCCCCACTGATGGTCACTAGGCATTAAGTCAAACGATGTTTGTCAGTCTTTTTACTGGTAAGTGAACATTAACATCACACTTAAACTGTAATTGATCGTCTAAGCAATTAGGCTCGCCAGCATGCATTTGTCTGTGCATCATAAATGTATATTGCTCCTTGTTTCAATAAAAAATGTGACAAAATATTTGGAGGCTGTAATTTGTACTAATAATTGTACCTTTCCCTCAGAATAGGATTTGTTTGGGACTTCGTGTTCAGATTAATGAGAAACTAGCTTTGCTTCCGGCTCTATTATTAATGGACTAGTGAGTCCAAACTGCCATGGGAACCTAGAGTACATAGCTACTATCTAAGGCCAGGTTACCAGGCACAGGGAAAATGTAGTTGACATAAACAGTAGAACTGCTTTAGTTTGTACACCTGCAGTTTAGCTAAACCACAAACCATAACAAAATGTATTTTAACAAACAAACAAACAATATGTAGTATAACAAAATGAAGTAAAACAACATGTAGTGGAGCGAGACACGAAAAACAGAGCTAGCATCAGGTTTTCATTGTAATTAGCAGTTAATTAAAGCTACACATGGGTGTAATACCAGGGTTTGTTTGCCCAACAAATTAAATTGTCTGACCGACTATTACCCAATTCAAAAGTCCTAATTTCTTGGGCCTAAGAAGGATAAATAGCTCATTCGTTCCTGCCAATCTTCAATGCATTGTCTGCTGCAGGTGCAGCCCACTGAGCTATCTCTCTGTGACAGTATTTACCTGTGTCAAACTCAATAAGTCTGAAATACTTCTGTTCACAGTACATATACAGCATCCAACACAGTCTTTGTTGTATGCCACCTCCCAGGCTTTTCTGCTGGTTGTTTTATTAAGAGTTTAGATCATCTCTGCAAATGGAAGCATCTTCTCCAAGCTTGTTAGGAAGCACAATGCAAAATGAGGAGCAGGGAAGCTGTTGCCCCACGCCTGGGGATCTTTTTATCTCAATCTTTAGGTATAGTAATTAAATAACTCCTGCAACGGGATTTATGGACCTTTGATTGTGGACAAGGAGAAATTAAAAGGAGCAATCTTGTACATCAAACACCATTGACAGTGAAGTCTTTTGGGGGCTTTCACAATAATCAACAAAGAGAGTTGATGTGAGTTAAAGGGTTTTTATGAGTTGATTTGAGTTAAAGGGTTTTATTAACGATGTTAGTAAGTTTAAAATGTTTTATTCAATGAATGTTAGCCTTTAGTCATCATTGTTCGAAGTTCAAATAATCCATTAATCAATATTTTAAAACAAGGTAAAATATTATACTAGTAAAGATTACAAGTAATATGCAGATAATACAACAAACATATCCCATTAACAAATGTCCCTAATCTAGGTTAGGGAGCAGAATGGCAATTTAAACCAGAGTAAAGGTATAAGTTCAGAAACCCAATGGAGAGTTCTGATGAGAGAATAAGATGCATAAGCATGATGCTTTTGCAAAAGAGCAAAGACAATTTCAAGTTGGAAACTATTCTCAACTATAAATCAGCAGACATATTTTTTAAAGAAAACAAGCTAAAAAGAAATCTCTCATGAGAAGAGGTAAGCCTACAGATTTAATAACAGAATCCAGAGTACTCTCAAATGCTAGAAGCCAGAGTGCCAAGAGAGAGTGTGTGTGAGTGAATCTATCTACTCTAAGAACACGCTAAAACAAATCTGTAAGAATACAAATTGTAACATCTGACACTTCCCCATTCTCGGTGTCCAAAATGATTTCAGGATGCCATAATAGCAGCTTAACTCCCTAGTTTTTCACATCTTCAAAATGGACCACAGAAACATGTCCTTGAAAAGATACTTTGTTCACATCTTGTGGTGCAGATAGTTCTCCCATGAGTCATGTTTCCTGCTATCTCCTCTCCTCCCGGTGAGAACTTCACTTTCAGTTGTCTATACTTAACAAATGCATATTCAACAGCTAATAGAAGACATCTGGGAAGTTACAACATCTGCAGGAGGACAGAAAAAACATCTTGTGCACTAACAGTTCAACTTGCAAAACAGGCCTTTAACAATAATGTGTAAATCGCTGTTAATATGGCATCAGTAGTTAAGCTAACCTAAATCAATACATTATGTCATTTCACTTATATGCTTGCAATGTTGAAGTATGACTACCCCCTACAAATTTTGCTTTTACTATATACAAGCTATTTTGCAAAAACGATTGCATTTTATATTTGAATGCGTTTTTAATTTTAAATGAAGATACAGCAACCGTAAGTCAATACTGAATCTTTGAGCTGAAATGGATATCAAACAGCTATCTTAACTGGAATTCAACGAACACCCAAGGAAAACAGCTTTGATTTGTGGATTTCTAGCAGTGTTTTATTTTAGTCAGTTATTGCACGTGATGCGCACACACACACCAACTTGTAGGCTTCTTTTTATCATTAGTCTTTGAACAAGAACAGGATAGAGAAAACAGAATAAGGAAGAGAAAGATAGGGAAACAGTGACAAAAGGAGAAAGCAGAGATGAAAAAAGAACTTGCAATACTGAGTTAAAAGACAGAAAGTGTGGGGGTAGAACAAAGGCGCAAGAGATAGAATCAGTGCAGCCATGGCATTCAGTAAATCCGGCATTAAGCAGCACTAGCCAGTGGCTGGTTCCTAAGGAAAATTTTGGGCTGCCAAACTTAGGTTTTGTTAGAAATTAAGCACTGCACAAGACACAAAAGCAGGGGTTCTGCATGGTTAGAGGAGATTGTGAACGGAATATGATCAAATGACTCATTAGCAGGACTGAACTACTGTGAGGTAAAGCACAGTTTAGACAAAACCTACAATGTGCTTTGTTTAGCAGGTCTCTTATACCCTTTTTCAGTGATTTGTAGGCTAAAAGAAACCATGGAAAAATATTTAGTAGTAGCACCATATTCCACCAAGCAAGCCAACTGAGCAAGTCCAATTTTACCTATGTGACTTTGAATGAATGTAAATATTTACTAAGCGCTCAGCCTCAGAAAGAAGTGATTTGATGCTGTAGGTAACCAAAACAGCAGATCGAGAAGTTCAAATGTAGCAAAACGGACAGATATTAAACACGAGTTAAGAACAAATTACTCTTTCTAAGCCTGTAGAGGAGGAAGCGGGCAGTTCCATGGTTTGGATGCCATCACAGGGAGTGAATGACCAGCAATCCAGACCTTTTTTAGATCTCAGGACCACTGTCAAGTGACGTGTGTTGCAATGGAGAGTATGCACTGGAAGATACCAGGAGAATAGGGAGGACATATAATTTCCGTGTAGAGGAGTGTAGATTACTTTGTGACATAGGCACAGGACCTTAAACAAACCTCTATTAGGAATAGGAAGCCAGTGAAACTGAAGCACATATTTGAAGATGGAAGATCTTCTGTTCATTCAAAGGATGTCTCAAACCGCTGCATTTTGTACCATCTGAAGTCTCTGCAACAAATCATTTGGAATACCTAGAAGTAGAGAGTTGCAATAATCAGCCCTAATTGTAATTCAGGCTTGCATAGGGGTTTTCCTGGAAGATGGAGGAAGGTATAGGAGATTTTTTGTATAATACTTAAGGGTGATGTCATCACTATCAAATCAATAGTGGTAGGTTTAATTGAAGACTAGAAAAGAGTTACCATCCCCAGATAAGAAGTAGCATAAAGATATGACTCCAGACTCATAAGTAGGTGAACAAAATTGTTTGAATGATTGACTGTCTTATCATGAAAAAAGTCAGATAACTTCTTACAGAGTTCTTGAGAAGGTTCAATATGAGACTCTTCAGCTGAGGAAAAGGCTGTACTTTTGTCCTGAGTAAATTTGTCTCTATTAGGGCTCCTAGAATTGATAGTGTGATTGTGAAAATAGATGTCCCTCGCTACTAAATCTTTATAGTGGTGCAGCCCTTCATTATAGGCCATTTGATCTAATGAATTGTATTACTTTATAATTTTTACACACCAATTTTGCGTCTCTGAACACCTTCATATACCAGGATGTCAACGGCGATTTGCACTTATGTATAACAGAATGAGGAGGAATGAGAGTGTCCAGCACTGCAGATACCCATTAGTTGAGCACAGTAGTGATAACCTTGAGATCTGTACTAGATAGAGTAGGACAAGGATTGTCAAGAAGAGAAGACCAAGACTTGAATTTTTTTCTGAAGTTTTCTATAGCACAAACTCAACCTAAAGATATTAGAGGCTTTCCGTCAGCACCAGTTACACTAGACAAGTACACATTTAATTTGTTTTGGGCACAGGGAGTTTAAATCATCTGCCCAGATTCCCGGAATGTTGAGCCAAAGCCTACCACTAGAATCTGGTTCACCAGCTTCTAATTAGGCACCTCTGACCCTCACGCCACATCCTCTCCCCATGTTTGGCTCAGGAGCAGAAAAATACTGCTGACATAGGTTTAACAGATGAAAACTTCAGCTTAAACCAAACGTAAAATGAAATCAGTTTATGATCCGACCAAGGAAGAGATGTTGTGGTATCAAGGTGAATACAAGAAAGAGAACAAAAGATTACATGAATAGTATGTCTTGCTGAGTGGCTGAGGCCAGCTGGAAGTAGCATAGAATCATTGTTGAGCAGGTATTTACAAAGTTTTGAGGATTAGAGTTAGGTATATAATCTACAAGTAGATTGAAATCAACAAGTATCAGTAACTAATCAGTGTTTAAAAAGCCGGTTGCTATTGATTCAAACAAAGGCGAAATAAAAATGGACACAGAACCTGAAGGTCTATAAATCAGAATCCACTTGAAAGAAAATAAAGTGGAAACATTTAATGTGAGTGCTAAACATTCTGCTTCCTTAATTGTCGGTATGGTGTAGGGAGAAATAATTAAATAATCCTGAAGAATGCAGGCAGTTCCACCACATTGTTTGTCAGAACCATCCAGGTATTTAATATACTACTCTGGGGAGGTAGCTGGGGACATTTCTGGGGCTAAAACTTCATGAAGCCACATTTGGGTAATGAAAAGACAGTCCAAGTTCTGAAATTAGCTGTTTACTTCCATGTAGTGCTGTACTAGTGAGCGGGCGCTTATATGTGCACATTTCACATGGTTCTGAGGTGTGGGCGAGGACTGGAAAGTAGTTCTAAAGTCTTAAGACAGTATTGGAGTGTCCCTGTTAGTCCAGAAGCTGGTGCTAGGTTTGAGACAGGATAAAAGGCGTAGACTAACGGCAGCTCCAATGAAAGGGAACAGCTAAGAGGTTGATGACAGCAAGATGAAAGAAAATCTCTGCTGACTTGGGAAGAAACACTGCTAGACATTATGGGGGTCATTCCAACCCTGGCGGTCGGTGTTAAAGCGGCGGCAAACCGCCAACAGGCTGGCGGTAAAAAAAATGCAATTCCGACCCTGGCGGAAACCGCCAACAGAGACCGCCACTTTAACACACCGCCCGCCACGGCGGGACAAACAAACAGTGCGGCGGTTACCGCCAACAGACAGACGGGAGACAATGTACCGCCCACCCTATCACAACCCACCAATCCGCCACCTTTTCCGGGGCGGTTGCCCCGCCGATTAAAACACGGCAGAAACAGCCATTTCAAACGGAAAACGCTCACCTCCACACACCCCATGAGGAATCGGGACAGCATGGAACCCAAACTCCACATCCTACCAGCCATTGTCTTCCTGCTCCTCTACCAGGAGCACAAACGCCGGCGCAGAAGACAACGGTGAGTACTGCACCTACGACACAGGGGAGGGGGGAGGCAAAAAATTACAGGGACAGACATATGCGACACACCTACCCTCACCCTCACCCACTACAACACACACATCAATGCATAGCAACACATCAGTTACCCACCCAAACCCCCCGGAAGAATGCAAAGACAAAAGGAAATGACTATAAATTTAGAAGTATATTGTAAGACTGAGTATAAAATATATCACACATCTCTAACTTTATATACATAAATTGTCCAGTCCGATATGTGTATCAGCCATTGTTCATGGGCCACTGGGCCAAAACACATGGGCAAAGCCCACACAGGATACCTGCCTCCAACGGAGAGAACACTGCAGGGGCATCAGATAGGAAAACTACGGGCACCTCAGGGGGAAGGGAAGGGGGGGCACCTCAGCCAGATGAGTCCACGACGCCAGATCCACGAGGGGCCTCCATGGCCACTGTGTCATCCTGGGGAGTGCAAAGCCACAGTCTCTCAAGTCTATACAGTGGGTGGGTTGCCCACTGTGCCATCCTGGGGAGTGCAAAGCCACAGTCTCTCAAGTCTATACAGTGGGTGGGTTGCCCACTGTGCCATCCTGGGGAGTGCAAAGCCACAGTCTCTCAAGTCTCTACAGTGGGTGGGTTGCCCACTGTGCCATCCTGGGGAGTGCAAAGCCACAGTCTCTCAAGTCTATACAGTGGGTGGGTTGCCCACTGTGCCATCCTGGGGAGTGCAAAGCCACAGTCTCTCAAGTCTATACAGTAGGTGGGTTGCCCACTGTGCCATCCTGGGGAGTGCAAAGCCACAGTCTCTCAAGTGGATGACAGTCTCCACTGGTACTGGAGGGGGACTAGTGCCCAGAGTGCTTCGTGCAGCCCTGCCCAACACAGATGCGGGCCTGCCCCTTCCGCCAATGGGCTAGCGGTTCATGAGACGGCGGTGCCCAGTTCAACGGTGCTTGAGATGAAGGGCCCAGCGGAGCAGTGCTTGAGACGGCGGTGCCCAGCGGAGCAGTGCTTGAGATGAAGGGCCCAGCGGAGCAGTGCTTGAGACGGCAGTGCCCAGCGGAGCAGTGCTTGAGATGAAGGGCCCAGCGGAGCAGTGCTTGAGACGGCGGTGCCCAGTTCAGCGGTGCTTGAGATGAAGGGCCCTGTTCAGCGGTGCTTGAGACGGCGGTGCCCAGTTCAGCGGTGCTTGAGATGAAGGGCCCTGTTCAGCGGTGCTTGAGATGAAGGGCCCAGTTCAGCGGTGCTTAAGACGGCGGTGCCCAGTTCAGCGGTGCTTGAGACGGCGGTGCCCAGTTCAGCGGTGCTTGAGACGGCGGTGCCCAGCGGAGCGGTGCTTGAGACGGCGGTGCCCAGTTCAGCGGTGCTTGAGATGAAGGGCCCTGTTCAGCGGTGCTTGAGACGGCGGTGCCCAATTCAGCGGTGCTTGAGACGGCGATGCCCAGTTCAGCGGTGCTTGAGATGAAGGGCCCTGTTCAGCGGTGCTTGAGACGGCGGTGCCCTGTTCAGCGGTGCTTGAGATGAGTGTCCAGGTCAGCGGTGCTTAAGATGAGTGTCCAGGTCAGCGGATCCGGCCATGGCATGGATGTCACTCGCCACCTGACATGTGGCTGGCGGGGCCTTCCTGCCCATCTGTCTGGTGCCTTGCGGGGCCCTCCTGGGCTGCAGTACCGGGCCTGTGGGTGTCCTCCTGCACACCTGGGATGGGGCTGTTGGGGCCCTCCTGGCCAGCTGGCCTGCTGCCGGACTTGTCGGGTGTGCTGCCCTTCCCACCCTTCCCTGTACGCCTGTGGCCCTTTCCCTCCTTTGGCGGTGTGCCAGGTGGCACCCGACTTCCTGCCGGAGCCAATGTAGGGATTTTGGTCCCTGGTGTCTTTGGTCTCTCGCGCCGGGCACTGGCAATCTTCGGATGCTTTTCCGGGGGTGGGCTGGCCGTGCCTTGGCTCCTAGCTGAACTGGATGCCCTTGAGGGTGGGGGACTCCACAGTCCATGGCAAACAGTCTTTACAGGGCCAGGTTTTGTGGTGGCTGAGGTGCTGATTGGAGTCTTATGAGATGGACGGGGTGGGGGAGTTGTAGGAAAGAGGTCAAGTTTGGAAAGGAAAAGCAATTTCGAAAGAGAAGGACGGGTAGGTGTAGTGGGTATGGGAGTGGAGGAAGAGGATGTGGTTGTAGGAGTGTGAAGTCTGGTGTCTTTGGGTGCAGGTGCTTGGGCTGGAGGCTGTCGTGAGGTGGATGGCTGTTGGGTGGGTGGCTGCCTGCGTTTGTGTATTTTGGAAGAGGGGGTGACAGACACACTGGGAGAGGACACAGGGGACGTGTAAATAGTAGTGGGGGTGGTGACTGCATGTATGCGGAGTGTTCTGGTGGGTGTGCTGGTGATGGACGTAGTGGCTGAAGATGTTGTGCATGCAAGTGTGAGTGGAGACGTGACAGGGAGGGAGGAGGGAGACGAGGAGGAGGGGGACACAGTGGAGGCAGTGGGTGTTGGTATGTCTGCATGTGGATGTTGCTTGTGTGAATGCTTGTGTGATGTGTGGTGCTTATGTCTGGATGAGCTTCCCTTGGGTGTTGAGGTGTGTGCTGGCTGGTCTGATGGTGTGTTTGGGATAGGTAGAGGTACAGGGGATTGGGTCTGGGTGGAGGAAGTTGAAGGGGGGAGGCTAGAGACAGGGACAATGGCTGCCGTCAGTGCTGAGGCCAGAGCATTGAACGATCGCTGATGGGCAGCCTGACCAGAATGAATGCCCTCCAGGTATGCATTACTCTGGTGCACCTCCCTTTCTACACCCTGGATGGCATTCAAAAGGGTAGACTGCCCAACAATGATGGTCCTCAGGAGGTCAATGACCTCCTCACTGAGGGCAGCAGGGGTGACAGGGGCAGGGCCTGAGGTGCCTGGGGCGAAGGAGATGCCCACCTTCCTGGGTGAGCGGGCACGGGGCAAACACTGAGGGGCTGCTGGGAGGGCGGTGCTGGTGCGCTGGGTGGCGGCTGTACCTGTTGTTGCGGGGGGCACGGATGTTGCCGCCACCACAAGGGCGCTCCCTTCAGAGGACGAGTCGCTGTCACTGACATCAGCACGAGTCCCCGCTGTGGAGCTCCCCTCGCCCTCCGTCCCACTGGTGTATTCGGACTCAGTTGCATGGCCCTCCAGGGCCATGTGGGATGCAGCTCCCTCGTGCTCCGATGCCACTTCTCCTCCGCCTGATGATGCTAATGCACACATGAACAGGAAGACCACAAAAAAGGGGGGGGGAGAAATAAAGACATGTTGAGTGCATGCATTGGCGACACTGTTGGCGGAGAGGACAGACACAGAAGCCCCCTCCACTACGCCGCGCACTTGGGGTCCACTACGCAATCCGTGGGACATGGCCCACAAGCCTATGGACGACAACTGCACACATAGATGACACAGGGCCATGGATACCTGTACTTGGCACCCTACAGATGTGGGGGGTGGGGGCACAGGGCCATGCCATACGGAGGGGCCTAGCCTTCCGAAATCGCCCTAGGGATACCCACAGCCCTCCTCCCCCACCCAGACACCTCCACTGCGCGCAAAGTCAGCAGAATGTATTTGTACTCACCCCCTTGTGTCTGCTGTGATGTCCTCACGCGCCCATCCAAATCGGGGTAGGCCACCGCCAGGATCCGGGACATCAGGGGGGGTCAAAGTACAACTGGCACCCCTCCTACGTTGGGAGGCCATCCCCAGCTGAGCCTCCGCCGTCTTTCTGCTCCAGCGTCGGATGTCCTCCCACCTCTTCCGGCAGTGGGTGCCCCATCTGTTGTGAACCCTCAGGGTCCGGACGTCCTTGGCGATGGCACGCCAAATAGCGACTTTCTGGTGGGCGCTGACCTATGTGACATGTACAGGGAGAGAAAAATTGTCATCACCTTCTGCATGCTCGATGTGAGTGGCCCCCCATCCCTACCCTTGCCATGTGGCACATGCTCTCATCTGTCGTTTGATGCATGCCTCAATCGCTCCCCTCCTCACCATCTTTCATCCACCCCACTCAACCCAGGCATTGCCCACTAAGCATGGTACCTGTGTACATAACTGTTGGTCTGGAGGACCGTAGAGTAGCGCATACTGGGGGAGGACCCCATCCACTAGTTTCTCCAACTCCTCCGCAGTGAAGGCAGGGGCCCTTTCCCCAGTCGCATGAGCCATTGTCTCTTCCAGACCGAGGTCACAGCAGAACTTGCAGTGTAGGTCCTCTCCTGTCGAAGATCAGATATCGAGTGATTAAGCAGATAGAAAATGGCGGTCAAGCCATAGGGTTCAATGTTAACCAATGCGGCTTTGCGCCGCGGTCTTCGACCGCCACGGTGTGCCACGCCAGCGCATTGACCTCACACCCCACTGTCGCACTTCACAGGTCCGGCAGCTGCCATTTCAAGGGCCCACATGGCTTAATTTCTACTGCGTCACACATACCTAGGCCTTGCATCAACACTCATACAAACCTTTCAATGCATTGGGAATCGTGTTATGTGCAAGCTGTGGTTACGTACCTGTGGGTTGATTGACTCTGTGCTCGCTGTTGTCCTTCATAGGCACTGTCCGCTGGGACATGCGAGGAGATGGAGGAATCTTCCCGTGTACAGACCGCTGGTGGACCTGTCGACAATGGAGGAACGACATGTCAAACTGACACACAGGCTTGACCGAGCCACTATACAGGAACTGTGTGCCCAGCTGGAGCCAGACCTGATGTCACCCATCCGCCAACCCACAGGGATTCCCCCTCAAGTGCAGGTGATGTCAGTACTCTATTTCTTAGCAAGTGGGTAATTTCAAACAACAGTGGCCATATCATCAGGGATGTCCCAGCCCATGTTTTCCAAGGTCTTGTCCAGAGTGTTGTCTGCCCTGCTCAAACACATGTGGAGCTACATCGTCTTCCCTGAGGTGGGGGAATTGGCTACAGTGAAGGGTGATTTCTATGCCCTTGGACATATCCCCAACATCATTGGTGCCATTGATGGGACCCATGTGGCTTTGGTCCCCCCCAGCAGGAGTGAACAGGTGTACAGGAACAGGAAGAGTTATCATTCCATGAATGTCCAGATGGTCTGTTTGGCAGACCAGTACATCTCCCATGTGAATGCCAAGTTCCCTGGCTCAGTGCATGATGCCTACATCCTGCGGAATAGCAGCATCCCTTATGTGATGGGCCAACTCCAGAGGCACCGTGTGTGGCTATTAGGAGACTCTGGTTACCCCAACCTGTCCTGGCTACTGACCCCAGTGAGGAATCCCAGGACAAGGGCAGAGGAACGGTACAATGAGGCCCATGGGAGGACTAGGAGGGTGATCGAGCGGACCTTCGGCCTCCTGAAGGCCAGGTTTAGGTGCCTCCATATGACTGGTGGATCCCTAATGTACTCACCAAAGAAGGTGTGCCAGATCATCGTGGCCTGCTGTATGCTTCACAACCTGGCTTTGCGACGCCAGGTGCCTTTTCTGCAGGAGGATGGTCCAGATGGTGGTGTTGTAGCAGCTGTGGGGCCTGTGGAGAGTGAAGAGGAGGAAGGCGAAGAGGACGACATAGAGCACAGGAACACAGTAATACAGCAGTACTTTCATTGACACCCAGGTAAGAATCTTCAACGGCATATTACATATACCTAACCCCTATTACCACTCTACTGTCTGACCTTTTCCCCCAGTGTATGGTAACTGAGTTGTGACTTTCCCTTCCGGTTTCAGAGATGTGGGCCCCACTGCGTGACCTCTGCTATGTTTCCCATGGACTACAGCTGTGTGACAGTGGTATGTTGTCATCACAATGTACATATACATTTTGGCACCGTCATGTCTAATACATTTGTATTAAATCACAGGCAGACTCCAGACTTTTTTGTGCAATAAGTGTGTTTATTTGGGTGTTATAAATTGGTGGGTGGTTGCAAATCGGTGAGGGGTGATGGTGGAGGATTGTCCATGGCAGAGTCCAGACTATCAGTATCACAGGTGCGTTGTCCAAATGCCTGTGGAAAGAGGAGCTGGGACAGTTTATGGGTGGACAGGGTGACAATGTGGGACAGTGGGATGACAATCAGGGAGGTATCCTTTGCTGGCGGGGGTCTTGGCATCTTACTCTGTCTTTGTCCTGGATCTCAGGGTCCTCTTGCGGGGTGGTTCTCCTTCTGCAGGGGGTGGGGTTCTGGTGGCCTGTCGGTCTTGTGTCGGGGCCTCCTGTCCAGTAGCGCCGGCGGAGGTGGTAGGCAGTTCTTGGTCAATGCTAGTGACAGGGGCCCTTTGTGGTGCCACAGTGTCCCGCAATGTGGTGACTAGCTGATTCAGAGCCACTACGATGGTGCCCATGGCGGAACTGATGTTTCTTAGTTCCTCCCTGAACCCCATATACTGTTGCTCCTGCAGAAGCTGGATCTCCTGAAACCTTGCCAGGACCGTCGCCATCGTCTCCTGGGAGTGGTGGTATGCTCCCATGATGGAGGAGAGGGCCTCGTGGAGAGTGGGTTCCCTGGGCCTGTCCCCCCCCTGTTGCAAAGCAGCCCTCCCAGTTCCCCTGTTTCCCTGGGCCTCCGTCCCCTGGACCGTGTGCCCACTACCACTGCCCCCAGGTCCCTGTTGTTGTTGGGGTGGTGGGTTAACCTGGGTGCCCTGTAGTGGTGGACACACCGATGATTGACGTGTCTTAGGGACAGAGGTATGGGCCCGCAGGGTGGGTGCTGTGCTGGTGTTCCCAGAGGGGGGAAGGTCTGCTATGGCCTGTGGCTGTCTGAGGGGAACCGACTGTCCCGAGGTCCCCGATGGGCCGGGCTGGTCATCTAGATCCAGGGAGACAGAGCTGCTGTCATCACAGTGGGCCTCTTCTGGGGGTGGAGTGGACATTTGTGGACCCTCCTGCACGGTGACGTAGCGTTCGGGTCCTGCAGGGGTATAAAAGTATTGTTATTGCTTCTGTGTGTGGCATAGCGTGCAATGGGTGAGTGCCCGTGTACCCCTGTGCTTGCATTCCTGTGTGGGGGCTTTGGTGACGGTGGTTTGGGGGTGGGGATGGTTATGTGCAGTGGGCATGCTTTGGTGATGGGTGTCCATGCTTTGTGGTCGCATGCAGGCCTTGGTGTTGGGATGGGTGGGTTGTGATGGTGAGACATTTACAGGGATTGGCTGTGATGGGGGTGATGGTGAGGGTGGGGGTATGAGTTGGCATGCTGGTGGGGTGGGGGGGATGAAGTAGTGAAGATTTCACTTACCAGAGTCCATTCCTCCGCCTACTCCTGCGAGGCCCTCAGGATGCAGGATCGCCAAGACCTGCTCCTCCCATGTTGTAAATTCTGGGGGAGGAGGTGGGGGTCCGCCGCCAGTCCGCTGCACCGCGATGTTGTGCCTGGATACCATGGAAAGCACCTTCCCCCGTAGGTCGTTCCACCGCTTCCTGATGTCGTCCCGATTTCTTGGGTGCTGTCCCACAGCGTTAACCCTGTCCACTATTCTGCTCCATAGCTCCATCTTCCTGGCAATGGTGGTGTGCTGCACCTGTGTCCCGAAGAGCTGTGGCTCTACCCGTACAATTTCCTCCACCGTGACCCTGAGTTCTTCGTTGGAAAACCTGGGGTGTCTTTGCGGTGCCATGGTGTGGTGTGGGTGATGTGTGGGGTGGATTGTGTGGTGCTAAGTGTGGTGATGTGTATTGGTGTGTAGTTTGAAGTGCGTGGTAATTATGGTGGGTGACAGTGAATTGCGCGTCTGTGTGCTTGTATCTCTTTTCTCTGTGCGTGTTCACGAATCTCTAGTAGTGGGGGTTTGTGGGTGATGTGGATGTGTGTTTTATATTGTATTGGGTGTGTGGGAGTGGTGTGTGTATGTGTATCAGGTGTGTGTATTTCAAATTGTCCAATGTGGCTGTGTTTTGTAGGAGTGTGTGTATTTTGAGCGCGGCAGTGTGTACCGCCAATGGAATACCGCGATTGAAAGACCGTCGCGTGGATTCGTGTGTCGTGATAGTGTGGGCGTATTTCTGTTGGCGTGACGGTGGAGTTTTGGTCATCGCCAGTTTCTCGCTGCCCTTTGGTGTGGCGGACTTTTGTGGATGTCTGTATTTTGGCGGTTTGCCTAGTGTGGGTCAGAATGACCGTGGCGGTTTACCGCGGCCGCGGCAGTGTTATGGGGGTCTTCTGTACGGCAGTAAGCGCCTTTTACCGCCGAGGTTGGAATGACCACCTATGTCCCTAGACCCAGCCGAGGGTGGATGGGTACTGATGGTCTTGTCTTTTGCATGCACTCTGGGTGGTTGGTATAGAGCATTGAGTTACCCCAAAATACTTGATTATATAAAGCCATATGACATAAGAATCATGATGTACTGTGCGTCAAGATTCATGTTTTGTGTTTTCTAACATTTCCTCTGGTATATATTTCTTTTATGCTTATTAAATGCACACAAATTAAATACAGATATGAAAGATTGTTTCCTGTCTTTAAGTTTGTGTAAAAACAGTAAACTAGGAAAACTAAGACCATTAAGATATTTAGGTTATTAGTGGACCATGCAATCACCGCAGTTTCATGGAGCTAGATAACTGTAAACGCTGGAGTCAAACTCTGAGATGCTGAGGAGCAGGACAAGGAGACCGCAGTGGAGTAGTGCACACTAATGAGTGTTTGTCTAAATAGGGTGATATCTGCTTGGGACTTAATTTTTCAGGTTAACCAGGCTTTGACAAGATGAACACTGCCATATAATTTCTCAGTAATGATAGTAATATCTATGCCAGAATGCTAGTGACAAATTTACAGTCACTTTTTCCCTGATAATTCCTGAATATCAGCAGGACTTCATTTAAAAGCTTTGGGTGCAGAGAAATATCTCAGTCTTCTTTTCCTATATAGATTCTTCAATTGTGTTAGAACATTGACTAATTGCTATGTTGGTTTACACAAAAAAGCTTTTGACTTAGTCTAATGGAACTATTTGTGATATGTAATGTAGCTATTTCATTTTTTCCATCATTTTTGTACCACTATATGACCTACACCAACAGCTAAGACAATAGTTTTTGAATCCTTATTAGTACTAAGCACAGCTATCCTGTTTCCCCTGTGTTGTTTGCAACCTTTATTGAACCATTAGTAATAGTAATTAGATTGAATGAAGAGATCCCGGGAATTATGCAGCATGCCTCTCAGCATTATTAAGTTATATGCAGATGCCCTATTGATTCTAATTTCTAATCTACTAGCTTTTAGAAATGCTCATAATACCTGGCTGATTTGGGAAGGTTATCTGTGTACAAAATACATTAAGCCAAAACCAACCTAATGAGGTAGAACATGCTTGAAGAAACATAATAACCATTAACTCAAACACTGAAGACTGTTGAGCGAGTGCATTACTCAGTGGTTTGAATGCCAAAAAAAACGGAAAATATTTTTTCAGCTACTTATTACCTCAATAAATGGCCCGAAGTGAAACACATTTTACATCAAAACCAAGTCTTACCAATTTCATTGGTAGGAAGAGTGGATTGTATTAAAATTATAATTTTTCCAAGGTTTTTTAAAGCTTACATGTTTCAAGCTGACATGGCCTCTACGGACATTCAGGAAGATTTCAAAAGAGTGTTTTGGAGTTATCTGTTTGATGTGTGGGGATCTATGGAATTTGGTGGAGATGTGATGAGCTGTATTCAACAACTTTACCCATCCCCCACACCGCGGATTAGAAACAGTAAAATTGTGTCTGAGCCGTGGTAGCTGCAGATGGGTATACAACAGGGGTGCCCGTTGTCTCCCCTGCTATTTGCACTAGTGATGGAGCCAATGGCTCCTGTTATGTGTAAGGAAGGAATAATAGTAATGCGGCTCCTTGCATTCGTCAAAATCTGATAACATTGTATGTAGATGATGTTTTGCTATATGTTAGTGACTGAACGGCATCTGTTTCTCCCTTGCTTGGCCAGTTGGAGCCCCTAGGACATGTTTCAGACTTTTAATATAGAAAAATCATGTTGTTCTCTCTAAGTGAGTGGGGAGATGTAGCAGGTCTGCCGGATCTGCCTTTGAGTTGGGAGCCAGTTGCATTCTGTCATTTTGACATACAGATGTATCATAGGGATGTTGATACATTGGAAAGTAACTTGGAAAAGGTGATTGCCAACTTAAAGGAATGTATTCATTTCTGAACAGGTTGCCACTTCCTGAGATTGGTAAATTGCCTTACGTTAAATGGTGATTCTTCCTAGAGTGCTGTGTTTTTTCGAAAGTACCACTAATGTTTGTAGGAGATTTTTTCAGAATGTTGAATTCCCTTTTGTTAGAATTAATAGAGGGCAGTGGGCGTCATAAGATCGCTCTACGCAAACTACAACTCAAGAATGCAGAAGCAACTTTGAATATTCCTGATAGTGAGTGTTATTTCTTGGCTGCAAAGCTACAGTGGGTGTCTTGCTTGTGCTCCCCTAGTAGCAAGGCTGATTCAAAATTAATAAGTCAGGAAGTAAATGGGAGTACTGTGTAAATACAGTGATGATTTGCGTGAAATGTATTCAAGTAAACACATGTTTATCGAGAGTAGCTAGATGTTGTTGTGGATAATGTGTTCAACATAGATTGATGATCCAGGCTATTCCCGATGCTGCCATTATTGTGGTATCTGGACTTTGAGAGATTGTCTAGCGTCATAACTGTGTCTGCCTGGCATAAAGTGGGGACCGATGCATTGGGGGATGTATTTGACGAACACAGACCTTTGCCATTGAAGAATTAATATTGGTGGTGGGATTTCACATGGGGCAGTTTCTAGTATACAGTGTAATTTCCCATGTAATGAAAGCCTTGTGGACAAGTAGAGAAGCAGAGGCCACACCTCCCACTACATTAGAAGGTTTATTAACACATGGGCCTTGGCACAAAGCTATTAATGTGCTGTCGCTGCCTTTTGGATCAAACTAATATCAGCTTGGTGACACTGCGTTCCAAGAGAGTATACAATATTTGCAGACTCGGTGTTCAGACAAAGAATCAGCCCAGGCACTGGAGCATGTGGTGTTTCCTAATGCAATATTTAAGTTGATTATGTACAAAATATTCAGTACAAGGGCTGACTTAACCCTCCACAGATTGGATAAAACGTACCCAACGGTTGGCGATGTGGGTCCCAGAAGTAGATTAGAGCGAGCAGATTCGATACATATGTTCTGGAGTTGTTTGGCTTTGAGGTCACAATTGAATACTGCTACAGCGATGCTGACGAATAATACGGGTAGGACACATTTGTTAAGCGATGCATTTTGGGAGTAGGGCATATTCCTAAGAAAGGGGAACCTGAGGTCAAGTTTGAAGATTTGGAGATACTTTTATCCCTGGTCAAATTGCTGTGTCCTGGGAATCCATACATCCCCAACAAATACAGGCTGTATTGACTGACTTTCACCATTGATGGGTGGAGAGGGTCACATCACATGAGTGTTTATGGCATTGTGCTTAGCAGTGTGTGTTTTCAATAAGGTCTTGTTTTATTTACAGCTATACGATAAATGCTTGTTTTGGATATGTATACCAACCTACAGATGTTATTAAGTTTACAGTTCATAACTTTTTGCTTCAAATGTAAGAGCTGGCATGGTTTACACCGATAATCAGCTAACTGCATTTTGTACAGCATAATGAATGCTCCTAGTTGTTGTGTGAAACGTGAAATGAGGAGATTTAAAAACAAATGCGAGGACATTTCTGGAACTATATACACACTGTTATTGGAAAAGAATATGTTATGAAATGCACATCCATGCTTACCGCTCCCCTCCCCGAATCATTAGAGCACGTGCTAGTTTTAGCGACTGTAACAGCTCGGTTGTTATTATGAAACATTGGAAAACCCAGCAGCTCCAAATGTTGAACATTTGGATGAAACAATTATGGTACATAATTAGCATGGCAATAACTGTTGTAAATAATAATACGAAACACAAGAAAACACATGTATGGTCATTAATTAATGCCTAAGCATCTAATAACCAAATGTAGGGTACTCTAAGGGTGCAGAAGACATACAGTCACATGCAGACTGAGAAGATATCCTCAATCCAGGCAGCGCTTGATAGCTTTTTTCTCCTTTATGTGCTCTAAGTTTACTTGGAAATTAGAGGCCTCTTTTGGTCTCAGCATTTTTTCTTTCTATTTTTTAACTGTCTGGAGGAATGCAGTCCGGACCAAATATGATATGGTTATCTCTTATTATTTCATTGTGCATATATTTACATTAACTTCACACACTAATGCATCCCGCATCCCCAGTTGTATCCTGTTATTTATTCAGGGACAGGTACAGACGAGTTTCAGGATCAATTGATTAGCTGTTCGTTAGACCCTCACACAGTGTCATGCTTCACCATCAGGTCTCATCCTGCTCCCTAAAAACCAGCATGGGTTCAACCATATGCCAAGGAGCACTTTTAGATATTGTGGAAGGGAGGGTGAGAAAGATAAAGATGTCTTGCAATATCCCAGTATCCCTTTATTTTGAGGTACATGCAAGTTTAAAGTACAAACTAGAGGTGTTTCTAGGGGCATTAGTGTCCTTACACCTGTCTCGTCTCATCGTCGACATGGCTCAGCCTTTCACAATGGCCTCTTAAGATCCTAGCCTTTCATCAGGACATTTGAAAACTGTCTACCAAAATATTGTGAAGGTAAATAGATGCAGATAAGCATACATTTCCGTGTCTGCATACCCTAAACGGATACTTATTGTCGAGGTACATACATGTGAAGCTAAGAACAGTAAATGTGTGGTTATTTAGTCAATATTTTGGCTGTGAAATATGTGTGCCATAATATTTAAAAAACAATAATCCGGTACTATACCCAAACAGTGTTTTTTTCTCAGTGCATTGTATTCATATGCATTTTCAGAGTTGCAAATTATCACTTCACAAATATTTTTATATCTTGCCCCTATCGTCTATCACAAATATGGTTTTCATGAAAGTAAAATGGTATAGATTCGTTTTTTACCGGATAAGATTCCATTCACTACTGACAGCTTGTGTTATAATTGGTTAAAATTCACTGCTGGTTAATCGGTTATAGACGTTCTATGCCTACATGGACATACGTTCTGGATAGTCCTTCCCAGAACCTACCATGGCAGCATCTACGTGTCACTTGTTTTGCAAGTCTTCCTTACATGTTGTGACTGAGGTATATGTGGAGGAATAGATTGTATATCATCTCATATTTTATGTGTGGATTTGAGTATCAAAAGGGGCAGTCAGGCTGCTTCTGTGTATTTAGGGCTGGATGTATTAAGGAGCATTTTTTTGCACAGCACTGAGATGTGATTGCTATTTGAAAGAATTCGCGGAAATCCTACTTCATGTCTATTAATGAAGCTGTACTTACTCTACAAATCCTTCTGAATGGCTGTGAATAGTGTAATGAAGCCTTGTAAAAGCAGCACACGTCTATCAGTGCAATTGCGTGCACAACAAACCTCTTAAAGGGAAAGGATTTACAATTAAATAATTACATTTGCATGGAGCTAAGGGGCACGGGGGAGCATGTAGCAGTCCCGAAGACAGAGTTCTCTCTGCTCCCACTATTGCCTTAGGCCATATTACCTCACACATGGTTTCCACCTTGTATGTTAACTCCACCTCCTTTCAGGTGTCTAAATGCTATCAATAGTTTGCAATCACAATGCCACTGGCAACGGTCTACATATACGCACTGCACATTGCAAATTTGTATTGCACAGTAGTACTTTGAGTTTTCACAATCATCATAGCTGCCTTTTTGACTCAAAGTAAATTTGTGAATCTAGTCCACACTTTTTCCAGTAGCATCATGTTTAATGATAGTGAAGGAGCATGCCTTTTAATAACAAGCAGTGCCCTATGTTGTTACTCCTGTATTGGACTAGCTCATGTTTGAGTACAGGTGCCATTGTACAAAGTATAGAGATGGTAGGCTCCAATGCCTACACAAATGCCTGCAAATATCCTTAGCACTTTATAGAGCTGAAATAGCCTGTTCTACTCCTTGTAAACACTTGGGAACTGGTGTTGCTTGTTTGTATTGAAGGAGCCGCCCATTTAGTAACAGTAAAGTGCATTCCAGCAATTGTCTTCCTTCTGGGATATATGTAGTTAAGGGAGACATGAATTACTAAAATACAAATATAAAAGTATAAATATCACCTGTTCCATACTATAGAATTGCAAACAATGTACTGTACTACATTGATCAAAACTTTCAGAAGAGATTCTCAAGTGATGTTTGCACTCGTTTCTATTGGGTCAAGGGACTGCAAAAGCATTTACAATTCCTCCAGATTTTACTACTGAACAAAACTAAGAGGAGCATGAATCCACATTGCAGTGGCACCTTGCTTGTTCTTTACATATGAAGTGAAGTATAACATCAGCTTCTTCTGCCGAGAAAACCATAGGTATCACAGAACTGCTGAGGCATCGAAAGAGAGATAATTTGAAGGAGGGGTAGCAGGCAGACTACTCAAGGTTGGTTGTGAAGGCACTAGTGTGAGGCTCATTTCCTTGTCAAACAGTACGTTCAGATGGGCATGTGCTACTGAAGCAAAATACAACAGCTCCTTTCATTAAAGGAAGCCATCAGCCAGCTAGGAAGTAGAGGCTGGATCAGTGGCAGTCGGCAGCTTTAGGAGGGGTGGGGGGCGGGCGGAACACACACACACACTCATTCTTTCACAGAGACATGCACGCACGCACATCCATTAACAACACTCAAGACACTCAAACATGCACGCGCGCACCAAACATTCAGTTTAAAACATCACACATCACACACACACATACACACACACACACCTTCAGTACCTTCAGCCTCCAGGAGGGTTGGGACTGCTGCCTTCCCTCAATGGCTGACCTTAGGTCAGCCAATGAGGGAAGGCAGCAGTCCCAGCCTCTTCACAGAGTGGGATGGGGTCAGTGAGACTGCTGACCCCACCCCACTCTGTGAAGAAGTGTCACTGATTGACACTCGCCCTGGGCACTTCAGGGCTTAAACTGAAGCGCCCAGGGCGAGTGTCCTCGTCACCCAGGGGAGGGCCTCGAAGCACCTTTGCTGAGCCGAGGAGGTCACGCCCATAGGAGCTGTGACCTCCTCAGCCCAGCAAAGTTCAGCTCAGGCAGCTAGGAGTCTGCGCAAATCACGCATGTCTCACTCCTGGCTGCCTCAGCTGAACATGGAGAGTGTCTGCCAGGATGACCTTTGTTCAGCCTGACAGATGCTCTTCATGAGGGGCAAAAGGTGGGGGGGCGTGGCCCCTCCGCCCTAAAGGATGGGCCGCCACTGGGCTGGATGCCAGCCCACCCTGCCACTTCACCACAGGATGGCGAAATACACAATACATCAGAGGTGTCTGGCATGACAGCAGTGAATCTCACATGCCCTACATTTTCTGCAGACTCCTTCTCTCCCTCAGTCCATAAGAGCTTCGGGCCTAAGGAGTGGTGCAGGATGAAGGATGAAGAGGAGTGAATTTGGCAAAATTGTATTGTTTCGTATTTAACTGTGTATTTAAAGAGCACTTACTAGCTCTGATGACTCATTGGAGTGCTTTGTGGATGGTTAGCGCACTACTCCATGGAGACCAGAGTTAGTTTCTGGTTCTAGATATAAATATTTTGACTGGTCGTATGTTAAGCAACACTATTAGAGTTGATAGGCTGATAGAATTTTTTGATTTTGAAGATAGTTACTTATTGTCCCATGAATGCAGATATTTCAGTTATGGTTAACTTTGCATTTTTTATAGGGACCTTGTGATTTGGAGGTACATTGGGGGCCTGCAGTCAAGTAGTGTTAACGAGTAAGTGTAATGTTCTTAATACTGTAGTAGTGTTTTAATTTTTTGTGACAGCTTATAGACATAAGCCTTACAAACAGGAGGAGGCATCTGCTAGGGAGGGTTGATGGTGAGGCAGAGCTTGGGGGCGATGATTTCAGCGGCTCTGTTGAAGATGTGGTGGGGGCATGGGTCTGTGGGGGCCCCCGGAGTGTATGGTCCTCATTGTCTTCAGTGTATCTTCTGTGTTGAGGGGGTCCAGTTAGTGATCGTTGTTTTTTTGGTGTTGGGTTCCAGTGGAGGTGGTTCTGCACGTAGGTTGTCCACATTGAAGTTGTCGTAGATGGTCTTGATTTTGTGGTGGAAGTATGTGTTGAGTTTGTTGCAGAGATCTTGTGAGGGTAGAATGTCCATTGCTTCGCTGTTGGATTGGGCAAACTCTTTGATGATGCTGAAGAGTTCCTTGTTGTTGGTTGCGTGTGAGGAGATTCTTTCTTGTATTACTTTCTTTCTGGTGCTTTTGATGAGATGGTGGTGTGCAGTGGTGGCGGCGGCTCTGAAGTTGATTTGAGCTTTTGTAGATTTGGTGTTTCTCCATATTTTCTCGAGGCATCGACATGTGCGTCTGGATTCTCTGAGTTCTGCGGTGAACCAGCTGGCTTTCTTGGCATGGGTGCTGTTGTTCTTTTTGAGGGGGGCTATGGTGTCGGCGCAGTCGGCAATCCATTTGTGAAAGGTGCAGGCTGTGATGTTCGGGTCGTTGTTGTGTGCGATGGGGGGCGGAGTTGCAGAGGGTGGTGGTGAGCTGGTTGTCGGTGATTCTTGCCCAGCTTGTACGAGATGGTTGGTGTTGGGGTCTGAGGATGGTGGGTGTGTTGAAAGTGAAATGGATGCAGTGATGGTCTGTCCATGGAAGTTTGGAGGTGTAGCTGAAGGTGACGAAGTTCCTGTTGTGAAGATGGGGTCGAGGGTGTGTCCTGCTGAATGCATTGGTTCCATCACAGTCAGTCGGAGCCCTATGTTGTGGAGGTTGTCTAGGAGGGATGCGGAGTTGGAGTCTTGTAGGTTGTCGGGATGGAAGTTGAGGTCTCCCAGCAGGGTGTAGTTGGATGCTGCAATGACTTGCGCAGTGATACTGTCTGTGATGGAGTCAGAGAAAGGTGCGCGGGAGCCGGGTGGGCAGTAGATGAGAGTTCCCCTGAGGGTGGATGTTGGATATGTCTGAAGTTTGAAGTTAAGGTGTTCTATCAGGCTTGTGAGGTCTTTGGATTGTGTACTCAGTCAGATATTAGACTTGTGGACGATGGCGATTTCCCCCTTGGGGTGGCTGGGACAGTCTTTCCAGGTGATCTTGTCTCCTTGGGGGATGGCAATGGCAATGTCCGGGCCAAAGGTGTTGTTGGTCCAGGTTTCAGTGAGGAATGCGACGTCCGGGGTGGTGCTGTCAAGGAGGTTACAGATTTCGGTAGTGTGTTTGTGGAGGGAGCAGACATTGAGGAGGATGCATTTCAGGATCTTCGGTGTGGGTGTGTTGTTGCGGGTGGGTTGTGCCGGGTCAAAGGTCTTGGTGGTGTTGTAGTATTGGCAGCAGCAGAAGCAGCTGAAGGGTTCATGGGTATCGGCCAGTTATGAGTGCTTGCAGTTGTTGTTGCATCCTGGGTTGAGTGTGTGAAGTGCTGCTGGCGTTTAGAGGTGACAGGTGGGAGGTCCGGAGGTTGTGGTGCTGGTTGCAGTCAGGTCGCGGACAGATGCAGACGGGCTTGCCTTTGGTAGGAAGAGGGGGGAGGAGAGGACAGCTGGGAGGTGGGAGCAGGAAAAATGGCACGAAAAAGGGGAGCGGGGCGAGGAGCAGCAGTGGCAGGGAGAGGGAAGAGTGAAAGTTGGGAAAAAGCATAAAATAGAGAAATGAGAGAGAATGAGAGAGAATGCAAGAAAATTAGAGTAAAAATCACAGAAAAAAGAGGAATAAGAAAGAAAAAAGCATAGAAAGCGCAAGGGCAAAATACAGCAAGCAGAAAAGCATGAAAGGGAGAAGACAGAGAAAAAGAGGCCAAGGGCCGGTGGGCAGCCTAGCAGAAGAGCAAAGCTCTCCCACTAGACACCAGGGATGAGGCGCAGGCAGGAACCTGTGGGTGGAGGAGGGACTCAGACTTCTGACCGGGGTCAGAATTCAACAGACATGGGCTGCACTTACTGGAGGAGCTACACGGAGGCAGAGCAGTTCACTGACCAGTTCCACACACTCAAAACACCTACACACTCCACTATATAACACACCCCTACACAACCCACAATCTTTTGCAAACAGAACACCACTCCCAGCCACAGAGGAGGAATAACTATCACAGATTTATCGATAAATACTTTAGGCACCCATACACATTTCACCACGCATACATCCCACACGTACACAACACACAATTTACAATCCTACACACTACACAACCATCACCCACTCACATCACAGCACCTATACCTCATCACAAAAGTTTTCTTCAACCTTTTATTTAACACTAACTCATTGTCTCTACCGCCACTACCATGTACCCACTAAACTAAAACACCCGCATTTCACAGATGAGGAGTTGAGGGTCATGGTGGGTGAAACTGTCAGGGTAGAGCCACACCTGTTCGGAGCACAGTTCCATCAAACATCAATAGCCAGGAAAATGGAGTTGTGGCAAAGAATAGTCAACAGGGTGAATTCTGTAGACAGCTATCCACGCACAAGAGAGGACATCAGGAAGAGGTGGAAGGACCTCAGGCGGAAGGTACGTTCCATGGCATACAGGCACCAGCTAGCAGTACTCAATACTGGCGGTATGCCCCCACCTCCTCCCACTACTTTCACATCTTGGGAGGAGAAGGCTTGGACATACTGCATCCTGAGGGCCTGACTAGAATACCTGTGGGAGTGGAGTCTGGTAAGTCCCCACAACATACATATCACCAAAATGTTTTGTTGTGCATGCTCCCTCACCACCTTACCCCACCTCAATTACCAAACCACCAACCACCCCCTGTGCTAAGTGTACAAATACCCCTCTCTGGCATGCCACATGTCCACTAAACTCACCTGGGTCCACAGCCCTTGGGAATGGGATGTAGGTCTTGGGAACTGATAGCACTACAATTCCCAAAAGGTAATATTCCACCATAAAGAAAACCAGAACAGTGCATTAAATGTGAGATGTCATGCATGTGAAAATAAAAACCAATGTACCCCATCGTGAATGTGCCACTGTGCAACAGTAAATGGCAATGACAGCAATGCAATGGCATTACAAGCAAAAGCCACCTACAGCTGAGTACCCTATCAAACTGCCCTTAGAAAAAAGATTCCTAAAATTGAAATTTACTCACCTGAGGGAGAATCTAGATGCCCAAGTTGATGCACATGCAGCACATCCAGCTAGAGGATAATGTCAATTCCCTACTCCCATACTTTAGGGCTCATTATGAACACGGCGGGAAACCCCGCCGTGTTCATGCTGGTGGTCTTTCCATAGACCGCCAGCCCCCTTGAGACCCTGCTATCCGTATTACGAACATTCTGCTGGGCAGGCAGAATGCAGGGCTAGGACATTGCCGATGGCTCCACATGGAGCCGTCGTCAATGCCTCAGTGACAATGCCTCAGTGCGGCGGCTGCAGCAGCACCTGTCGCACAGATCACTGCCCATACATCGGGCAGTGACCTGCACGACGAGGCACTGCACGGGGGCCCCTGCACTACCTGTGCCAAGTGCCTGGGCAGTGGAGGGGCCCCCAGAGGGGCCCCAGAGCACCCCTTCCGCCAGCCTTTCTCTGGCAGAGGAACCCACCAGGGAAAGGCTTGGGGAAACAGGGTTTATTATCTGGAGGGCAGCGCTGCTTGCAGTGCTGCCCTGTCGGATAATGTAATCTGCCATTGTCAGGCTGCCTGTAGGCGGTAGCCTGGCGATGGCGGAGGGCCACCACAGGCGGCCCTCCCTGTGTTTATTATATGGCTGTCTGAACCACCGGGTTCATAATGAGCCCCTTTGTCTCTACTCTGACAAAATTGTGCATTGTTCATCTTTTTGTGCCATGTATTATGCCATACACTTCACTAGGCACAAAAAGGTTATCACCCATGTCAATACTCTGACAAGATAAGAGGGTATTAGCAGTCAAATAACTATGAACATAGCTTTACATCTTTGAGCATGGTGTATGGTATTGAAATATCAGAGTCTCATGTTGTACAATTAAGAATTGGTAGCAGCTGTCATTGTCATTTCTGGGGATCATGTTAAGGCAGCATGTGCATCTCAAACAAACATCACTAATTGTAAAAATTAAACTTAACTTTTATCACTTACAGCAACTTTGTGTTCCACTCCTCCCACTGGTAAACTTGCTAATCTCACCATTGAAGAGGATAACAGAGACTGTCACAACCCCTCTGGATTTGAGGCCCTAGTGATGGCAACGCCCCTGGATGTTTGGACACTGACGACAAAGCTGGCCCATCAGGGACACCTGGTCAGTCAACAACTGTCAGCCCCAACCTACCCACATTGACTCCTCCCAGCCCTGTTGTATCTACCTCACAAGCAACCATTTGCCCCCAAACCTGCGCCCCAAAGACTGTTTCATCCATTGTGTGCCCCCCAGTATAGGTACCTGAGTCTCCTACTGTCACCCCTGACAATGATGGACCTGCCACTACTGGGAGTGGCCACACTGTGCCAGGGGCAAAGGCACACGGGGGTAGAGTGCGTGGGAGGGATGGTGTGAGCTAGAGGATGGGGGCTCAAAGGGACAATACTGACCAGGAAAACATTTCCAAATTGTTGGGAGCCTACCAAAATTCCCAAGGTATGATGGGCCAGGTACTCACCATGATGGGGGAAATCCAACAGCTGCAGAGGGACAACCACCAAGAAGCCATGCAGCAGTGGCAGGCACAAAATTCTATCCTGGCTTCCATTGCTGGGGTGCTGTGGGACATCAACACTACCCTGAGTAGGTCTGCCACACAACATCAGGCCTCTTCCACTGGTAATAGGTCTTCAGGTCTTTAACATCTGCGGCTGCTAGTGGAAAGGAGGCCCTGCCAGGGGAGTGGCATGCCTCAGACACCCCATCCTCTGTATGTCAGGGAGACCAGATCCTCGGGGCCTGCGCACGTTCCCAACATGTCCACCACTAGACAGCTCCAAAACTCCAATAGATATACCACAGAGCCTGAGAGAGTCCAAGTGGGGGAAAAGGGGATTAGGTAGGTAACAGCTGGGAAGGAGACCTGAAGGAAGCAAGAGGTTAAATAACACAATGTCAAGATATAATCACATTGACTTTCAATAGACTATGGTTCTAAGAATTCTTATACTGTAATCATGGATAACTTAGGACACGACTATAAGTAGGCCTCAAGAAATCTAGGTACCGGGAAAAATCAAGAATGGGTTAATACAATGTTTCCTTTGAGCTTTTTAGGAAATATCATATACTGTCTAGAATACAAGAACCTTCTTCAAAATAGTTTCAGGATAAACATTGCATTTTTACAGGAGGACAAAGGCTATCTGAACACTCCATGAAAAACAACAGGAAATGTACTAGGAGCTTAATTAGCACAAAGAATGATGCACTTTGAATTAAGCGTTTCGAGAAAACCAAAAGCTCAGGATAAATGTGTGCACCTCAACAAACACTGCACACCAAAGTATTCAATACCATGAAAAGATTGCGCGCACAGCCGATCTGAAAATCAAGAGTTTACTGCCAGAAAAGAATTGCGCACCTTGCTGCCGATTCAAAGTTTCACAATGCTAATGTCATGAAATGATCGCGCACACTGTTGCCGATCTGAATGTCAAGAATCATATCTCAGAATTGAATCGTGCACCTTGCCGATTCAAACAAGAATATGTAAATGTCATGAAAACACAATCTCGCACACAAGGAGTTTCACAACTAGGCCCAAAAACTCGAATGTCTTTGAAAACAGGGGTCGGGTGCCCAGCCCGACCTCCGCCTTACCGCCCTGCTAAAGGATCGTCAATATAATGTGGGCAGGCCTGTTAATATCATTGTAGGCCTCCGGGACCGGAGCTCAGGTAGTTGCCGCTGCTCTGCACCGGGACCTCTGAATAGTGAGCACGTGGAGCTGGGCTGACTCCCTTATATAGAGTCAAGCCCAGCCCACAGACCACACCCAGTCATGGGGCAGGGAAAGCTTCTAGAAGGTCCTAGAAAGGGACCACACCCTGACACACTCTGTAAGCCTGCAGCAATACCTTGCAAATGAACAGTTATTACAAACATCATTAATAGGGGTTTTCAAGGTTAAAACCTGCAATGCAAAAGGTTAACAAACTGCATATAAACATAATGCATGAATTATGCCTTTGCATAAAGACTGGGTTTTTGCATTTTTGTCACCCGTAGAGTGCGCACTGTCCTGATGTTGACACTGTAGCAGAGGAACCCCCCCGCGCAATCGTGGATGTCTATCCAGACATCCAAGAGAAGCAGATGCAAAGACCAAACCCACTGACAGGAAGTGAACATCTCCATTTCCCCTTGTGTGCCACAGATACACCCTGTTGACTGTTCTGAAACCTAACTCCATTTTCCTATGGTGCAAGGACATGGGACTTGTGTTCCCAAATGGTTAAGCAGCTACCCTGATGATTTCATCAACCATGACTGAACCATTCACTGTTTACTTTCTGTTATTTCTGTTTCAATTCACACATATTGTATTGCACACCCCAATAAATACCACTTAAACACAGGTCCTGTGTAAGTGTCATGAATCAACCATGTACAATTTTAATGTATGACAATTCTTGTACCAATATGTCCCTCTGTATTGTACACCCTTTATTATGGACATCACACGTGTACAGTATCACCAGGAGACCCATTACATTGGGATTGTAACATAGACATATTCCAAAACAGCTGTATTAAACATCTCCACACATTTATTTGTAGATCTGCAAACAACAGATAGAGTAGTACTGTTTGTGACTTCCGAATGTCACCTTAGGTGTCATACACTACTAACCCACAGGATACTGAAGTTAGGGACATGTCAGTCTTTCCTCAAGCCAGGAGGCATACAGATTGGTCCTTTGTGTCACCAGGTAAAGCCTTATCACATACCCATACCTTAGCCTCCTAATAATCATACCCCATGATAGGGACAGGGATCAGTACTGGTGTCCCCAGGCCTGGAACCTTTCACTTATTATAGTCAGATACCTGTAGGTTTGCCACTCACCTATGACAGTCCTCAGAGACATGTACATTGGTCTGCAAAGTAGTAACATCCTTCTGCCAGTTCAGTGTATGATGTGTAAGTATTTAAGCTGTGACAATGTGCTAAGTGCTAAAGGCAAAGTCTCCTCTAGGTACACCTAGGTGTACAGGTTATAACATTGATATACAGGTGTGGAGATTTTATTGTGTACAAGGACATGAAACTCACAGTTGTTAACCATATTGTATTGAAGCATGTGGTGATGCATATATGACTGTCATATGTGTACCACTATACTACTCTATTTGTAACCTGCTGGGTCTTCCTTCTCACCAACTGATCCATACTCCAGATATCCTGTTGGTCTCTGTCCACTCCTATTCCACTGGATCTAACATTATGTGCAACATAGGGTCTGATAGGTGAGAAACAGGACAATTATTCATGAGTTGTGAACAAGATGTAAAGTTAGTGTGAGGCTGTGATCTCAACCAGAAATTTCATATGGCATACTTCCTACACTTACTCAGAGGTGTGTGGAAGTACCCCCATTGTTAAGTGTGGATAATGTGATGTATATTCAGGATGGACATCCTACATGATGAAAAGCATGGTAGTATTACTGCATTCCTAGTGCAAGATATATCATAGAAATGTGAGTTCATATTATTTATACCATGTACATGAAATTGTGAAGGTAAGTGGCTAGCCTGCTATTCTCTTAGCCAGTGTATTTCACGGTCTACACATCTCTTACCGCTGTAGGCTGCAGTACTTGGAGGGACACCTGGTTTCTTACTGGTTCTGGACTGGCTAAGATTAGGGTGACCCCTTCTAGTAGCCACGGTGCTGCTGACTAGAAAAACACCAAGGCAGACCATACCCTCCAGAAGGAGTCCCAGAGGAAAAACTCCAGTAATGAGAAAAAAAACTCTATCACAGGAACTCCTGAAAAAGAGGAAAAACAATGGAAAAGACAAAATAGAAATCAAATCCACAGGGAAAAATGCAGGAGCGAGAAGAAACTGGAAACATCAACGAGGATCACCACCAGGGCGGAAGTGTTTACAACACCAGGAAGGAGGGAACTGCAGTGCCTATATACCATGAAACAGGAAGTGACAAAATAGGAAGAACGTACAACACCATCTTGGAATGGGAAAAGCCACATAGAAATGAACGAGAAAGAAAGCCAAGTAGAAAAGGAAAATGCATGCTGGAAAGACAACTACCACAGAAGAAAACATTATGGATGACCAAGAAGAATGAAGACGTGAAAGCAGAAGAAAAAGAAGAAAAAAGAAGAAAAAAGAAAAAGGGCCCAAGTAAGGTAAATGGGAAGGGAAGTCAGGGAGGCTGCCAGGGGCCGTGGTGTGAGGTGGAGCACGAAATGTGCCTCCTGGGCCGCACTGCGGCACAAAAAAACAAACGATCACCAAAAAAACGGCTGCAACTGGTGTTCCAAAACGTGGACTGCCGGCCCAACCGTGGCCCGAAAAAGGGATGCCGCTGTAGTCCGCGGCATCATAATATATTGTGGGTCTGTTATGTAGGGCAGGACATCTCCTATATGGTACAATATACAGAGTTTTTTGCCAGGATTATGTTGGCATTGGTAATTCATGCTGTTTTTGAAATTTGGGATACAAGTTTGGCATACTTATATTAGCTATTCTGAATATGTTTAGAAGGATGTTAGTACGGCTAAGCTCAATTTACACTAACTTCATTGTGTTGCTGATTTTGTAGTTGACATGCACATGTTGGTGGAATGGTATATGTAGTCAGTCAATTTGCTGGATTCTAGATGTATGTCTCAATCATGGTCACTTTAGAAGTTGTTTATGTCAGTGTAACTTTACTCCAGCAATGTAAGGTTACTCATGTCTGAAGTGCTGATAGTGATATTGGCATTTTGTTATTGTTGATTTCAGATTGAGTTTGATAATCATCAGGATTACTATAACTGCATGTGCTTTTCGTGCACCTGACAGGTGGCCATTGTATTGAAGGTGTTTGTATGGTTCCTGGGGTTGTCTGTAGGTAAATCCTGTGTGCCGAGTAGGCCCCTATTCCTGTACAGGATTTTGTTGCCTATGTGTGAATGACTAGGATGAGTAGGTCCAGAAAGTATGTATTAACCTTTGCAAAAACACTACTGATACACGTGTTGTTGACACTTTTTAAAATTCTTTTATACTATAACGTTGGATATGCCAATTGGAGTAGGTGCATCTGTGGTATTTGCCATTGTGAATGTCATGGACACAGTTACAAGTTATGAATATGATTGCTAAGCAACAAGCTGTGTTGTAATTGGAATATGAAGAGGTTACTTCCATAGGACATGACATCTGGTAATGGACTGAGCAAGTGTAGATTTGGAGTATGTATGAATGTGATATCAAAGTCAAGACTAATTCCCATTGGTTGATTGTTGTTTCACAGTGATGCTCTGTATTGGGGCACATTTTTTATATTGACAAATCACCTTATGCAGGTATAATTTGTGTTGTAGCTGTGCTGATAGGATGGTGATGTAGTGGTCAGATAGTTGGCTTATGTTGTCTGTGACATTGTTGTCATATAGGGTTGTGGAAAGTATGTTCTTGTGACATGATGTTGGCTCACAATGGTTCCTAGCTGGGGGTGTTTTACACATAGATTTGATGTTACTGTTGTGTATGGTGTTATGTATGTGTATGTAAAGAATCGGCAGGTGAAGGAGACGGGGCACAGCCAAGTGGGGAAGCTGCTGGCCGAAGTCATGATATCACTGACACAGAGGAGCTCAGTAGCCCGTAGGGCGAGGGGAGGGCCACGGGCAAGACAGTATCCAGTTCCTCATCTTCGGAATCTTCCTCCAGTGGACATTCCCTGGCAATGGCTGACCTATCTGGCACCACCCCAGCACCAGCTAAGTCTGCCACCCCCTTACTACCACCGCCCTCCATGTAGCTTCCCAACCAGTTGGCTGTGCCTGCTCACCCAAGAGGGTGGGCATTCTCCTTTGCCGCAGGCACCGCTGCCCCAGCTCCTGTAAGCCCTCAGTGAGGAAGCTATTCAATCAATCAATCAATCACTGGATTTATAAAGCGCTCTACGTACCTGTGAGGGTTTCAAGGCGCTGGGGGGGAGGGAGGAGGGTACTATTACCGATCGAAGAGCCAGGTCTTGAGGAGTCTTCTGAAGGTGAGTAGGTCTTGGGTCTGTCATAGGTTGGTGGGGAGGGTGTTCCAAGTTTTGGCGGCGAGGTATGAGAAGGATCTTCCACCAGAGGTCTTTCTTCGGATGTGGGGAACGACGGAGAGGGCGAGGTTAGTGGAGCGGAGCTGACGGGTGGGGGTGTAGAAGCTGAGCCTGTTGTTCAGGTACGCTGGTCCGGTGTCGGAGAGTGCTTTGTGAGCGTGGGTAAGAAGCTTGAAAGGGATCCTCTTATCCACGGGGAGCCAGTGAAGGTTTCTCAGGTGGTGGGGGATGTGGCTGTGGCAGGGTACTTCGAGGATCAGCCGGGCGGAGGCGTTTTGGATGCGTTGGAGGCGTAGTAGGTCTTTTGCTGGAATGCCTGTGTAGAGTGCGGTGCCGTAGTCCAGTCTGCTGCTGACGAGGGCCTGTGTCACAGTTCTTCTGGTTTCTGACGGGATCCACTTGTAGATTCTACAGAGCATGCGGAGTGTGTTGTAGTAGGAGGAGGAAACTGCGTTGATCTGTTTAGACAAGGTGAGGGAGGAGTCGAGGAGGAAGTCCAGGTTGCGAGCGTGGTCAGTCCACGAGGGGTTAGTGGGGTTCCTAGTGCGGTAGGCCACCAGGAGTCGTCCCAGGCGGAGGGGGTGGTCCGAGGATGAGGACCTCCGTCTTGTCCGAGTTTAGTTTCAGATGCCTGCTTCTCATCCATTCGGTGATGGATTTCATTCCCTCATGGAGGTTGGTTTTGGCGGTGCGCGGGTCTTTGGTGAGTGAAAGGATGAGCTGGGTGTTGTCGGCGTAGGTGAGATTGTTGAGGTTGTGTTATTGTGCTGCTTGTGTGAGGGGGGCCATGTAGATGTTGAACAGCGTCGGGCTGAGGGATGAGCCTTGGGGGACGCCGCAGATGATGTCGGTGGCTTTGGAGCGGAAGGGGGGGAGGCGGACTCTCTGGGTTCTGCCGGAGAGGAATGAGATGATCCAGTCTAGGGCTTTTCCTTGAATTCCGATTTCTTGGAGGCGTGATTTCAGGGTGCGGTGACAGACTGTGTCGAAGGCGGCAGATAGGTCCAGGAGGATGAGGGCTGATGTTTAACCGTTGTCCATTTGGCGTCTGATGTCGTCTGTGGCGGCGAGAAGGGCGGTCTCAGTGCTGTGGTTTCATCTGAAGCCGGACTGGGAGGGGTCCAGGATGTCGTTGTCTTCGAGGTGGCTGGTTAGTTGTGTGTTGACGATTTTTTCAATCTCCTTCGCTGGGAAAGGGAGTAGATGGGTCGGAAGTTCTTGAGGTCGTTGGGGTCTGCTTCGGGCTTCTTGAGGAGGGCACGGATTTCGGCGTGTTTCCATCTTTCCGGGAATGTTGCTGTTTCGAAGGAGATGTTGATGACCTTCCGTAATTGGGGGGCGATGGTGGAGCCGGCTTTGTTGTATACGTGGTGGGGGCAGGGATCTGACGGAGACCCTGAGTGGATGGAGTTCATGATCTTGCGTGTCTCTGTGTCGTTGACGTTGGTCCAGGACGTCATGTGGTTTGTGCAGGTGGGTGTTCGGGGGTGGGGTCTGGCGTGGGAGTGGCGTTGAAGCTGTCGTGGATGTCGGTGATCTTCCGGGGGTAAAAGATGGACAGTGAGTTGCAGAGTTCTTGGGTTGGAGGGATGTCGTTGATGTTGGCGCTGGGGTTGGAGAGTTCTTTCACGATGCTGAAGAGCTCTTTACTGTTGTATGCGTTGTTGTCCAGGCGGTCTTTGAAGTGGGATCGTTTGGCTTGTCTGATGAGTTGCTGGTGCTTGCGGGTGGGGTCCTTGTGGGCTGTGAGGCTGTCGGGTGTGCGTTTGAGGAGCCATTCCTTTTTTTAGCTTCCGGCAGTCGCGTTTAGAGTTTAAGAGCTCGTCGGTGAACCAGATGGCTTTTTTTCTGGTTTGGTTGTCGGTGGGTTTCTTGAGTGGTGCAAGGGTGTTAGCGCAATCGTTGATCCACAGAGTGAGGTAGTGGGCGGCGGTGTTTGGGTCGGTGGGGTCGGGGGGTGGGTTCTGGGTGAGGGTGTTGGTAAGCTGGTCTTCTGTAACTTTGCTCCAGCATCGGCGGGGTGGCTGTTGGGTGCTATGGTGCTCAGTAAGTTTCTTGTAAGTGAAATGGATGCAGTGGTGGTCGGTCCAGTGGAGTACGGTGGCATGGTTGAAGGTGACGTGAGTGCTTGAGGAGAAGATGGGGTCAAGCGTGTGGCCAGCGATGTGGGTTGGTGTGTTGACGAGTTGTCTGAGGCCGTGGTTGGTGAGGTTGTCGATCAGGGTGGTGGAGTTTGTGTCGTTGTTGTTCTCCAAGTGGAAATTTAGGTCCTCGAGGAGGATGTAATCCGTTGAGGTGAGTGCGTGGGTGCTGGTGAGGTCGGTGAGGGATTCGCTGAAGGGTGCTCGTGGTCCGGGGGTCTGTAGATGAGCGTTCCTCTGAGAGTGGTGTTGGGGTCGGTGTGGATGCGGAAATGTAGGTGTTCGCCGGTCTTGAGGGAGTCGTCAGTGTGGGTGTCGACCTTGAGGGTGGATTTGTGGGCGATGGCTATTCCTCCTCCTAGTCCGTTGATGCGGTCCCTACAGATGATCTTGTAGCCGTCCAGGATGGCTATTGTGATGTCGGGAGCCGAGGAGTCGTTCTACCAGGTCAGGAAGGCTACGTCTGGGGCGGTGGAGTCGAGTAGGTCCCAGAGCTCGATGGCGTGCTTGCGTGCGGAGTGGGTGTTGCGGAGTATGCAGTGGAGGTGGTTTGTTTCGGTCTTCGTTGGTTTCGTTGTTCTGTCGCAGGTGAATCTGCAGGTGCGGCATGAGAAGGGTCCGTTGGTGTTCCTTGGTGAGGACTGGAAGCATGCTGTGATGCGGCCGGGATTGAGGGCGTTGAGTTGGTCGGGCGTGTAGCGGCGTCTGGAGGTGCAGGGGTCTCGCGGACCAGAGGGTGTGGCGCTGGGCGCGGTCCAGGCGCGGACGGGCGCAGACGGGCTTGCCCCTGGTGCGCCTCCGGCACGCCAGCAGCGCGGACGCACAGCGATCGCCATTAAGAAGGGAGGGGGGAGCAGCTGGGAGGTGGGAGGGAGCGGCAAATGGGGGCGCGAGGGGGGTGGGGCCGCAGGGAGGCAGCGGCTGGGAAAGCGGCTCAGAGAGAGCTGGCAAGGGGAGCGCACAAGGGGCAAAAGCAGCAGAAAAAGGCACAGAATGAAACTGAGGAAAGAACGGCACAGTAATTCAAGGCACAGAAAACGAGTCACAATAACATGAACGGCACAATAATTCAAGGCACAGAAAGTGAGTCACAGTAACATGAACGGCACAAAGGCACAGAAAACGAGTCACAATAACATGAACGGCATAAAGGCACAGAAAACGAGTCACAATAACATGAACGGCACAAAGGCACAGAAAACGAGTCACAAAAAGTTAGAAAGGCACAAAGCACAAGTCTAGTGACGCTTACCAGAGCCCACTAGACACCAGGGATGAGGCGCAGGCGGATGCCTGGGGGTGGAGGAGGGCCTCGAACACGCGATCGGCAGCGTGTGCGGGGTCAAGGACAAGGGGACAGCTTGGTGGTGCTGCGGACGTGGGGGAGCGATCTCCTGACCAAAATCAGGTCAGAGGTCACTCCTCTGAGCTATTGACCTCCTGAGGTCTGTGAACTCTATTCAGGGACTAGCAACTCAAGTCCAGCAGAGTAATGCGTTCCTGGAGGGCATTCACAGTGCACTGGCTGACTTACAGAGATTCTTTTAGGCTCTGGCCTCCACACTTATGGCAGCCAGTCATCCATTATCTACCATCCCCGCTCCACCTTCCTCTTCTCAAACCCATTCCCCACTTCCCCGACCTACCTAAAGCACACAGACAGACAGGTATGCATCCATCTCAACACCCAAGGGTAGCTCAGACAAACATAGGCACCACAAGACACACCACCAGCATGCACACAAACAACATACAGATGCAGACACAGCAACAGTCACAACCTGCCCTAACAGCCCCACCACCACCAGCATCACTGACACTACACCTGGCACATCTGCAGACACCACCCCAACATTCACAGATCCAGCCACTACACCTATCCTACCCACAGTCAGCGCAATAGCAGACCCTCAGACATCCACCCCAGTCACCAGACCTACAGACACCACAGCACATCCACCATACCTGCAGTCACCACCCCAACAGACAATCACGCACCCACCATGGCATCCCCCAGCACCTCCAGCCCACCTCAGTCCAGTACACATAAACACCCTCACTCACCCAACCAACAGATACCCTCCACCCACAAGCATGCCTCCCACAAATACACACCCACGACACCCACACATACACTTCAGACAACCACTCCCTCACCCTCCACACCCAAACCGCCTGTGTGTGATGGCCATTGTGTGTGTACTGTGTATGTGCGTATGTGTATTTGGCTGTCTGTGAGTGTGTGTGTCAGTGTCACGTTATGTGTGTGTGTGCCGCTCTTGGTCCCCGTCCCCGTGGTATGTTCTGTGAGCATACGAACTTTGGCAATTTACAACTGTGACAGATAAGTGTGTGTTCATACAGTTGCTGTCGTCATCTTCAGCGTAGGTTCGAACGTTTCTGGGCAAGTAGGACCAGTGGGAGGATGTGTAGTTCTGTTTCCATGGAAACTTCAGACAAGTATGGCTTTCTGACGGGAGTATCTCTTTTTATGCAGTTTTTTTCCGCCTGGGTTTCCATGGTGGTGCAACCATGCCAGAAACCTTGGCGGTGTGCAACATCGAAATCTGACCGGCAGAAACATGTTCTCTGCCGGCCTGCAGGTGGCTTCTGACGTCCGCGGCAGCCAGACCACTGTGGCGGTGCCAGCGGCGCTGTGGCTGTATTCTGTTCTGAATACTGCCATGGTCATAATTTGGTGGTCTCCTCCACCAGCCAGTTGGCGGTATGACCGCCACCACCAACATTGAGGTCCTGAGACTGCCTAACTCGGAATGAGGCCCTAAGTCTTGTGGGTATGCGGGTGGGGCTTGATGTCAGCACGAGCCAGGCCCCACCCGATTTGTCATGCCGCGGCGCTCGCCGCGGCCGCGGGCTCAGGTTTCCGCGGCACGTTAATTCTGCCGCGGCCGGCGCCCGGGTCGCGGTAGACGCCGCGGCGGACGCCCAGGTCGCAGGGGTTGCCGCGGCTCCGGCGAGAGCCATGGAGGCTCCAGGGAGCCGGTCTGGGGGCCGCGGCGCTCGCCGCTTCCCTTCTTTCAAATTCTGCCATAAAGGCAGACGCGGCAGAGCCTGAAACCCCAAAGGGGTTTCAGGCATGGCCACACACAGCGCATCATGCGCTTAACATTTATTTTTCCTGCATGTCATTCCTGCCCACCACTTACCGATGTTCCTAGGACAAACCGAACCCTTACACTTGGGGTTCTTTATACTCGCCTTTTTCTCTTCCCAGCATGCTTACCACTTCCTCTCTGCCCAGCATGCATTGTTAAACACACATACCTAATTCTTTATTGTTTTCTTTTTCCCAATCCAAGATGGTGGTGTTCTACTTCCTGTTTTCTATTTCCTGTCCAGGGGCATATAAGGGGATTCCAACTGCTTGTCCATTGCGTTGCAACACTTCTTGGTGGTAGTCACGCTCCTATTTGATTTCCTTCTGCGAATCTTGTCTGTTCCTGATCTGCCTTGTTTTCCTGCCTTCCTGATCTACGGTCCAAATACCCTGGTGTCCTCCTTTTCGTTTCAGGGAGTTCCTGTGGAGGTTTTTTACCCTACTGGGGTTTTTCCTCTGGGACTCCTTCTGGAGGGCACGGACTGTAGTGGTTCGCTCATACCAAACAGCACCGTGGCTACCGGAAGGGGTCGCCCCTACCTCGGCCAGAGCAGAACCCGTCGGAACAAGGACCGTTCCCCTACACCTCTCAGCTGCGACGGTAAGACCATTGAAAACCGCGACAGATTGCAACGCCAAAAATTCCAGTTGCAGTCCGGAACTATGGATAACCCAGTGGCAAACACGGAACCTACTAACCAGGACCTACTGGCGACGATACAACAACAGGCTCAAGAACTCCAGCAATTACGTACTGAGAATACTGTTTATCGACAAGCCTTTGCCTCCAGGACCACAGATGTCCCTGCAGTAGCCGCCTCTACACCTCGATTTTCCGGGGATCCCACCACATTAAAAGAATTCCTGGATGCCTTGACGGTGTACTTTGCCTTTCGCCCCTCGCAATTTGTACAAGATAAGACCAAGGTGGGGTATTTGATTAGTGCCTTATCAGGACCAGCCTTGGCCTGGGCCACACCTCTAGTAACCAGAAATGATCCCTGTCTATCTAATTATTCCACCTTTATCACTACTTTTAAACAGATGTTTGAACGCCCTGGACTCGAGGCGTCAGCAGAAGAGGCTCTTTGCGAAGTCCAACAAGGGAGTCAAGATGTATTACAATACATCACCCGTTTCAGACAATTAGCTGCAGAAACAACCTGGGTGGAACGTACCTTAGTGACACTCTTCCGTAGAGGTCTCAGAGAGGACATCAAAGATGAACTAGTACATTCTGCCAGGATAGAAAACCTCAAAGGATTGATGGACCAGGCACTAACGATAGAATATCGGTTGAATGAACGAAGAATGGAGAAAAAGAAGAGTCATTTGCCTTCTCACTCAGTACCATCTCGTCCCTTCGCCCATCGTATCGAGGAAGTCCGTCCTGAATCCAAAGGGAATACCGAGGAAGAGCCCATGCAGATTGACACAGCTCGCGGGCCTCTATCCGCCAGTGAAAGGGAACATAGACGAAGGAAGGGGCTTTGCCTATATTGTGGTGCAGCTGGTCACCTAATTCATGCCTGCCCCATTCGTCCAACCAAGCCCTTGGGAAACGCCAACTCCCGTCCCCAGTAAGAAGGGTGAGGACGGGATATCGTGATATACCTTCTATTTGCTCTTCCAGGGAGGAAGGAACTGCTCTTTTTCTCTTACCAGTTACCCTCCATTTAACTGATGGCCGCGAAGCAAGAACTTTGGCCTTATTGGACTGCGGAGCCAGTGGCCTCTATTTAGATGAAACCTGGGCCAAAGAACGACAGATAACACAAATACCCAAAGAAGTACCAGAACAGGTACATACCGTTGATGGGTCACTCTTGGCCTCTGGACCTGTACAATACACCACCCCTACCTTCTGTTTACAGTTTGGTAAACATCAGGAAATTCTCTCGTTCGACTTAATCTCATCACCACACCATGTCATGATCCTGGGAATTCCATGGCTTACACTGCACAATCCTTACATCAACTGGGAAACAAAAACCATTTCGTTATCCTCCCATTTTTGTCAACACCACTGCTATCAGGCCGGGGATTACTGGTCCCCAAAAAGTCTCTCAACAGCACCTTCTCAGGTGGGAGGATCCATTAATGTCCTACAGGGAGTTCCCAGACATTATCAGGACTATATCGATGTATTCCAGAAGCCAGAAAGACCTGAATTGCCACCCCACAGAGAATACGACTGTGCCATTCCTTTAGAACCAGACACCGTAGTTCCTTTTGGGCGGATGTACTCCCTCACAGAACCAGAGAAACAAGTTTTAAAGGAGTACCTAGATGAGAATCTACAAAGTGGGTTGATAACTCCCTCCTCTTCACCCGCCGGGGCTCCTCTTTTCTTTGTACCAAAGAAAACCAAAGATCTGCGTCCCTGTATCGATTTCAGAGGGTTAAACAGGATCACTATCAAAGACCGGTATCCGTTACCCCTCATCAAGGACATCTTAGAAGCAGTCAGAGGAGCCAAGAGATTCACCAAACTGGATCTCCGAGGAGCCTATCATCTACTAAGAATCAGAGAAGGTGATGAGTGGAAGACCGCCTTTAGAACACCTTTTGGTCACTACGAATATAGAGTAATGCCCTTCGGACTCACTAATGCCCCGTCCATCTTTCAAAGATTCATGGATTCTATCTTTTCTGATCTTTTGCAACAAACAGTGGTAGTGTATCTTGACGATATCCTAATTTATTCGGTTCATCCAGAGGAACATTCCAAGCACGTTCACCAAGTCTTAGAGAGACTCCGACAACATCATTTGTTCTGTAAGCCTGAAAAATGCGAGTTTGATCAGATAGAAGTAAAATACTTGGGATACTGTATAGACCAAACCGGAGTTGCCATGGACTCAGACAAAGTACAGGCTATATTGAATTGGCCATCTCCTTCTTCCATCAAGGAGACTCAATGTTTTCTGGGACTAGCCAACTTCTACCGACAGTTCATAGCAGACTTTGCCCAGAGAACCAGCTTCATTACTCAAACCCTCAAAAAGGAACATCTAAAGAAAGGTTTTTGTTGGACACCAGGCACTGAGTCAGCTTTTCAGGACTTAAAGAAAGCCTTTATTCAAGCCCCTATTCTTCGACACCCAGACACCAGCAAACAATTCATTGTTGTCACAGACGCCTCAGAAAGAGCCATTGGGGCTGCCTTGTTACAAAAACAAGACGATGATGACCTAGAACACCCTGTATTTTACCTATCACACATTCTATCTGATTCTGAGCGAAACTATTCCGTGCTAGAACGCGAATTACTCGCCTTAAAGGTCGAGTGCACCGAATGGAGACACTTTTTGATGGGATCAAAGGAGCCCTTTGAAGCCCGGACCGATGACACAAATCTACAGTGCTTAAGAAATTTCCAGTGCCAAAATAGCCGGCAGGCTCGATGGGCCTTCTTCAGCCAATATGATTTCTATATCACCTACATCCCTGGTTCTCAGAACATCCTGGCGGATGCCCTGTCCCGACGTTATCCTGGGTGCGGTGATTCCGCGGTGCAAAATTTATTTGACAACAATAAAATCATAGGGGTAGCACAGACTTTTTTAGATCAAGTCAAGTCCGAATATGCCAGTCTACACGAAACAGAACTAAAAAAGTTACGTCCACAGCTGCGCATAGATCATGACTACTATTATCATGATAAGGCCCTGTTTTTACCCACTAAAACAGTGCAAATCGAAGCTTTACGCATGTGCCATGATTCCCCTATTGCAGGTCATCGAGGAATGAAAGCGACTCAAGATCTTTTGCTTCGCTCTTTCTGGTGGCCAACTCTCAAAGCTGACACTGAGGCATATGTGTTATCCTGTCCTACATGTGCTCAAGCCAAGACACCCCGAACCAGACCTGTGGGGTTACTCCGCCCATTACCTGTTCCCCCAGGCCCATGGCATACCATATCCACCGATTTTATGTGCGCATTACCTTCCTCAATGGGAAACCACGTCATAATGGTAACTGTGGACTCCTTCACCAAGATGGCCCACTTCACGGCCTTGAGAAAGTTACCTACGGCAAAGGAGTTAAGTCAGATCTTTACTCAAGAAATCTTCAGGCTACATGGGTTACCCCAAGTTATTATATCGGACAGGGGTCCTCAATATATCTCCCGTTTCTGGAATCAATTCTGCAAGACCTTGGGGATCCAGGTGGCCTTATCATCCGGGTTCCACCCTCAAACCAATGGACAAACGGAACGACTCAATCAGGGTCTCGAACAGTACTTACGTAGCTTCTGTAACGCTACACAAAGAAATTGGGCTTCCTACTTACCGCTTGCAGAATTTTCCTATAATAACTCTCTACACAGTGTCTCTAAAGTCTCTCCTTTCTATGGCTCTTATGGTTTCCATCCCAGGGCCTTCCCAACTCCCCTGAGAGACAACTCCAATCTTCCCGCCATCTCCTCCTTCGTTCGACAGCTACGGGGTATACAACGAATTATCCATTCCAACCTTGTGTCCACCAAGTCCCGCATGAAGAAGATAGCAGATAGGAGACGCTGTGCGGCTCCTCTATATCAGGTCCATGATAAGGTCTGGCTCTCCTCTAGATTCCTACCTCTCCGACTCACCCAAAACAAATTCAAACCCCGCTTTTATGGTCCCTTTCTCATTCTCAAGAAAATCAACCCAGTGTCTATGCGTCTTCGCCTACCCCGGACATGGAAGATCCACCCAGTATTCCATGTCTCACAACTGAAACCTTACCGTCCTGATCTTTTTCATAGGCAGTTGCCCTGTCCCCCTCCTCTGTTGGTTGACAATGTGCCTGAGTACGAAGTGCAGGAAGTCTGTGACTCTCGGTTTTTCCATGGTCACCTCCAATACCTTATTGATTGGAAGGGACACCCTTTGAGTGAGTGTTCCTGGGAGGATGCCTCTTCAGTCCATGCTCCTCTTTTGATCCGCCGCTTTTTTCGGCTCTTCCCTCACAAACCCGGGGCCTCGGGGGGGGCATACTGTCATGCCGCGGCGCTCGCCGCGGCCTCAGGTTGCCGCGGCGCGGCACGTTAATTCTGCTGCGGCCGGCGCCCGGGTCGCGGTAGACGCCTGGGCGGACGCCCAGGTCGCAGGGGTTGCCGCGGCTCCGGCGAGAGCCATGGAGGCTCCAGGGAGCCGGTCTGGGGGCCGCGGCGCTCGCCGCTTCCCTTCTTTCAAATTCTGCCATAAAGGCAGACGCGGCAGAGCCTGAAACCCCGAGGGGGTTTCAGGCATGGCCGCACACAGCGCATCATGCGCTTAACATTTATTTTTCCTGCATGTCATTCCTGCCCACCACTTACCGATGTTCCTAGGACAAACCGAACCCTTACACTTGGGGTTCTTTATACTCGCCTTTTTCTCTTCCCAGCATGCTTACCACTTCCTCTCTGCCCAGCATGCATTGTTAAACACACATACCTAATTCTTTATTGTTTTCTTTTTCCCAATCCAAGATGGTGGTGTTCTACTTCCTGTTTTCTATTTCCTGTCCAGGGGTATATAAGGGGATTCCAACTGCTTGTCCATTGCGTTGCAACACTTCTTGGTGGTAGTCACGCTCCTATTAGATTTCCTTCTGCGAATCTTGTCTGTTCCTGATCTGCCTTGTTTTCCTGCCTTCCTGATCTACGGTCCTAATACCCTGGTGTCCTCCTTTTCATTTCAGGGAGTTCCTGTGGAGGTTTTTTACCCTACTGGGGTTTTTCCTCTGGGACTCCTTCTGGAGGGCACGGACTGTAGTGGTTCGCTCATACCAAACAGCACCGTGGCTACCGGAAGGGGTCGCCCCTACCTCAGCCAGAGCAGAACCCGTCGGAACAAGGACCGTTCCCCTACACCTCTCAGCTGCGACGGTAAGACCATTGAAAACCGCGACACCATTATGTTATTAAAAAATATCCCTAGCGTTCACTGAGTTTTTTAACCGCCCACCTATCCTATGGGTAACATTTCTGCCAACGCCCTATTTGCCCCCTGTGAGGCAGAAAAGACTTGGTATATGCAGGGACGGCTCAGCTTTATGACTAGGTATGACACCACTACCCCTTTTTATTATAAAAATATCTCTGTGGTGTCTGATGTGCTTTCTGGCCCCCTGCCCTTTGAAGAGGTGGGGTTAGGAGGTAAAGATCTCCTGCTACCACCCAGGAGGGTCAGAAAGACATTAATGCCTTGGATTGGGGAAGCACTAGTCCATTGCCAAGGGTGCCGCTCACCCATCTTAAAAGTAATCCTTGGGGCCTAGTGGGCCTTCTGCCCTCCAGGTGGCTGCAGTTTTGAGGTAAGTAACTCCCATCTGCCCCTGAGGGGGCAGAAAACCTTCTTTGCCTGGAGGAGGCAGGGAGCTCTGGCCCACCACCAGGGGGACTTCTGCCACCTCAAAACCTACTTGCTGGTGTCTAATCGGAAGATCCAAGCTTGGGGTTCACCCCTCCTGTGGCAATCCCCATTCAGAGATTCAATAGGGAGAGATACCAATGAAAATTGGTTCTTTGGGCTCAGATATGCCCTGAGCACTAATTCAGTGAAAGTGAACTATGCAGAGCTGCTCTATTTACTTTAATTTTCAATAAATGACATCAGCATACAATGGGCGCTGATCTTCATTTCAAGAGAAAATAAAACAGTTTCAGGCCAGCAGCCAGACCTGAAAATTAAAAAGGAAATCCTCTGGTGCTAGCACCAGAGGTTCCTTTAAAGCCCATCCCAGTGTTGGCCTATGGCCGACAAACGCACTGGAGAAGGAGTGCAGGCGTTAGCCACCACACTTAAGAGGTTAGACATTGTGTCTAGAAATGTGTCTGGGAATGTTTCATTGCTAGGTGGTGATCTGTAAAGAAGGAGAAAGTTGCATTAAAAGGTGGGGTGAGGTTGCATCTGACAAGGAGGGCTATACAACCTTGTAAAGAAATATCTTCAGCTTTGGCGAAATTTCTTATTTCCTAAAATTTGATGACTAACCTGCCTCCACTTTTGCCTATGCAATTTTCGTCACAGTTTGATAGCGTGGTGAAACTTCTTGATGCAGTAGTGGTGCCATATTTTCTCCTAGCCATGATTCAGTTATGAAATGTAAGTCGGTGTTCTGGGTCGGTCAATAGGTTGCTTGTTTTTTTATTTTAATAAGGTTTCATCAGTAGGCAGTCTAAAGAATGTTTTTTGGAGGTGGTGTGAGATTGAGCTACAGTAGAGTGTTTATTGTCCTTTGAAGATGCAGGTGGTGTGCTATTGCAGGACAAGGTAGTGTTTTTGTTTATTGTTATCTGCCACCAAAAGGCGTAGAAGACTTTTTTAGGCTTTGTGTGTGGTTGGTGGTGAGACTGTTTGGAAATGAGTGGAAGGGCTGTCGAGTTCGGTCTGAAATACAGACTTGTTGCGCAATAGATATGGGAATGTGAGGTTATGAAGAGTGTTGTGGAGTTGCTTTCTTTTGTTTATGTTGAAGGTGAAAGGTGTATGGGTGAGGGATGGTGGTGGAGCATGGGGGTCATGTTTTATGGCTTTGAATTCCGCAATGGATGATAGATGTGTAAATGAGTGTTGTTCTGTATATGTGGATTAATAGTTGGTTTCTTTGTTGCTTGGAAAGTGTGTGGTAGAGATGGGTTTGAATGTGTCATATTTATGTTGGCAGTCACAGCAGAGTGGATGTTTGTAGGTATATTTGAATGGTTGGGTATTTTTGAATGTGTGAGACTTTTATCAGGTACATTTTGTATGAGTGTTTTGCTTTGTTTTGATAGGGGAGCATGATCTATTATTATGGTAGTGACTTGAGGTGTTGAGTTTAAATTTGAAGGACTGGTGAGTTGTGGAAGTTGAAGAGGGGTGGCTGTTGGACTGGTGTGAGAGGAGAGTCTCTACTGAATGTGAGAGAGGGTAAACAGGGGTTATGATTGCTGGTAGGAGTCTGAGAAAGGGGACGACTTTGCCTTACTTGTGGAAGGCAGTGTTGAAACAGTGTTGTCATTGGTTTTGTGTGACATGAAGAGGAGGGTTGTGTAATAAACAGGTATGATAGAGGGTAAATAAAGGTTTGAGAGGAGTGCATTGCTAATATTAGGCGGAGGCAGAGGTTAGTAAGGGATTTCATTTGGAAAGGGTAGGTTTTGAGAGACTGAGGGTATGTGCTTTGTATATTAGTAAAATGTGTTTTCAATAGTTTTGTGATACAGAGTTGTGGTTTGTGTAGGAGAGTGTAGATACACTGGTAGAAGGGTATATAGGAGTGGGTAGTATTTGGTGTGTGGGTTGTGGGAAGGGAGACCTTGTTTGTAGGGAGAGAGGTGTGTGTTTGTTGTTATATTTTGTGCACAGTTGTGTTTGTGGCTGTTTGCTTGGGAGTGTATGCAGGTTGTGTAACGGGCAGCAATCCTGGCCCTCTGCATTTCCTGGCACAAACAGACTAAAGAGTCATCTTCCCTTTTCCTCTCTGCCCTTAGCCTCGACGCCTGGGCTGATACGTCCTGGAGGGAGAGCTTGTAAAAGTTTGATGTGTGGTCATGTGACCCTCTCCCAGCCGCTTAAGGTCAACTGCAGGCTCAACCAAATAGTTGCCCAACAACCACCAAATGAGTGCACCTGGACGAGGGGTGTATTTGGCTTTTTAATCCAGTGGTTCTTTACCTTTTGTAGACCCTCACTTAATCATTACCAGATCCAGGGACCCCCAATGAATCAATATTGGAATCTGAGGACCCCCATGGAGTCATTACTGAAAGCAGGGGACCCCTGCATAAGCATTTTTAATGGGTTGAATCACTAAACAATACACAAAAAATACAGAAACCAGCATCCATCAAATACATAAATGATGAAACATTTTATTTTATTAATACACAAACATCAAAAAATGTTTTTTTTTTTATTTAATAGGAAGGCTAGAGCTTTTCTAAACTCAATTCAGGTCACTCATGTTCTATTCTATACTATGTTTGATGCACTTGCACTGCTCCCTCAAATCAAGCTGATGATGCTGATATAATTTTTGGTCTCCAATTGAAAATTCCTTAACATTTATGAGTCTTTATTTATATACACTCTATTAATCTCTCAGTATTATTTAATTTTCTAAGCAGCCGTGGACCCCCTGCATAGGTTTTGCAGACTCCTAGGGATCCCCTGACCACAGATTAAGGAGCATTATTTTAATCCATAAACTGAGTCTTGGCCAGCAGGTAGGAGGACGGGGTAAGGGTAGGTGGGAAAAACTGGACCTAGAACAGTAATGTTTGGTTAATGGTGGGAAGAAATTTACAAAATTAACAAACTTTTATGATTAACACAAGCACAGTTTGACAGCAACAATTTTTATATCTAGCCCAAAAAGCACCGAAAAGCACTTTGATTAGAGTCTAAAGAGTACACATCTTTTGGACTGATAAGCACAACTCAAGATCAGGAACCTGTGAGTGAAAACGTAAGGGTGCAGACAGCAGGGTGGAAAAAACAGAGGGAAACAGAGGTTTTAAAGCGGGAAATCAGTGCAAAGAATGGGGAGCATAGCCAGAAATTGAATAAATGGTGTGGGTGACGGGCAACAATTCGAGATCAAACAGATGAAGCATGCAGAGGAATTAAAAACAGAGAGACAACAAACAGGAAGTGGAGTAGAAGATAACAAGATGAAAACCAAGGCTTTAAAGAGGAAGATCATCAAAGAAAGGGGGCCAGAGCTAATGAATGGAATAAATGGTGGGTGGTAAAAGGGGCAGTTCGAGATCACACAGGGAAAGAATGCAGAGGGAGAGAAGAAGGGAGAAAAACAAGGAGCACAGAGGAGGATAGAGAGGAAAACAGAGGCTGTGGACAGGGAAAGGAAGGGGTTTTAACAGACTTCAGCAAATACAAAAACACGTTTTCTCCATGCAACAAGAGATCACAGAGCTAACACGATCAAAGTCTCAGTATACTAGTAAGTATTTGCCAGCGATTAGAAAGTAACAGGTATTACCATGTATTATATTTTGCTAACAGTCAAACCTGGGTTAATGCCAGATTAAAAGGAGTAAAGGCACACCTCATACCTGTAGGTGTGTCACAAGGGGTCGCAGGCTGGAACTGAGGGTGGTGGTCATAAATCCCAAAGGGTAACTCTAGTCAAGGAGGTGGGGGGCCATGTAGTACGGGCCCAAACTGGCAATTACTTTTGTTATCCCTGCACTTAGCCTCAACGCCAGGGCAGGAACACCCTGGGGGAAGGCCTCATAAAGGATGGTGGTGAGGTCAATACTATAATACTAATACTGAATGGAATGAGACTACCTAGAAAAAAAAAATAAACAACTATTTTTAATAGTTGTTAAAATCCAATTCAATATTGAAGTTGTTTTTTTTCTATTATGGAAAAGATACTTTCAGAAGGTTACCTTACCCTTCCTAGAGTCCCTAGAAAAGAAATCTGCATTTTGCTCTCCCATTTTGGTCAGCCAGTAATTACCATTTAAATAAGTGTGAATGAAGTGTGAATGTGCTTTTAGGACAAAACAATAGGCAGACCTGAATGGGCATGGATGACACATCTAAACGTGACACAGTGTGCAGGTGTGCTGGGAGAATTCTTTATGATATTAAAGTGTCAATCCTGCTTGAATGTCACATGCTACATGACAGATCTACTGTGGTTTTTCATATGACACTTGGGGCGCACTTCAAAGAGGCCTCCCATTTTACAGGCAAATGTTAGCTGATACTTGGGCAGAGCCCTTATTTAGTACCCCACCAGTCAAAACACAATCACGGTGGGACTCCTATTGACATTGCAGTGTCGAAGCCTATATTACAGGTCTACTAGGTATAAGTATAACATTTGGAGAGCACTTCAAATGGGAAAGGCAGGAGGCCAAAACAATTCTTATGTATCACGAATCTGGTTGCTGAAAACTCAACTGTATTCAACCAGAATTCTGTCTCTGCGGTTTTTATGAGCACGGGGTCTGCCTAAATCTGGATTTTGCTGTTAGATGTGGGGGGACACTAGGAATACAATATTCCACTCCCCACCATAACGGAGGCTATGAGAGCCCAGGTTTAGTGTGGCCGACAAGTTCTGCTATAATGAAAATGCTCAAAGTGGGTGGGGTTAACTCCTGGACTCTTTACACGTTGGTTACACTGTCCCCCGGGGTCATCACCACCCACTAATACTGACTAGCTTGTGGCAGGCATAAATGTGGCATATCAAGGTACCCACTCCACAACACCGCTGGACCTGAGGAGGATGATTGAACCTGCGATCTGCAACCTGAGAAGAGCAACTGAGAACAGAGACTACTGTCTCTCTCTTGCACCCAGGACACAGAAGTGGACTCCAAGAGCCAAAAGAATGGTCTCCTGTTAAAGATACAGTGGTCACACAACTTCATGAGGCCTATTCATGCAACTGCCTCGCTGACCGGTGACACCTGGACCTGGATTGGACCCTTCAGATGGCCTCTATCTACTACCTGGTGAGTCTCTAACTGCCTCCTTGAGGCCCTATGAGGCTTTAAAAATGTACTGGTGAATTTGGACATAAATGACTAAAGTTAGAAGGTAGAATTTTTTACCAGTACAAACGTGGTTAGTGTATACAACCCATGTTCCATCGCGGTCAGCATCAAATTGCACCTATGTCCCAATCTCCCCGACCATTGACTATTATTGACACTTTGTGATTCTTGGCACTACTTCTACTTAGAACTTTAAAAATTAATATCTCCCATTCCCCCTTATTGATTTTTTGTCATTTTGGTGTCATTTTGTTTATAAAATTTACGCTATTTTTCTAATTCATTGTAGAATTCTTATTGTTTTGTATTTTTACTTTATTACTACTTTAGTGCTGCATAAATACTTTCCACATTGCCCTAAGTTAAGCCTGTCTGCCCTGTGCAAGACCACCCAGGGGTTGGGCTCAGGTCACTTTGGTGACTTTGAGCGATTACCCTGATAAGGATTGTGATTATTACTTGAGGTAGGTACTTACTTCCCTCAATTAGTAGCCCAACTTTTTACAGTAGAGATTCCACGTTAATGTGTTTTGCATTTATAAGATGGTTCTATGTGAAACTGATGAAAAATTAACTTGAGGAAACTGGTTCTGAAATCCCATTTTCATCAAACTATGTACTACACGTTTCCACTGAATAACCTTAATCAGCTTGGTTAACACTATTTTTTCTTGAAAATTCCCTAAAAATGTTTGTTTTGTTTTTTCGGGCCTGGATTCAAAGCCAGGTGCAATGTATTGTTCCCCAAAAATCTCTGGATTTTCGTGGAAAAGATGGTTCCTCGTTCCGACTTTTCCCAAAATGTCATTTCATCGGGGTGGTAATCTCAGTTGTCAGGTTTCATCCTAAAGATGGAATACTCTATGTGACAAAGTACCCTACTCCTTTGTCTTTGACGTGTAGTGGACAACAATGTGGCTCAACCCTAGTAACTTTTTTGTACCCCAATAGGTTTTTGTAAAAAAGCTGCCTACTGTTGAGAGAACGTTGTAGGTTGTGGCAATCCAGCCACTGAGAAAGACCTCAGACCGCAGAGGCAGAAAGGACACCTATAATGAATAAAAGCTTGACAAAAAAGAGCCAGAACAATAAGAAAACCACCAGGACATATCTCCTAGGGCACAAAAATGTTATGATTCAAAGACATTGTTCAGTGCTCCCAAATATAACCAGGAGTGAACAGAAAAGTATAGGACGAAGATTGTGAAAAAAACAAGTTTGTGATCTTAACTTTTTGAACAGCAAGTGCCACAGGCTTCTAGTTGTCACAGGAGAGTATTGTAACTGTTCTGACAGTTGTTCTGCCCTCGCCAAGGGCGGTGCGGATGGTGATGCACTATTTGTCGAACCCAATAAAATCTCACATCATGGATTTTGAAATTTATTGGATGAATAAAGAACACCAACTTCAAGTTTTCCCATAAAAATGATGCATAACATGCAGAAAAGCAACTATGGGCCATATGTACTAAAGCATGTTCCCATAGACACAGAATGTGTAAAATCCTTTGGTACATCTGGCCCTATGTCCCATGAAAAAGCAGACTTTCCCCCACAATTACTTTTGGTCAGACATGACCTGTTCAGATTTATCTTGGAAATTCACACTTTATTGCAACAGGGTAATTGTCAGTGTGATAAATGTCTCAATACTTGTAATTGTAATCCAGTGGATTGTAAATTACAGTGTCCTAATCGAGGTCACAATTTGTACCGCAGAAGTATTCATTTTAAATGTAACAAAACACAGAGTCCTTCCAGCTATCGCAGAAGGACTCTGTATTGTATCACATTTGCAGACAGAGCCTCTAGAAACCAGTGGCAATGGTTAGAACATGCGAAACTACCATTAAAACTGTTTCGTGCAGCCAGGGTCGGGTGAAAACGCCTAACTGTTTTTTATATACAATGTAATGGTGTTCAGATGAAGCAATGCTCGCATGTCTTTGGCCTCCTCGTCTTGGTGTTACCTTTCCTGTTTGCTATCAGAATGCCACCGGGCTGATAAAGCGAACGTGCTCATGTTTCTGTCTCCTCTCTGACACAGTTGTGCAATGCAGGATCTCCAGGTATGCTCCTTCCAGCGCCGTTGTCTGAAAGGTAACATTTCTGTGGACGTCTCCCGTGGCAACAGGGACAGGGCCGCGACAGCAAGGTCACAGAGCGGGAACGAAGCTGTGGGTCTATCATGTGACATAGTAACAGGTAAATGTAGTCGCCGCCTGGCCAAACCCAGCTGTAAACAAAGGATCCCTGCAGAACTGTTCAGTTCCATTACAGCCTTCTACTGACAGTCGGCCACTGGATAAAAAATCATGAATAAACTATAAATATGTTCATATGTGTATATATTATTCAAAGAGAAGAAAAATGAAAAATATCTCATATATGGGTGGAGGGGTGGAGGGAAACTTTAACATTGTATCCCTGCAGTGAGCACTCTACTCATGGCACTTGTGAAAAGCAGATAATACTACGATCTTGAGCTAGTAATGCTGGAAGCTTATCCCAACAACACTTGGATTTTGAACAAGCGAAGCTGGGAGCCCAGTCGAGGGCATTAATGGGTGCCTGACTCGACTACACTGGGGCACTGATCTACCAAAACGTTTGAAGCACCCACCCGACTCCCTAAATATCGAACCATATGGAGAGGGATGTACCAGGTGCAGTAAATACCTCCTAATTCAAGTTTAACTGAGAAATGAGGCATAACTTTTAATTTGGTGAATTGCTCATGTCTTGCTTATTACTCTATATTTTAACCTAGTAAAATGTCAACGCGTTTTACTTGACGAAACTGACCTGGAAAAAATCGCAAGGGAAATATTTATGCACGTTTTAATTACCCCGGCAGAAACGTCTGGGGAGGTGGAATCCCTGCACAAACAGGAGTTTGGGCATGGATCGAAATGAAGCCCAAGCCTCTGAATTGGGGCCTTGGAGGTTTCATCCCCTCATGCTCTCAGCTTTGCCAGGGTAAGCTGTGGGCTATGTCTAGCTTTCTTGAGAGCTTGGTCCAGCGATGCTGGGACCTTGACCTTGTGGTTTGGCAGTACCTGGAACTTTATTCAGCAATGCTGAAAGACAGGACCCATAATACCTGGAGTGTGTAAACTAATGTTGGTATTTTGGTAGGATGATTGAGATTGGTTAATTAATGTTCTAAGCTTTCCCAACAATGGCGCCTACTATTTACACGCAGCTGTCTACAACAGGTGCATGCATGATGAGAGTTAATTGTGTGGCCAAACATGATGAACTAATCATTCATCTTCTTTTATAGTTCTTAATATAACACATTTTCCGATCTTCCCTCCAAATAACGAGTAACGAGTGTAATGGGTTTCAATATAAATACCCCCCCAACCCCCCCCCCCCCCCCAACAACAACCATGGCACCAACAAATGCCATAGGAACGGGCAGCAATATTTAATTGGAAAACATGCTCATTTTTTAGGTTCCATATGAAAACAGGGACAAAAAGCACCATCAAGCAATCTTGAGCTAACCACTCATTGGAACCATGGTATATAGGCTATTCGTGGAATATCCAGGGATGCAAGGTGCAGCTAGTTCTATTTAGAAGACCTTCAGAACCTTCTAAGACGTTTTGAAGAATAAAGGTCTCTTTAGTTGTTGCTTCAAGATTAACTTTTACTCACCACTGGAGTAATCATGATTTTGTATTTGTAAATTATCCAGGAACGTTGCTTGAATTATAATAAGGCTCTCATATTCTTTACTGATTTTTATACATATATACTAGGAGAAAACAATCAGGCTTTCTAGTCTGTGTTTAGCATTTTTCAAAACTAAAAAAATGAAAAGAGGGCACACTTGATTTGGCTCCCAAAACTATCAGTCGCAAATCTCTGGCCAACATTTGATATTGTTAGCAGTGGGGATTAAGCTGAACTTTCCATGTGAAGCTTCAGTTGCTGGAAATCGAATCGTCTTTTACTATAATCCATATATATTTGTGATTAGTAGAGGTTTATTGTATTTATATCACTACCACAGATAGGCACCCAAGTGTGGCAAGGTAAACTAGCTGCACTTTCCTTTGTACCCAGAATGAAAAACACATGTGGATTCCAAAAAGGCTGAGCAAATAATTATTTTGGATTAATGTGGACGAAAACGTAGAAGGAAAAATAATTATCACCTAGAAACTCATTATATGCACTCTGGTCTATTATTTTACAGTTCTAGTTGTGTGCTTCTTCAGTTCATTGCTGATTGCGTTTTTCAGGATACCGCATTCTCATTTTACATATTGACACAGCTGTAACTTGAAATAATTGCTCCCACAACCTTAGTGACCCCTTATAATATATCCCTTTGGGTTGATTTCCTAGTGTACATTTAAAACTGTTGACTCAAGCCACCAAACCACGAAAAAAATGGCACATACGTATTCATTGGGTCACTGACTTAACTTCACTAAAAACAAATCACAGAAATCTCGAAAGTGCCTACAAACAATCATCGACCTACTAATGGCATACGAGGAAAGCATCTGATGACCTTTGAATAGAATCACCGAAATGTGCTCCTTTGAAAACTATCTCCTGGTGCTAGCTAGCCTACAAGTAGGCCATAAGAGTAGGATACCAGAATCAATTATCTCAGAGATATCTGAAATCGAACAGGAGCATGAATTTAAGATTGACATAAAGGATGCCCTCTCTGATTTTGGAGGGTAGAGAAAGCTGGACTCAATACGTGCAACTTCCTGAGACGTGTAGAAGCTTGTACAGCCAAGCCGAGACGATTGTCAATATAGTAGTAGTATACAAAAAACAGAGCAGCAGGCTTTGGAATATGGTTTGAGAAAATGTAAACAGTTTTTTGAGATTATATTGCATAGTAACAATTTTGCCCATGTGAAAAAAGATGCCATTTACAATGTTTTTTTTTATGTATATAAGAATCGTTTTAGGGATTTCTAATCTATGTTGTTTGTTTACATTTGTATACTATATAGTTTTGTTTGTCTAATTGTATTTCCCTTGTCTCTCTTCCTTATATTCTAATAGATTTTGTGTGATCTACTTATATGTTGTTTGAATTGTTTTTTTTTTAAATGTGAGTTATTGTATATATATTTGTTAGTTTTGTGCAAATTGTTTATTTATTATATTACAGCCCTGAAGAATACCTGTTACATGGACACAACACGTTGGCTGTTTCTGGTAAGAATTTGTCTATTCCAAAAAGAGAAAGAATAGAAAGAAGATTTAAAATGGAAAAAAAAGATTAATTTTCTTTTTGGGTGGTGCACCGTTGGCAAACTATCTGTTTACAATTGTCAATATAATTTATGCTTATCTCGCATTCTCAACGTTGGAAGCTATTTACTCCAATGTTATGGAAAGGAGTAAGGATGGTGGCATTGGCATGGCTTCCATAGTTTATGGGCGTTAACTGTAGGCTAATAAGCAAATGATATGCAGCCCTGCACACAAACACATCTTTGTTATTGGCTACTATGTTTTTTCAAGTGTATGTTGTAAACAACTTTAATTTTGTGTCGGCATTTTAGATACAGCAGTAGCACTAGCCATTCGAAAAACTATTGAACCCTCAAGCTTGCATACATTTTGAGATTTAAAGGGCCTCCATTTTGGTTAGGACATTTGAATTTGTAAGTTTGATTTTATAAGTGCGGACTATTTTACCATGCAATGAACATTCATCAGACTCAAGATTTTGTAACAAATTGACCTCTGATAAGCGTAAGCGTCCCAAATTAAGCAGAATCAGGTAATTCTCACAAACACAGTTTACATCAAGGTACAATATCCACCACACATTAAGTAGCCATGAAAAAAACGTTGAAAGGGTATCATTATTAATATTTATTTTGGAAAAATATTTTAAAAATGGATTCCTTCATTAACAAAATGGTAAAAAAAACTCAAATAGCATTTGCACAATATTTCATAAATACATTTATATACAAAAAAATATAGTCACATAGACCCGAAGTGCCTTTGTACATATTTAACAAAAATTAAATTATAAAAAAAAGAACATCACAAAATACTCAATCTTTACAAGTATTAAGAACGTATTTTTACAGATTTCAAAAAATAACACACATGTTTGACTTAGTGAAACACTTTTTTCTTTATCAAAAAAGACAACGAAGGCAGTGTCTGTGTGTCTAGTTCAAGAAAAGGGTGGCTCGTAAGAATCCAAACGATACACTTCAGGCAGTGTACACTTCTAATGTAGTACTTATAAAGTCCATTCATTACATACACATATATATCTATGTAATTGAACATACATAGATATATAAACCAACCGTCCATAGTGCAATGGAAATGTCATAAAAGGCAGTGCAACAGTTTGTCCGTGAACACCGAGCATAGCTTTGGGTGTTCGTCGGGGTTTGCAGTCACTTTCCTAACTTCAGTAGAGAACCAGCTCGGTCTGAATTTAGTTTCTCAGCAGCAGTCAGTGAAGGTACTCCCTCTTCTCTCTCAGCAGCATTCAGTGGGGCATTTCACCTTTGAGTTTATATATTTATATATAGATATAAAATAGGAATGTATATTGTGTCACCTCGACGTTACACCTGTGGAATACAAATGAAGGCTCGTTTTAGTCACATACAACTTGACACAGAAGAGAATATTTTACCAAAAGTACGAACAGGGCCAGCACACCCATAAGGTGAGGTAAGGCTTTTTCAGCCTTATGTCAATACAGTGGGCCATCAAAAGTTACTGTGTTTGCATCAAAGAGCTTCAAATATGGTCCTTATGGCAGGTGGGAGGTGCCATTGGCAAAAAATGACTGTCACATGTGGTGACCATAATCCCTAAAGCCTCTTGATTACAAGCAAAAGTGGGATGGATATTGGTGGGGGTGGCGAGAAGGGGAAACTCCTACTTGCTAAACATGAATTCTCCCCCAAAATAAGAAAAACATAATACCCTTCTGACCCCAATACCTAGCAAACGCCACCATTCTATGGACCTCATCACACTTTTTATATTCCAGGAAACGGACAGCTGCTTTACAAGATTCTGAAAAACTCTGTCTGCAACCTGTCCCATTGCATTCTCTTAAAATTAAAAGGAAGTCGGGTCACACTAGAAAGGTAGGTACAGCAGAATGAGAGCATTCCAGGCACCATCGTGCAGAGACATGGGGCAGGCCTAAGGGTGCAATATGACATACTGCAGCTGGTACATGCTGGAAGTTTCAAAAACATAGACAGCCTGATCCAATTCTCATGTCCATTTAAAAGCTCCCAGAGAATTGGCATTTGCTTTTACTATGCCAGTGGACAGCTATGAACCAGTCTACAATCAAGGTGATATTTATGCTAGGAAAAGTAAATACATTCAGCATTCTTGTAGTTGTATTTTCGTGAAAGAGTTATTAACTCTGTCTTTTCCTTGTACTCTGTGTTTTTTAGCAAATAAAGAGGTCATTTTGTACTACAAAAGGGCCAAAAGAAATAAACCATTAGGTTATGTGGAATTTTGAAACAATCCTGAATTAAGAGCTGCCTGTGCATCAGAAATTAGTGGGACTCGTTATTTGTGTTTAATAAAGAACCTCTGTGCAGCCTCAGAGTGCCTGGATTCTGCCGTCAAAGCACATCCACAGCCCAACACTTTCAAGACCTAAAGGACCTTTTGTGCAAAAATCATAGAATGAAAGGTGGTTACCTCTCCAGAGATGGTGAAAAAGGTTCATCGTATAAGAGAAATGGTTAAAAAAGGCAGTTTTCCCTACCTGAGAATTGTTGAGGGCTTTTCCCAGAAGAAACTTTTTAGGGCTAAGTTGGAAAGAGGAGAATTGCAGAACGGGACTTTTTTTGCCAAACCCAACTTCTCATGAAGTATTAAATGGCCAAATATGCAAAAAGGTTGAGGTGCAAAGTGAAGGAAACAAGAGAGCTGGGTCATTGTTGTAGTACCATTGTTAATACCCCACCAAAAAATTGCCGTGAGTACTCACCTCTGTTGCTATGATGCACTCATCTTTTGCCTCTGATATGACATACACCGACTGGTACTTTGTCTCTTTTGAAGTTGAATATAAGGATTCTGGCCGCCTTCGTTCACATGTCTCACTGCTAAAAGTGAATAGAAACGTGGAAATAAAGAGACAGGGTTAGAAACTTCAAAGTTTGCCAACAGTGACAACCATAGTGTTTAGAAAGAATGTCCAGAGTTTTAGTTGGTTCAACCATTTGCCTTTGGAATTTACCTTTTTAGTTGCACTGGGTACTTCTCGTCTGCCTCCAAGTCACTGGCTGGGCACTTTGAATCGCGTTTGCCGTGCTCCTCCTTCGCAGAGTCCTCCTGCTTGAGCTCGTGCACTAGATTATAGTCCACTGAGGGGTATCTGGCTTTGTAGCCATTTTTGTCAGGCGTACTCTCGCTGTACAAGTCTGCTTTCTTGTTTGTGTTTTTGATCTGGGTTGCCCCAATGACGCTAACAGAGATGTCCTTTTCTCTCCTGCAGTTGGCCAGGTTGTTCATGGTCTCGGACTCGCCTCGGAAGGAGTCGGAGTCGCGCTGGCGCTGCTTCTGCATCTTCACCCGGAAGCACACCACGACCGCCGCGCACCCAAACAGCAGCATCAAGACCAGGATAATTCCGGCGCACACCGCAATCCAAGGAAACTGTCCGCCTTGGCCTTCGGTGTACTTTTCGGTGTTGTCTCCTATTTCATGCTCTTGGGGCTGCTCGGGGAGAAGGAACTGGCAGTTCAATCCACCGTAGCCCCGGGCGCATTCGCAGACATAGCGGTTGTTTCTCTCATGGCACGTCGCCCCGTTGTGGCAAGGGCTGTGCTCGCATCTGCTGACTGGCGTGCTGCAGTTCTTGCCGTTGTACCCCGGAGGACAGGTGCAGGAATAGTCATTGACCCCGTCCTGGCAGGTGCCACCGTTGGCACAAGGGAAGGAGGCACAGTCATCCAAGTTGTCATCACAGTGTCTCCCGCTGAAGCCATCCGGGCACTGGCAGATGTAGGAATTTCCAAGATCAACACAGTGAGCGCCTACGAAACAAGGGTGAATATATGTTAGATGAAGCATCAATTTCAACTCCAGTCAGTACGCAAACCATGTGGCACTGACCCCGTTATACACTCATAAAGATTAATATTTCAGGAGAGGCAAGAATATCTTCTGACTCGATCAGATAGCTTTTTGAGGTCTCCAAAAGTACAAATCATAAAATGTAGATATTTCACTCGAGTCAAAATGTCAACTTCGTATGAGAAAATGCCCTGCTGCACACACATATTTTCCCATATTGACAAGCAGGGTGTCACACACCAGTAAGGGTGGGATGAGAAATCCCCTCATAGCGAAAACAATCAACAAAATTCTTGCTTTAATCAAAGAAAATGTGGAAAATTACAAGCTGACTTTCTGCTGACCATGGGATAGTTAAAAAAAAATTGCGTTGAAGAGAGAAGGATGGTGAAGAGTAGCCGGAGCTAAAACTATAGGGAAAAGGGTAACAAAATTTGCATACCTCTTTTAATTTTTAAGGTCACAAAATGTTTTTAATATAAGGCAGGACATGTAACACTGCTCTCATCCTTACCGTTGGAACAGGGGTTGGAGCTGCAGTAATCAATTTTCTTTTCACAGTTGAAGCCAGAGTAAGACACCGGGCACCGACAGCTGTAGCCACCATCTGGATTGTCCGAGCACCGGCCTCCGTTGAAGCAGGGCCCGTCAGCGCAGGTCATGGCGCTCAGCTCGCAGTTCTTACCATAGAAGCCTGGTGGACAGGTGCAGGAATAGCTGTTTTCGAGGTCCTGCGTAACAAAAGTAAGGCACCATTAAAGCCGTGCAGCAGCACATTTGGGCCTAGACACTGACGTAAATACTGTATATTTTAACAAGCGTTAAATCGACCTTGCATTCGGCTTCTGGGTCTAACATAATTTGCAACCACATCCATTTCCCTCTGGGAAATACACAACAGTGCCACTAGTGTTCGACAGTGAAACTGCAGGACAGTTTCATTAGCGCAACCAGGACCCACGCATGAATGGCGCCAGCCGTAATTGTTTCTAATTATCTCAAGGAACATGTCACATTAAGTAGTGATCAAAAAATTCTTGAGACGATACGAAGAAAGTTCGAGCTGAAATACGAATATTCGCTCTAGACAATAAGGTAGAGAAGCAGAAACAAATAAATGCTGCACGCCCTACACACATTTGCATAGGAGCCCTGAAGCCCAACATTTCCCTTTCATTCCCACAAGAACAAGCAACTGAAGCAAAAACCCTGTCTCCCTCCCAAACTACTGATGCATCTGCAGGTCCAAGACCCCAGGGTAGGCCTTAAACGAGGATAGATAACAATCAGTGCCAGGGGACCGGTGCCCTGTTGTTGCGGAATGTGAATGAGCCTAAAGCGAATTCATGGTTCTCTTAGTTTCCACTGTTTTTGGGTACCTGGAGGGCTTTTATTCGTGTGGCATTAAAGTGGCCCGGTTATCTTTTCAAATAAATAATTCCTAGGGTGCGCCATCGGAGCCTGCCTGATGCCAATCTTAAAAGAGCCCTCTCCCAGCAGTATTGTGCGCATGCCCCACGGCTACCCCCCTTTCCTTACCGCGCAACTGCCTCCATTCTTGCAGGGGTTGGCTTCACATTCGTTGACCTCAATCTCGCAGTTGGCACCGGTGTACCCAGGGCGGCAGGAGCAGGTGTAGCTCCCCTGGCCGGTGTTGGTGCAAGTGGCCGCATTCTTGCAGGGCTTGTGATGGGTGCAGTAGTTGAGATCTGAAAAATCGAATGAGAAAATTAATAAAAGGCCGGGAAAATCGGCAAAAATTCAAGCAAAGATGATCAAGAGATAACAGGGCTACTAAATCCTTAGCGGTGGACCTTGGCAATGCCAGGGTCCCAACTAGCCTCGTTTTCTGATCCTCGGCAATTCAGTTAATCTCCCTCAGCCCCCATATGAAATAAAGCACTAGGTGAGAACGACGGCATTGACAGCGACGAAGGACTCACCTTGATTGCAGAAGAGTCCGCCCCATCCTTCCTGGCAGTTGCACTGCCATGGCTGCTGGCAGGTGCCATGAAGGCAGCCAGGGTATCGGATGCACTCGTCACAATAGCGTCCCTGCCAGCCCACTCTGCATCTGAAAGGGAGCAGAAAGGGGGGAAATAAGCGGTTAGATGTTGACTGCAAACAGCAGCGAGCATTAAACTCTACAAACAAACCCACGCCGAAGGGAACAGGAGTCAGGTTTCCCAAAGAGTTTGCACTGGTGCCTTGATGCGGGGAGGGGGGAGGGGGCATTGAGTGGCACGGGCAGCCTGGGCTTTCAGCAGCCTCACGTAGAGCTATTGTCTGAGGTACTTATTCTGTTTGCTATCATAACAAGCAGTAAACCTGCAAGTACAGTGCAGTAAACTCATTAGAGCTCATACTGATGACAGGTCTGTTTGGCTTCCAGACTGCCCTTTTAGCTCTGGTATCAGCAGGATTTCTCAGGTTACCCCAAGGCTCATAACTGGCAAGAAAAAAGGGTTGTATGTATACTGTTCTTGATAAATCTATTTTATTTGATAGTGTATTTTATCTATTTGTTTATTTGCCCATTATCTTCCCAATTACTTTACTAATAACGTATTTATTCACGTGGGTAATGTGTAATGCCACTTCTATTAATTGCAACTTTGGAAAGCAATTCCCCTCCAAAGATAGTTATTTTTTTAATTAAAAAACGCATAGGCACTCACTTGCATTCTCCGGGCCTGTCGCAGAATCCGTGTTGCTCATCGCAGCCGGGTAAACAGATTGCTAAAAGAGAAGAAAGGGAACACAGCGTAAGGAGGGCTGTGTAAAAACTCATCGCGGGCTAACAAGTCGTGCTTCTCTGCGCTCTTTTGTCACAAGCGGAGTTTAGTTAACACCGTCTAAACTAATCCCTGAAGGCCGGGTGGGGTATGGAGCCCGCCTAGTAACGGGCCCCCTTCATTCTTATCACCAGGCACTAGCCTTCTGCTTAATACAGTTGCACACGGACAAAAGCCCCCTCCGCCCCCCCCTCCCGCCTTCCTCACACCCCTTCTTTTATTCCCAGGAAGGGTCAGAAGTCCTTTTTTTTCTTGCTCTGCTCCCGCTTCTTCACTTCTAAACACCCCCCCCCCCCTCCCTGGCCCAGAGTGTGTGCAGATAAGAGTGGACAGCTGGTGTGCAGGGTGCCAGTGCAGGACAGCTGCCCCATTGTCTATTCTCTCCCAGCAGCTGCCCCTCTGCGACAATGACCCGCCTGCTACCCCCCTCATACAACCAGGGGCCAGGCCTGCTCCCCCAGCAGCCTATAGGCGCTCACATCTAATCTATGCCACGCGCGTGGTTTCTCTGCATACTTTCTTTCACTTCAATAAACAGCCTGCAGTTCCCAGAAAAGGGAATGGGGAGGGGGCGAAAGCACATTCAGGGGGGCCAGGGGGGCTATGGACTGCTACTCATTACTCTTCCTCAAGACAATCAAGTGTGTTATTCTAAAACCAGCAATGTCTTGAATGCTGCTAGAACTAATGCAATGGACCAAAATAGACAAAAATGGCTGAAAATGCCTTAAGTTTTGGGTAAATCAATTGGACCAAAGTAGAGCGGGAGTGGGTGGTGCTAAGGGACGGAAAGGGATTGTCAGCTGTTGCAAACTGCCCAAAGAAATTCTTAAACGCATTTTAAGGAAATATACCAGCCTCTTTCGTGAGTAAGGAGGCTGCAGGGAGTTCAGTTTAGGTGTGGCAGGAATCTCAGTAGTAGGGCTGGTAGGGAGCTCTGCTTAAGGAGTTACAGGCAGAGGTACTTCAATCTGGGAAGGGCACCCTTACAACAGGGAAGAGAAGGAATGGAACAGATGGTGGAAGTGGAACTTAAATTTAGGAACTGCGTCACCACTAGCATCCTAACTGTAAAAGGGGGTCCCTCTGGGTTGGATATAAACAAGTGTGATAAAACCAAGGGGCAGTACATGATGATATATTCAGGTTGCAGGCGGATGGACTGAAGTGGTTCCAAAGCATAGGAGCCTGATTTCTAATACACAACGTGGTCAGAGTAGGCTCTGATGCACTCCATGAGTACACTCACCCTCGGTGCAGTACTGGCCCTTCCAGCCTTGATTACACTGCTTCTCGCCACGCTCCCCGCAGGTGAAGTGCCCAAAGGGGTCGTCCCGGGGGCGGCAGAAGACGGAGCAGCCCTCCCCATAGTAGTGTTCGTCGCACACAAAGCGGTAGGAATACTTGAGATCGGTGCGGCCGTTGCTCTGCGAGTCTTGGGACCAATCCTCGCCCACCGCCAGGTGGCGCTGGATAGCCATACGACTGATGAGCCGGTCGGGGTTCTCTGCACAGAAGGAAACAGGAAGTGAGTGTCGTTTTAGCGGCAAACGACAGACATATAAAACGTGCAAAGGTGTTTTGAGACGTGGAACAAGTTCATGGTGGGCCGAACTGCCATAATAGAAAGCCACACAAAAATATATGGATCGTTGCAGGGTTTCTTATTTAAGCGCGCACTGAACTATATTAGGGCAAGGGAATGTTAAAGGGCAGAAGTTGCAGAAATCAAACATAGTAAATGTTCAGGTCCCAACGTTTCCCTCAAGTAATCCCGTCTTCCACCTCCCAAGTGTGGGAATAGGTCACTGCTGGGCTATTCCGAGTGCAATGCTCTGAGATGTTCAAGCCAGAATGTCAAAAGTTGCGGAGCGGGCCTAGAAATGGACTTCACTCAGACTTTTGTGTGTCGCACACTGAACGGTGTCTAAGGAAAATCGCCTGAATTAAGGGGAGGGGGTTGCCCTCCAGGGGGAGCCGTCTGGGGCGCTTACCTGTAGAGAGATCATCGGGGGAATCCGTGTGCAGCGCTTCAATGATAAGCGAGAAAGTGCCCTGAAAGATAAAAACAAAGGGTGGGGGGACACATTAGAAAAAAAAGCGGTCACAGGCGTAGCGGTGCGCGCGCAGCAGAGGTGTGGTGTTAATCAGTTGGGCTCCGCCTGGCTTTCACTGTGTGGCACACATTCCTGCTGTATTTCCTGGCTTACTTTTTTCCGCAGCTAGTTAATTCAGACACCAGTGTGAAGAGAGAATGGGAGCTTGGGGGAGAGGGTGGGAAGTGACGGCAGTTGTAATTAATCTTCACGCTTAATTTCCCCAGTTTCACACACTTGGGGACGGCTGTAAAACGAAGCCTTTTGGGAATTTCACGCTGAGCTGACAATTACACAACCAGCTCCGGAGACATAAGAGGGGAGGCATGAAGCGAAAAGCTTTCCCACACCACCAGGAGTGACACTTGCTGTTTAGGGAAGTGAGGGGAGGGGGGTAAGGGCGCATAATCAAAAGAGAAAGGGAAGTGGCCTGCCCCCCCTCCCCTTGTCAGCACAACGACTCCCCATGGCCTTCGCTCAAGATGTAGCGCCCAGCTGCCGAGGGCTCATCAGTGTTTATCAGGGTGCTGTCAATGACCCACTGTCTGCCATTTCCCTTAGCACTTACGGCGGCACTGCTTCTGAAAGGCGATCATCGCCCAGTCCGGGGGGGCACTGACATACATTTCTGCAGTATGCTGCCTGCCCAGGGGCCCTCTGATATGGATCTGAGTGGAATTTGCATGAATATCTTGCCACGGACCTTTCCCGATTGAGCACCACCGAGCTTCCCCTTAAATTATCCCATTTTAATAAAATAATCCAAAATTATATTGAATTATGTTAATCATTCGTGGCTACCCTAAATTTCCCTGACTTTGTGACACACATCCAATGCTTTTCTTTAGAGATCTGTGTGGGGAAAAAATAGTTGGGAACAAATGATGGCATCACTTTTTTGTACCATTCCATGTTTAAATTCTATTTGGGTATATAATGGGCAGTGGGGCAAGAGGTAATTGCGCGCTTGGTCCAAGACCACACAATGTGGTCAAGTGTTCTAATATTATTAAGGTCCATACCTCCTGGTTGCATTCGAGATTTGGGTCTTTTGCCCTAGTTATTTAGAGAATACAATGTACAACTCCAGAACAAGTGAGCACACTGTTACTTAGTTTCAAAGAAAATTGAGTGAGCAGCAGATAATACTTAACGTTAATCTGCAGAAAGAAATGGCAATAGCTGAATTATGTAATCATGCGAGGTCATGCAACACCGCCTATATCATGGAAAGTCTCATTTTTTTCTCACTAAGCTGACATTTCTAAGTTCCCTGATATTTCAATACATTAGATGCTAAAGCATTCTTGCGCGAAATCTCTGCTGTGTTCCTAACTGCGGAAGTGCGATGTGATACCTCATGCATCGGGAAATGTGTTGCTTTCCCGAAAGGCTGGCGAGCCTTTGGTCAGCCTGTTAGACGCATGGACTACTCTCTTGCCGGGGATGCGCGGGCTCTCCAGAGAGGCCAGCGCGCCCCCTGGCGCCAGTCAGAAGTTCGCAGGGCAGCGGCACGCTGGCGCGGAGGCGGGCGCGACACTCACTGGCCAGGTGAAGCCGAAGGCGATGCGGATGGGGTTGCTGAAAGTGGCTTCGCCGCCCTCGGGCACGGTGAAGGAGCCCTGGCCCAGCACGGGCGTGACGGCGCTGCCGTAGGTGCAGGGCGGCTCGGGGGACACGTTGGCCTGGTAGTGCTTGAGGCAGACACGGAAGAAGGTGCGGCACTGGCACTGCAGCAGCGCCCCCTGCTGGACGGAGCCGCCCGCGCGGCAGCAGTTGGCGTTCCCCAGCGGACCCTTCTTGTTCACAAACTCCTGCAGCTTCAGCTCGAAGAGGCCGGAGCACGACACCTGCCGGGGACAAGCACACAAGGGATTAGAGCCAGCAGACTCCGCATTTCACCCAGCGCCGACTCGGAACGAAGCACACGCATTCAAAAGCACGTAGTAACATATAGCGCGCTCCAACAGGCACACCTATAAACATCAAAGACCACAGTCACGACGCTCTGTTATGCACGTATTTATACAATCTCGCCCCAAGTACCCATAAACGCCCAGTATACGCACGTCAAAACACAAATATCGCAGTTACACCCACATATTAAGAAACTGCACAGGGCAACACACATACATATACAGAGCACTTCTTAATGCACGAAGGAACATAGACCAAACAGATGCCAGCAAGTGGCAGGCGGAACACACTACAAACAACAATAATATAATACCACTTTCCAGAATACATACTACACGGAAAACTCACCAGTCTATATCTCTAGACTACACACGCCTGTGTGAAGTGTGTGCAAAAAGAGTTGCAAAAATATGTAGCCAAACGATCCTACATGGCAATGTTGTATAAATAGTGTATGTTCCCAATTCAAACATACAGAGCACATTTAAACGCTATAATTTATGAAGCGCTCACTCCAAATACGCCCAAAGTACATTAAGCGTACTCCAAGAACATTTCCGAAGAGCATATACCGCTGCATGCACGGAGGGCCCTGCAGTGCACACTTAACAACTTGAACTTCTGCCCACAAAGGTCATAACAGCAATTTTCTATCGTCTATTGAAACGACATCTAAAGACGTAGTCAATGAAAGAATACCCGCACCCCCCCCCCCCCCCAACACCCTAATAATTGCGTATCACGTTAAATAATAAAAACACACGTGATACGCGGACATCAATACTTTCCCAGAAAAATCTGAGCTTCCGTGACAACACGCCTTTGCATGTTAATGCAACTAACCGACTGGAGTTAAACAAACGCAATTTGTTCACCACAAAAGAAATGTTCCAACATAGAGAGCACTATTCAATTTTCTATATATATATTTTTTAAATGTCTGCCTCCAATGTTTTCATCAACTCAAACAGTAAGGCACTCAATGCAGACAGCCATAAACCAATGAGGAAGCAATGGGGTTTAGAGCAGTAGCAACTAAACTAGTCCAGGTGCCAAGCAACAACAACCAAACTGCGAGACGAGAGTGCGCAGCGCACTATAAGGCGGTCACAAACATCCCACGTTTCATAGCAAGGTACGGACGGCACGATCTGACTGAGCTGCACACAACCTGCGTGCACCAGCCCGTCGTGCCCGTCCGACCATGTAGACGGTAAAGATGACAAACGTACCTGACACAGCACGCACAGGAGTGCGGCGCAAGCCAGCAGGGACTGGCGATCCATCCCGCGGGGGCTTTGCCTGCACAGGCAGAGGTCAGATTGAGTAAATGTCCCAAAAGCTTGAAGAAAACAATGCAAGTCTGCAAAGAGAGCGTCCCGTGTCGGGCGGCGCTGGGGTTGGTCTCCTGCTGCCTCTTAGAGTCTCTGCTCCCCTCTCCTCGGGTCCGCCCTCTCGGGGAGTGACAGCTCTCGTGAATGGCAGAAGGAGGAGATTGTCCGAGGTTGGTACACTCAGCGATCCTTTCGCCTCTTAGTCCAATCCAGTCGTTTAGTTTTTGTAAACGTGTGTTATCCCCTTAGCTGCTCCTATGCGGGAATCCAGAAATGCAACAAAATATAAAATGCCACAGAAGGTTTGCTCTCAAAAATCCAATAAACGAGACAAGTCAGTGCAGGCTGTCCACCAAGAGAAGTCCAAAGCTGGAAGCTGGTAGTCCATTAGGTGATTTCAGCCTCAAGGGGGAGGAGGTGGCTCTGCAGGTCGCCCCTATCTCTCCTTGGTGGAGTGGTTGGTGCGAGGCTCGGCGCTGCCTCTCTGTCTGCAGATCCAGTGGGTGGGAGGGAGAGCGGGGGTGCCCTGTGAGTGCAGCGCGGGTGATCGGAGCCTGATGCTGAGTGCCCCCGCCTCTCTGCTGGTGTGGTGAGGTGATGAGGTGAGGTGCCCGCTGCTGTCGGCTCGGTGCTGCGGTAACTGTCTGCCCTCGGCCGGCGTCCGCCGTCCTTATATCTAGCCTTCCGCCCCGCTGCCTAATGACATGCAAATAGCGCCTGCTGCCCTCCCTTCTCTAGCCCGGGGGCTGTCACAAAGGAGCCACTTTCCCGAGCCCTCCTCTCAATGGATGGGCAAATGGGCAGTGAGCTGTAAAATGGCAGCCCTCCCTTCTTCCCCGTCCCACAGAACGGCCTCATTTACATTCCTGAAAATTTCTAACCAATGGATCTGCCACCACCACCCCCCCCTCTTCTTGTCATTATGGGGGCCAACCCTTGGTCCTCCACACGCGTTTCTCTCTTTCACCCCCACCACTAAAAAAAAGACAACACACTTCCTGGTAGAAAACAACCACTCAGCTTTCCGAGCTCTATAATTACCCTTTGAATTAGCTTGTTTTTTTTGGTGAAAGCACCAGTGTACCCAAAAAGTAACTTAGTGCTGATGACATCACTCTGAGAGGATATCCTGAGTTTGTGGGTGGGAGGGAAGCAAGGTGAGGCCATGATGCCAGCCAGCTGTGTGCACAATTAACAAGTTTTTTTTTAAGGATTCCTTACACCCCTGACAAAAAAATCTGGAGTGTGTGATTTCAATAGTGTTTGGTAACGTTCTGTTGAGCTCCACCATTTTGGAGGATTCCTGCAAAGTAACTCATCCACAGCAACGTAGGAACAGTGCAGTGTGGCCATACTTGCCAGCACTTGGGATCACCCATTTGGACATCTTTGGGCAAAAAGTGGGTGACTTGTATTTCGCAATTGGCTTATGTTGGTTGCAAGGGCTGTTTAAGGGAAATACATATGTAAACGTTAACTGTTTTGCTTTAAACCTAAGTAACTTCGATCCTAAATAGAAAGAGGCGACATGTTTTCCTGCATACCTGTCCGTCAGGAATACATACCGACTGGAATCCACCAAGCAGTTAGAAAATAATATTCAGACTACAAAGCGGGTTCACACACAAAGTGAGGCATCGCCAAAATGTCCCTCTAAAGTATAAAAACGCATGTAATCCATTGGGAAGAGGGAATGCTCAACCCCGTATAACACCGAAGGCGCACCCAACTACCGTACGATGCACATTGACATGTCGACCAAGTAAAACGTTTCACAACTCTCAAGGCGGCTAAAAACTAGTTACATAAGTATTGATGGGGCAAAAATAAAAATAGAAAGGCACAATCTTAGATAAAACATGAAGTAGTACTGTACTGTTAATTATAAACGCGCATATGTAATTTATGATATGTATTATTATTATTCCATGAGCAGTGGACGTACAGCGAGGGACTCTACAACAGTCAGGTAGCTCGCAGCAGAAGCGTGCTCCTCCACGGCGTCGCTGCAGCATTGTGCACCGCAGCGCCGCGCGCCAACTGGCCCCGCCCACCTAGCCGCTCTGTGCACCGCCCTGGCCACGCCCCGGAGCTGCGCTGTGCGCCGGGGGTGCGCCGCTCGCGTGGCTGTCATTAGGGCGTGCTTGTTGTGGTGCGGGAGGCGCGGGCCCGTCAGTTGGCTCTTTGTGCTCTCAGCTGTATGGTAATGCCGGGGCGGGCAGCACCTGCTCCTGGCCACAATGCAGAGCGCCCCCCGCCCAGAAACTTACTCTTCAAACTGTAGGCCGCCCCACATACCCAAGCTTCTCCCTCCCCTTCACACACTTGTTTTGATGCCTTTTTTGAAAGACGACAAGACAACTAATTTGCCAACTTTAATAAAATGTATTACTTTGGCACCGCCACTTTTTTATTCAGTCATTGAAATGCAAGGTGCATCTTGCCTACAACTGCCATTTTAACTGAAACTGCAATTAAAACACCATCTCATATCGATTAATTGAGAGGCACAATATACACTCTGTTCCAATGCCATTACAAAAAAAGAAGGATGACATGCATACTATTGAGCTTCAGTTTACACGTCCTTTATTTCTATACCTCAAACAGAAACCTGCAATATGTCTTTTTTAAATGTCTGAAATCCATCGTGTTGCCCTAGAACTTTGTTGTTGCAGAGACATCACCTTGGCTGGGTCCTAGAACATTGTTGTTGCAGAGACATCACCTTGGCTGGGTCCTAGAACTTTGTTGTTGCAGAGACATCACCCTGACTGGGTTCTATTTGTTTTCCGGCATCGTGGCCCAGTGAGTCCAGCAAACGGGGCGCTAAAACTACAAGGATAGGAACCTGCACTGGCTTGGCTAATAACACGTGATGGAACTCAACCCCCAAATTCCTGGCAGTAGAATAAACAAGTTTGCTGTGTAAAAGCCCTCCATGATGTTCGCCGTGATTTGGCTGCATGCCGAATTATAGTTCTCAAGCGGCAACGCAGCTCGAGAACTCAATTAAAATTTGTGGGGGGGGGGGGGGGGGCGAAAAAAAGGGGCTGGACTCCGCGTGCATACTGTTAAAAAGTGAGCATAAAGCAGTCTGGAAAGTGGCATATCACACAATAGTGTTTTTTCTTTTTTTAATAAAAGGAATCTGATGGAGAGAGCGCGTTGGTTCCTGTGCGCCCCCACCTCTTGCAGAAAGGAGAAACGAGACCTAAAAAAAAAATCCATAAAAATGTTCCACGCGCAAGGGCTTAAACCAACATAAAACTTGCCTCAAATCTTTACACCCCCTCCCCCTTTTCAGTTTGCAGGCATTTGTTAAATTGACATGGCACAGATTTCCCGATTACTGCTGCAAAGCGTAGCTGAAAAGCATGGTGGAATCCATCGGAGTCCTACCCAGTGCACGTATTCTTCCCTGGCTTAATTTATGCCACGCGATTCTGTGCCGGTGAAATCAAGCGGAAAGCTCCTTTTTTGTCCCCCCCCCACCTTCTTTGCCTTTGCCCCCACCCCCTCCACTCCGCTCGCCCCCTTTCTCTCCTTTCACAGACCGTCCTGACGGGGAGACTGTTTAACTTAAGTGCTGCTCGGGGAGGCTGCAGTAGTTTAACTCTTGCCCACCAGTAGCTGGGAGGAACAAAGAGGGGACTCGAGCCCCAGCCATTCATCCTTTCTCTGCACTTTAATTTTCATTGATTGCGGAGACAAGGGCGGCCCTCGGGGAGCTGCTGCTAGGGGTGGAGGATGGGGGCGGAGACACGCCTTTAGACGCCATCAGCCCCCCTGGCCGGCCATCTGCTCCTCGCCAAATGGCGTTTTTTCACTTCCCCGCTGCATGTCTCCATACTGCCCTGCTCCCACTTCGGTCCCTGAGCTTGGTGGGGGAGGCGGGCACAGAAGATGGAGGGACCAACCGGGCCTAGCCCGGTCCGCGGTGGAGGCCCACCAGTGCTCAGGTCTGGCTAGGAGCACTTCACACCGTGAAATCTTAATCTTTCACTTCTGGAAGTGCGTTAAGAGGTGTACGTGTGCAGGCGTGTGTGTCATGATTAAATGTGTGTGCGACTTTGCACATACGCCTCAGCTGCAGGTGCTTAACCTTGAGAACGTAACCCAACTAGTTGAAGGTGGAACCTATTTTCTGATTCAAAGTGAGGATCCCTGGTGCCAGTAGTTCTCCCATGAACGCTCCCATGAGGCCAATGACACAGGCTCTCATCTGAATATTTTTGTGTTAGCAGGACTCTATCACGAATGACATTATAACAGCAGGGGCGAGTCGGTCCCATGGATAACAGTCACTGACCAGTTTATACTCTGAAAGCCCTGGAGATTTTTTTGCTGGTTTATATAGCTCGAACTCGGCCCGAAGGTATTAGAGTGCTTTACATGAGCAAAAGTTACCTTACACAAGGACACATTAATTTTTTAGTAGGCACAGAGAGATTGTTATTCGCCCAGAATCACAGGATGTTGAGCCCTTGCTGACACTGGAACCTGGTTCCCCAGCTCTAAAATAGGTAGCCCTGGACTTTAGGCCACAACTTCTCCCCAAATGTAACCACCCCTCTCACCAGGAAGACAAGATAGTATCAGTGTCTTGGCTCTCATGCATGCCCTCAGGCATGCCCTCCTGCCGTAGTCCCCTTATTGTACTGTAGACACTTGAATCTTTGCAGTATAAGATGCTGTGCCCACATGCCATTTCTGTAATTTTCAATGTGTTGGGTGGCCAGGTGCCCCGGATTTGCCGTGTCAGTCCCACTTTTTCACCAGCTGTCCCAGCAGATTTCAGCAAATTTAGCTCATGTCCAGGTTTTTAGAGAATGTCACGTGAAAATGGTAGGTGGTAATTTGTTGCCAAAGGAGAGATAGGTAAGAGGTGTTATTAGAAAGAAAAGTAATTACCAGCGTAACTTGTGCTCTAAGTTAACTATAACACACCCTCATACACAGTTTTCTCATCAATAATTTGGCAATGATGTCATAGAAAATTTTATAAGTGATGTAGTATGTGGGGTAATTAGCAGTGCATAATGAGGGTGCGAGCTATAGTTACCTTAAGCATGAGTTATAGTTACTTGAAATAACTATCACTATAACTGCTGAAGTGCTATGGCTATGTGTGTGTAAAATCTAAACCTAACTATAACATCCCTGTAACCTTAGTGTTTTTTCAATTAATTTCTATGTTTTTTACATTTTATTTCCTAACTGTAACATCCCTGTAAAATCATCCTTATATTATCAATATAATACCTTGGGGCAGTCACCACTAGACAGTTATAGTTAGGACCTAGTTTCTATAGAAAAATGTTTTTTTTTTTTACTGTCCTATATCTTTGGCACCGGTTGATAAATCTTAACGAAATTTTCCCCCAAAATTCGTCAGTCACGTCAGCTGCTGCCTGGAAACTTTCTGTGTGATCAGTCAAGCGTGGGCCAAGAAACAGGAGGTGGTCCCAAAATGCTTTTTCTCTGTTCATTTTTCCATATGGATTTTGAACAGCGATAGCACCAAAACTACTGGACGGAATTACACTACCTTTGGCAGAAAGGTAGGTCCTGGTCCAGAAAGCGACCTTTTTGTGATTTGATGTGAATCCGTTCAGTGGTATTCTTGTAATTAACTAGAAAACAAATTTATATGTATAGGGAAGCAGATTCGTCACAATTTCTATGCACAGCGTTGCAAATCCGCATGCTAGACGGAGCAGTATGATTGGCTGGCTGCAAGCTGTTCAGAAAGTTGCGGCCATCCATCCCCTGGCAACGATCCTGGGGGATGGATTTTCACTGAGAAATGAATAGAAGGGGTCAGGGTAGAGCTACTCTGACCCTGTGGGGGTAATGAATGGGTTTGTGAGGGACTCATTATGGGTTTATAAAGGTTAAAACCCCTTTTTATGACAATTGTGAGTCGTGACTCAGTTGCGGTGCTCAGCACGGCCCCCAGTGTAATGTTGCAACGGGGTTGTGAATCCTGCGGATAAAGAAAAAAATACATATATTCACATGCTCACTGTTACACATACTGTCAGACCCACTTAGACACTCACTCACCCACTCTCAGACCCACTGAAACCCTCATGCACCCACTCACAGACCTGCAAAGACACTGACGTACCCACTGGGACACTGATGTATGCACTCTCACACCTAGACAGAGACTCTCATAGCCACTCTAACCCCCAGATAAATCCTATATATATATATATATATATACATATACATGTATATATGTATATATATATATATATATATGTTCAATCAAAGAACTGCTTGTTCGTTGCACTCCAGGAGAATAAATCATTTTATTTTCAAAATCAACAACACCTGAACCGTCACCAACGCATTTCGACCAGCAGGTCTTGCTCACAGCTCGTGAGTGCATTTTCTATCTCTCACATTTATACTATTCCGAACATATCTATAGTGAAGCATTATGGGGTATGTAGTGGTATTTAAAAAAACTTGTTCAGTAGAGAGTTTAGTTTGTGAATCGCATGCAGTGCCTATACGCATATCCTTTTGAGCTCATTTTTGAACCAATGTGATATACACAGCGATATTACTTGTCATATCTTAGTGTTCTTTTCATATTCATGTATTATTCTAATATACAGCAATTCATTTTTTATATATATACATGTTTGGGCTAAGTGACCCAAAATATCAAGGCATATTGTGTATATCTATACATTCAACTTAATCTGAAAATATCTCAAATTAATGTACCTCATACTCTCATTAGTAATAGTGTATATGAATTATCACATTACATATTCTTTTGATTATTCTGGGGCTCAGAGCCCACATGTTTTTTATGTAACATAAGTCTGAAGAATTTTTACCTGTTTTTGAGTTTGTGAGGACCTGTGGAACCACCCGCTTCCTCTCTGCTCCTCACAAATTCAGGGGTATTCAGATAGATTCGCAGATCTGGGCACCAATTAATAAAACACCTACACCCATTCACAGACCCACACACCAACTTACACATTCACTCACACACTCACATACCCACTTACACAACCACTCACACACCCATACATCCACTCACACACCCACTCACAGACCCATAAGACCACTCATACCAGCTCACAGACCCACAAAGCTCTCACACACCAACTCACACATTCATACAACCACTTACACACCCAGACAACCACTCACAAACCCACTCACACACCCATGCAGCCACTCACACACTTACTCTCTGGCCCACAAAACCACTCACACACCTTCTCACATGCCTACACAGCCACTCCCACACCCACTCACAGTTCTGCACACCCACTTACACAATCCCTCACACACCCACTCATACTCCCAGATTACAGCAATGTTATAGTTAGGATATAGCATTAAAAAACCATAGCAATTCACAGAAAAAAACAAAGGTTACAAGGATGTTATAATTAGGAAATACAATTTTTAAAAACGTACAATGCCATTGGAAAAAAACAAAGGTTATGTGGCATTATACTTAGGTTGGGATTTTCCATCCACACAAATAGCCATTGAACTTCAGCAGTTATAGTTATCTCAAGTAACTGTAACTCATGCTTAAAGTAACTATTATTCGCACCCTCACCATGCACTGTTTATTACCCCACATATTACATCACTCATACCATCTTCTATGACATCATTGATATTATCACTGTAACAGTTGCAGTCAAATTATTGATGAGGAGAGAAAACTGTGTATGGATTGGGGGCAGAGCTATAGTTAGCTTAGGGCAAGAGTTACAGTAGTTATTTGAGATAAATATGACTGCTGAATTTCTATGGTTTTGTTTGTGCAAATTTGAACCTAGCTGTAACATCCCTGTAACTTTTTTTAAAAGTGAACATATGTATATAACCTAGTGGCAGTTGGCACTAGGTATTTATAGCTAGGACTTTTTTTTACCGTAGACAAAGCGTTTTTTGTTTTGCCCATAACTTTGGCACCACTTGACAAATCTTCCCTAAATTTTTAAAACATATTCTTTGGTCAGTTCAACTGCTTTCTAAAAGGTTTTGGGGTGATCTGTCAAGCAGAGGCATAGAAAAAAAGGGTCTCAAAACACTTTTTCTCCATTCTAAGCTGACAGCTCCCACCAACCAAAAGCAAACATAACTTCACTTTCTGCAAGCAGGAGCTGTCCAACAGATATGCCTGCAGGGAAACAGATGAAAACATTGTACCGCAAGCAGGGAGCTGCTATTTAACGCAGCTCCTTGCTTGTGGGTGCAATGCCGGCTCCCTCAGGAGTTCGGAGCTGGCTTGGCCCAGATATGTGGCTGCGCCGGCAAAGTAGACTTTGCCCAGGGAGGGACAAGATGGATGCAGGTGCTACCCTGCAATTGCCCTGGGGTGTACCACTGTGTCATGCTAGTGCACAAAAGACAATGCGCCAATTCAAGCGTTTCACCCCTATCACAAACAGCTAAAGAAAGGGGAAGGGTCCTCTGCATTACACTGAATTAGTTATGTGATTCGAACAATGAAAATAATAACAGGGATGCTAACATGCTGATTAACTAACGATAGTGTTGACGCTTATAATCTGACATCAAAATATCTAATTCCAATAGGGCATTGAATTGAAGGGCTGACGTATTCTGAGGTCTCACAGGTAAACACTATATGACTGTTTGAGGTGGCTATTGAATTAAACACTTATCGATAGCTAATCTGCCCCTTTGATAAAACAACACAAATCTACCAAAAAAACAAAAAATATGTATATTCGTTTAATCCTGAAGAAATAATTTCATGCGGATTCTGAGACAGACCCTGACCCTTACCCTAACTCTACAGTGGTACTAAAATGCACTGCATGCATTCAACAGCCAAGAGCAGTGTCCTGCCCCAGTACCATATGGCAGTGGTGCATGCTGGTACTGCATGATGACGGAGAAACATTTTTTAGATCCCTGATAACTTGTGCTGTGCATTACCAACATGCACACAACCTTCCACAAGGAAAATATGTCCAGTTTGATTCTGGAAAGCTGCATGCAGATTACTGGGGGAAGAGAAAATTCTTACTAATTTGTCATAAAAGATGCATGGCGCATTGACATTCCCATTTACAATGCTTGGAAAGCAAGAATGCAACACAATATTTTATAGGATGTTATTGCCCAATGAGTTCTACTTGGAAGGGTGCCTGATACGGAAGAAGGCCAAAGGCCTTTCCCTGAGCTTTGGTCCCCTTGGCGCCTCCAAATACATGCACTAGGAGGAGTCAGAGCATGCAGACATTGAGGCCAAAGGCCATATCCTGGGCCAGCTACCTAAAGACCTGGGCAAAAGGTCTGGGTACAGGGCATAGTCAAAAGCCATATCCAGCAGAAACATGGGGAAACGTTAACAATGACTTGTTGAAGGCCAGGTGCAATGCCTAGCAGCAGCTGGGCATGGTCAAAGCCAATGCCCCTGCCTAGTGGTGGGAACAGATCCCAGAATGGAGAGCACTTCCAGTAGTGTGCTCAGGGACAAAGGCACACAAGTACAAAATGAAGTACGGTTAATTGGAAAGCCACTGGAATAAATGTATTTAAAATCCAAAACATGCCTTTGCCAGGAACTGAGAATCTCACCCATAACTATAAGGTCACTATTGATGTCTTACACTGCAAACGAATGTGCTTAAATGCAAAGGCTTTGTTAGAGGAAAGTTAAGGTCTTTTTTTCAGAAGAGAAAATAATAATTTGTAATAAAAGTCACCAGTTGTGAGTAGTGCAAGTAACCCTCCAGCACTCATCAAAACCCTTACACATGATATCTCAGATGATATCACAAATTGCATTGCTGATGCAATCACTATGTGGCATCACTTGTCACATCTCCATTGACATTGTCAATGGCAACACTGAAGATGCAGAAAGGCCCGATGCCCCAGAATCTATAGACGTAACATTCAGCCATATCCAGTAGGACCAGGGAGCAGCAACTGCCCTCACAAAGGCTTCAAATTAAGGATGAAACATTGTTTGGCAGGCACTAGCTGCTCTACACTGCTACTCCTCCAAGTGAGTGGGCTTGGCTTTCACCCATGCCAGGTGTGCTCAGAGAGCAGGGCTTGGCCACTAGCCGACCCTGCACTTAGGCCTTGTACTCCTACTCCTAACATCCTCTGAGGATGGTGTCAATGATGTAGAGTATTCACTGGGCGTAGGGCTCTCACCCTTGCCTAGCGAATTATGTGAGCCTGCCATGCAGTGAAGACCAATTCCTTTAAGTCTCAATATTCACCCATTGTCTAGGCCCAGTACATTGCGCTCACAGGGCTTGGGGTTCGTCCAGTACTATGTAAAGTCCCCCTGCTTCCACAGCAGCTTTATTGATGTTATGAATTTCATTTGTGATGTTACCTGTAATATCGTGTTAGGTAAACAGAAGTGCATTGGAGGAGTCATGATTGTGTTGCTCACCATAACTAGCACATTTCTGCTTTAGCATCATAACCATCATGGCCCTTTTTACTGAGACGTTTTGAGAGCATTTCTATTGTCAGGAGAATTATGAGTTTTACATTCAGGAAAGATTTTTCTGGGAACTGGTTCTTGGCCAAAACAACAAAATTGCTGTACACACAATGTAGCCACCCTCAGCGGGGTCTGGACACAAGGCTTAGCCTTCACGAATGCCTTTCGCTGAGCCTCTGTACCCATGAACCTGACGCACATAATATTTACCCACACACCGCGGGGTTTACATGTAGGGAGTGGCCTTTAGTTGTTCCTTTCTCTAGAGGCCCTCATCTCAGCTATTTTAAATATATTGTGCATGTTGTGCTGCAGTTTGTTGTCTTCAGTTGCCCTGTTGTGGTGAACTGTTTTTGCTGTGTTGCTTTGCCTTTTATTCCACAGGTGTTGTTTTTTGTGTGCTCTGTCCTTTGGATGTTCTGTGGCAATGTAGTGTTGTACTATTTTATCCTCGTGTTGTGCTACTTAGCTGTGTTTTGCTCCTAAATACATTGTTTTGTGTTGTTATGTTAGTTTTTGTGTCATGGCCCCACTTGATGAATCTGTGGAGAATTTGAATCAAAAACTTATAGTTGAACGTGTCAACGCTTGACTGAATTTTGCACAGATACATCAAGTGGCACAACATTTATTAGCATGCAGAAGCCTTCAAGATCCGCGCAACACCATTTGTGATGCAGATATCTAAAAAGTACTGAATGGAGCCATAATAAACCATTAAAAGTGGTTTATTGTGTGTACATTTCTAGCTTCTTGCAAAGTTGATGCCGATCTATGTTTTGTTTTAGGGTTTGCCTGCACAGCACATTTGCTGCAATTGTTTACAATAAAGGGCTTGAACCCACCCTTTGCTTACCATTTGTTGGCTTCACTGTTACTTATCTATGCAGCCTACTAGTTGGCCAGCATGCGCCAGCCATCACTTACTTTTCTTTCTGTGGAATCGTGCACCAAGCACAGATTGATTCTACTTCGTGTCCGTCCACTGATCGCGCTATGATTCAGACACTATTTCCTTAACGGTTGCCACCTGGCTTCATCTCCTTCACCTCAACTGGTAAAATATATGTTGCTATCTCCACCACTAGCCCACCTGGTTTAAAATACATTTATTTATAAACAAACCAGTTCTTGCAGAAGCGTTGTATATGTTAACAATCTCCTGCAACAGATCAAAGGCATCTGATGGTTGCATAGATCGTAGGTCAAGATAATTGGTAACCCGGTGTATTGTATTACAATTGCATTTATATAGCACTTACTAGCCCTGACCAGGCTTTGAAGCGCTATAGTCAGTGGCAACTCTGGCAACTTTCTATACTGCACAATGCCACTCTACTTCTCACAACACCACACAATGGCACTCCACACAATGCCACTTCCCGCCACTCATCACCACACAATGCCACTCCTCTCCACTCATCAACACACAATGCCACCCCACTCCATGCCTTTCCACTCTATGCTTTGCCACTTTACACCACTCTACTTTAGAGCACACAACTCTATGCCACTCTACTCTATGCCACTCTACTCTATGACATTCTACTCTACTCCACACCACTGTACTACATGCCTCTCCACACCACTCTACTTTACGCCACCCCACTCTAAGCTACTCTAGGCCACTCCGCTCTACTCTGTGCCACTCTCCTCCATTCTATTCTTCACCACTTCACACCAGTCCACTCCACATTCCACTCTATGTCACTCTACTCCAGTCTATGCTACTCCACTCTATAACCCTTTACTCTATGCTGCTCCATTCCACTCTATGCCACGCCATTCTACTCTACTCCGCTCTGCTCCACTCCACACCACTCTACGCCACTCCACTCTACTCTATGCCACTCCACTGTACACCACTCGGAGCTACTCTTGGACACTCCGGCCTACTACACCATTCTACTATATGCCACTTTACACCATACCACTCCATCTAATCCACTCCACATTCCACTCTATGCCACTCTACTCCAGTCTACACTTACTCCACTCTACAACACTTCACTCTATGCTGCTCAATTCCACTCTATGCAACGCCATTCTATTCCACTCTACTCCACTCTGATCCACTCTACACCACTCTATGCCACTCCAGTCTACTCTGTGCTACTCTACTCTACACACTTCACTCTATGCCACTGCTCTCTACACTACTCCTTTCTATTCTGTACCTCTCCACAGCATTGTACACCAGTCTACTTTATGCTACTCCATGCTATACCACTCCACTCTACGCCTCTCCATGCTACTCCATACCACTCCACTCTATGTCACTATACTCTGTCACTCCACTCTACAGCACTCTACTATATGCAGTCTGTGCCACTTTCCTACACGTTACTCCACAGCACTCTACACCACAACACTCCACAGCACTCCACACCACGCCACTCTGCTCTACTCAATGCCATTCCACTGTACTCTACGCCACTATACACATTCTACACCACAACACTCTACACCATTCCAATCTATGACACTTCACAACAGTCTGCTCTATGCCACTCTACTCCTCTCTACACTTTGCCACTCACTCTAAGCCACTCCTTGCCATTCTATGCCGCTCTGCTCTTCTCTATGCCACTTAACTTTGCTCTATGGCCCTCTACTTTACACAAATCTACTCCATTCTATGCCACTGTATACCACTCTACATCACTCTACACCACTCCATGCCACTCCACTCTTATTCTGTGCCACAACACTCTACTGTATGCCACTCCACTGTACGCTATGCTGCTCCACTCAACTTTGCGCCACTCCATGCCACACTGCTCTTTGCCACTCCACTCTAAGCCACTCCACTCTAAGCCAATCTACTCTATGCCACTTCATGCTACTCCACTCTGTGCCACTCCATACCACTCGACAACTCTCCACATCACTCCACTCTAGTCTATGCCACTTCAGTCTACTCAACACCTCTCCACTCTCCTCTATGCCACTCCACACTCCACTCTAAGCCACTTCATTTTACACCACTCTACTCTATACCACTCTGCTCTGTGCCACTCCATTCTACTCTGCACCACTCCACATTACTCTAATCTATGCCAGAATACCCCATGGCACTCTGTGCCACTCCACATCACTCTACTCTATTCTATGCCACTCCACTGTACTATACAGCACTCTAGTCTATACTACTTCACTTTACGCCACTCTGTCCTATGCAATCTCACTCTACTCTACACCACTCTACTGTATGCCATTCAGTTCTACTCTATGCCACTCTACTGTATGTCAATTCGCAACTCTACACTCCACTCTACACCAATCCACTCTATGCCTTTCCGCTTCATTCTACTGTGTGCCACTACACTCCATTCTACACCACTCTTCTCTACACCACTTTTCTCTACATATTCTACTGTACACTACTGCGCTCTATGCCACTTCTTTTTATGCCATTCCACTGCAAGTCACTCTATACACCACTCAATGCTACTCCACTCTGCCACTCAGTTCCATTCCACGCCACTCCACAAAATTCTACACCCTTCACTGTGCACCATGCAATGCCAGTCTACACACTCTATTCTACACCACTCCTCTCCATGCCATTGTACTCCTCTCCAGTCTAGGCCACTCCACCTTACACCACTCTACTCTACGCCAGTCTATGCCACTCCGCTCTGCACCACTTCACACTGTTCTGCACCACTGCAGTTTATTCTATGCCACTCCACTCTATGCCCTCCCACTCTACTCTGCACCATTTTACCCTCTATTCTAAGCCATTCTGCTCTGTGCTACTCCACTCTATGCCACTCTACTCTATGCCATTCCATTCTACTCTATACCACTCCACTGTACGCCAATCTAGTCTGTGCCTCTCAGCGTCACTCTCCATTTTATGCCATGCCACTACACTACACTCTACACCACTCCATTTTCTATGCAACTCCACTCTATACCACTTACCTCTACATCACTCTGCTCTAGGCCCTCTGGTCTACTCTACGCCACTCCATGCTACCCCATGCCACTCTATGCCACTCTACTCTACACCGCTCGACTCCACTATACCTCACTCTGCTTCATGCCATTCAGCTCTACTCTAAACCACTGCACTCTATTCTATGCCATTCCACTATACTCAGCACACATCCACACTCTAATCTATGACACCTCATTCTACAACACTTTACTATAAACCACTCTGCACTATGCCACTCCATTCTACTCTATGCCACTCTACACTACTCTACACTACTCTACTATATGCCAATCTACCCCATGCCACTCTGTGCTATACACCACTCCACGTTACTCTATCCCACTCAATTCTACTCTATGCTATTCTACTCAACACCACTCAACTCTATTTCATGCCATTCCACTCTACTCAACACCACTCCACTCTCCTCTATGGCAATCCACACTCCACTCTGTCACTTCACTCTACACCACTCTATGCCACTCTGCTCTACGCCACTTCATTCTACACTATGCCACTCCACTCTACTCCACAGAGCTCTACTCTTTGCCACTCCATGTCAGTCTACTCTATGCTACTCCACTCTACTCTACGCACCTTCACACTCCACTCTGTGACACTTCACTTAACAACACCCTGCGTTCCACCATTCCACTCTACTCTATGTAACTCTAGACCACTCAATTCTACTCTTTGCCATTCTACTCTATGCCACTCCCCTCTATGCCAATCTTGATATGGTACACCATTCCATCCCACTCCACTCAAAGCCATTCTACTCTACACCACTTTACTCTTTGGCATTCTATTTTATGCTACTCCACTCTATGTCACTCCACTCTATGCCACTCAAATGTATGCCACTCCACATGACTCTACACAGTGCCACTCTACCCCATTCCACAGCACTCCACGCCACTCCACTCCACTCCACTCTACAGTTTCAGTCTATGCCATTCCACTTTATGACACTTGATCTATGCTACTCTGCTCTACACCTTTCTACTCTACTCCACACTTCCACTCCATTCCACTCCACTCCACTTTATGCCATTCCACTCTACTCTACACCACTCTACGGCATTCAACTCAATGTCACTCTACTCTATGCCACTCTACCCTACACCACTCTTCTCTACACCACCCTGCTCTATATCACTCCACTCTACACCACTGTACTTCACTCCACTCTATGTCACTCTTCCCCACTACTAACTTTTAGCCATGCTGAACAGCAGGGCGCTGCTGTACAATATGGCTAAAAGACATTGGCAAAGCCAATAACTCACTCTTAGGCTAGACTTATTGGGTTTGCCAATGCTTGTTGCTGCAAGAGGAGGGACTTTAAATAAGAAACACTAATGTCAGATCAACCCAGATATCTTTTGAGAGATGTACAAGAAGTTTAAGGTGTAGGACAATGGTATCTCAATCAAGAAAACAAAACAGAATATGTAAAAATCCTTAGTGAATGACAAGGTGGCTCATTATATTCGACAAATGGGCAGGTTTTAGGACAGGATGAATACAACCTTCCTCACAATGAACTGGAAAGAATGAAATGTGAAATAAATAACCTTAGCTGGACATATGAAGGGGCTGCCAACTTTTGTAATGATACTGGATTAATACAGCTTTGGTTGCTCCCAATGCTCCTTCCTTTAGAATAGTCAGTGTCATTGCATTTCCCTCGTGAGGTATTGAAGTATATACATTTGCTACAACTAGTGAAAATAGTGCTGTATCATGTGAGCAGTATGAAGTGTAGTGGTATGGTCTTGAAAGCTGCTTGTTTCCATAAATGAGTTGGAAATGTCTTTACGCAAGGATTTTGAAAATGGTTCACACAATAGTGGTAGGGAACGTGCAACAGCAATTCTTTCTGGATTTTAAAGTTGCTAGGCAACACCAGCCCTTATTAAAATCTGGTGTAACTGCTCACGTTTTAAACAAAAATCCTTTATTATTTCAATTATCACTAGTTTTAAAGCAATCATGGAGTATTGATACAATTTAGTTGTCTCTGTGCCTCTTTCAAATAACTTTTCCTATTCCTCAGGACAATTGCCCCTATTTTATCCGCAGCATTCACTTCTTTTCTTTTTGCTAGTCGATCTGGAACAAGGCTTGGAGGTGATCCACCGAGTTCTAGGTGAATTGATCAACAGCTCCTTCAATTCTGGCCATGTACCTAGGAGGTGGAAGCATGCAGTGGTGGTTCTTTATCGGCCCTATTGCTGGTGACAGTCAGTTCACCAAATTTTGATGCTGGTGACTCTGCAGTGCCACTGATGTTGTATCTCAGTGCCACTTTTTATACTGTGTGCTAAAATATCTTGTTAGGGAGACTCTGTAATAGTGGGCTAGGACACAGAGCTTTGAGATGGGTTGCATCTTTTCTTTCAGGTGGTACAGAAAGCCCAAGAGTGCTCCCGTTGAAGGAAGGGATGCCACAGGGCTCATCTTTGTGCCAAACTTTGTTTAACCCCTTCGCTGCCAGGCCTTTTCCCCCTCCTGTGCCGGGCCTTTTTTTGCCTATTTGGGGCAGTTCGCGCATAGGCCCTCATAACTTTTTGTCCACATAAGCTAACCAAGCCAAATTTGCGTCCTTTTTTTCCAACATCCTAGGGATTCTAGAGGTACCCAGACTTTGTGGGTTCCCTTGAAGGAGGCCAAGAAATTGGCCAAAATACAGTGAAAATTTCGTTTTTTTCAAAAAAATTGGAAAAAGTGGCTGCAGAAGAAGGCTTGTGGTTTTTCCCCTGAAAATGGCATCAACAAAGGGTTTGCGGTGCTAAACTCAGCAGCTTCCCAGCTTTCAGGAACAGGCAGACTTGAATCAGAAAACCCAATTTTTCAACACAATTTTGGCATTTTACTGGGGCATACCCCATTTGTGCAATTTTTTGTGCTTTCAGCCTCCTTCCAGTCAGTGACAGGAATGGTCATGAAACCAATGCTGGATCCCAGAAACCTAAACATTTATGAAAAGTAGACAAAATTCTGAATTCAGCAAGGGGTCATTTGTGTAGATCCTACAAGGGTTTCCTACAGAAAATAACAGCTGAAAAAGAAAAATATTGAAATTGAGGTGAAAAAACCATCAATTTTTCTCTACGTTTTACTCTGTAACTTTTCCCTGCAATGTCAGATTATCGAAAGCAATATACCGTTACGTCTGCTGGACTCCTCTGGTTGCGGGGATATATAGGGCTTGTAGGTTCATCAAGAACCCGAGGAACCCAGAGCCAATAAATGAGCTGCACCCTGCAGTGCGTTTTCATTCTATACCGGGTATACAGCAATTCATTTGCTGAAATATAAGGAGTAAAAAATTGCTATCAAGAAAACCTTTGCATTTCCAAAAAGGGCACAAGATAAGGTGTTGAGGAGCAGTGGTTATTTGCACATCTCTGAATTCCGGGGTGACCATAGTAGCACGTGAATTACAGGGAATTTCTCAAATAGATGTCTTTTTTACACACACTCCTATATTTGGAAGGAAAAAATGTATAGAAAGACAAGGGGCAATAGTACTTGTTTTGCTAATCTATGTTCCCCCAAGTCTCCCGATAAAAATGGTACCTCACTTGTGTGGGTAGGCCTAGCACCCGCGACAGGATATGCCCCAAAACACAACATGGACACATCACAGAAAACAGAGCTGTTTTTAGCAAAGTGACTACCTGTAGATTTTGGCCTCTAGCTCAGCCGCCACCTAGGGAAACCTACCAAACCTGTGCATTTCTGAAAACTAGAGACCTAGGGGAATCCAAGGAGGGGTGACTTGCGGGGCTCGGACCAGGTTCTGTTACCCAGAATCCTTTGCAAACCTCAAAATGTGGCTAAAAAAACACATGTTCCTCACATTTCTGTGGCAGAAAGTTCTGGAATCTGAGAGGAGCCACAAATTTCCTTCCACCCAGCGTTCCCCCACGTCTCCCGATAAAAATGATACCTCACTTGTGTGGGTAGGCCTAGCGCCCGCGACAGGATATGCCCCAAAACACAACGTGGACATATCACAGAAAACAGAGCTGTTTTTAGCAAAGTGACTACCTGTAGATTTTGGCCTCTAGCTCAGCCGGCACCTAGGGAAACCTACCAAACCTGTACATTTCTGAAAACTAGAGACCTAGGGGAATCCAAGGAGGGGTGACTTGTGTGGCTCGGACCAGGTTCTGTTACCCAGAATCCTTTGCAAACCTCAAAATTTGGCTACAAAAACACATGTCCCTCACATTTCTGTGGCAGAAAGTTCTGGAATCTGAGAGGAGCTACAAATTTCCTTCCACCCAGCGTTCCCCCAAGTCTCCCGATAAAAATGATACCTCACTTGCGTGGGTAGGCCTAGCGCCGGCGACAGGAAACACCACAAAGCGCAACGTGGACACATCCTAAATTTTGGAAAAAAACAGAGGTGTTTTTTGCAAAGTGCCTACCTGTAGATTTTGGCCTCTAGCTCAGCCGGCACCTAGGGAAACCTACCAAACCTGTGCATTTCTGAAAACTAGAGACCTAGGGGAATCCAAGGAGGGGTGACTTGCGGGGCTCGGACCAGGTTCTGTTACCCAGAATCCTTTGCAAACCTCAAAATTTGGCTAAAAATACACATGTTACTCACATTTCTGTGGCAGAAAGTTCTGGAATCTGAGAGGAGCCACAAATTTCCTTCTACCCAGCGTTCCCCCAAGTCTCCCGATAAAAATGATACCTCACTTGCGTGGGTAGGCCTAGCGCCGGCGACAGGAAACACCCCAAAGCGCAACGTGGACACATCCTAAATTTTGGAAAAAAACAGAGGTGTTTTTTGCGAAGTGCCTACCTGTAGATTTTGGCCTCTAGCTCAGCCGGCACCTAGGGAAACCTACCAAACCTGTGCATTTCTGAAAACTAGAGACCTAGGGGAATCCAAGGAGGGGTGACTTGCGGGGCTCGGACCAGGTTCTGTTACCCAGAATCCTTTGCAAACCTCAAAATGTGGCTAAAAATACACATGTTACTCACATTTCTGTGGCAGAAAGTTCTGGAATCTGAGAGGAGCCACAAATTTCCTTCTACCCAGCGTTCCCCCAAGTCTCCCGATAAAAATGATACCTCACTTGTGTGGGTAGGACTAGCGCCCACGAAAGGAAAGGGCCCAAAACACAACGTGGACACATCACATTTTTTTATAAAAAGCAGTGCCTACCTGTGGATTTTGGCCTGTAGCTCAGCCGACACCTGAGGAAACCTAGAAACCAGTGCATTTTTGAAAACTAGAAACCCAGGGGAATCCAAGATGGGGTGACTTGCGGGGCTCTGACCAGGTTATGTTACCCAGAATCCTTTGCAAACATCAAAATTTGGCCCAAAAAACACTTTTTCCTCTCATTTCGGTGACAGAAAGTTCTGGAATCTGAGAGGAGCCACAAATTTCCTTCCACCCAGCGTTCCCCTAAGTCTCTCGATAAAAATGGTACATCACTTCTGTGGGTAGGCCTAGCGCCCACAAAAGGAAATGGCCCAAAACACAACGTGGACACAACATATTTTTTCACAGAAAACAGAGGTGTTTTTTGCAAGGTGCCTACCTGTGGTGTTTGGCCTGTAGCTCAGCCGGCCCCAGGGGGGGGGGGGGGGGGGGGGGGGGCAGAAATGCCCTAAAATAAATTTGCCCCCCCAACCCCCACCCTCCCAAGCCGGGAGCGACCCTTGCGTACGGGGTCGCTCCCCCTGCGTGACATTGGCACCAAAAAACAAATCACCGGTGCCTAGTGGTTTCTGCCCCCTTGGGGGCAGGTTGACCTAAACTCAGCCAATCTGCCCCCAAGGGGGGCAGAAATGGCCTAAATACAATTTGTCCCCCAGGGGAGCGACTTTTGCCTGATGGGTCGCTCCCCATCTCAAAAAAAAAAAAACAAAGAAAAAAAAGAAAAATTCCCCTGGCGCCTAGAGTGTTCTGCCCCCCCCCGGGGGCAGTTCGGCCTAATAATAGGCCGATCTGTCCCCCGGGGGGGCAGAAATGGCCTAAAATAAATTTGCCCCCCCAACCCCCACCACCCCCCCGGGAGCGACCCTTGCCTACGGGGTCGCTCCCCCTGCGTGACATTGGCGCCAAAAAACAAATCCCCGGTGCCTAGTGGTTTCTGCCCCCCTTGGGGGCAGATTGACCTAAAATTTGCCAATCTGCCCCCAGGGGGGCAGAAATGGTCTAAATACAATTTGCCCCCCCAGGGGAGCGACCCTTGCCTGATGGGTCGCTCCCCATCTCTAAAAAAAGAAACAACAAAAAAAAAAAAACACAAAAAAACATTTGCCCTGGTGCCTAGAGTGTTCTGCCCCCCCCCCCCAGGGGCAGTTCGGCCTAATAATAGGCCGATCTGTCCCCCGGGGGGGCAGAAATGGCCTAAAATAAATTTGCCCCCCCAACCCCCATCCCCCCCCCGGGAGCGACCCTTGCCTACGGGGTCGCTCCCCCTGCGTGACATTGGCGCCAAAAAACAAATCCCCGGTGCCTAGTGGTTTCTGCCCCCTTGGGGGCAGATTGACCTAAAATTGGCCAATCTGCCCCCAGGGGGGCAGAAATGGTCTAAATACAATTTGCCCCCCCAGGGGAGCGACCCTTGCCTGATGGGTCGCTCCCCATCTCTAAAAAAAGAAACAACAAAAAAAAAACACACAAAAAAAAAATTGCCCTGGTGCCTAGAGTGTTCTGCCCCCCCCCCCCGGGGGGCAGTTCGGCCTAATAATAGGCCGATCTGTCCCCCGGGGGGGCAGAAATGGCCTAAAATAAATTTGCCACCCCAACCCCCCCCCCCGGGAGCGACCCTTGCCTACGGGGTCGCTCCCCCTGCGTGACATTGGCGCTAAAAAACAAATCCCCGGTGCCTAGTGGTTTCTGCCCCCTTGGGGGCAGATTGACTTAAAATTGGCCAATCTGCCCCCAGGGGGGCAGAAATGGTCTAAATACAATTTGCCCCCCCCAGGGGAGCGACCCTTGCCTGATTCAAGCAATCCAGCTTTTGAAACCTGTGAGAGACTTCAAAGGGAAGGAAATACATTTCCTTCCCTTTGAAGCCTCTCGGGGCCTCCCCCATGGGATTGAAAAAGAAATACAAAAGCATTTCTTTTTCAATCGCGCTGGAAGCTCTGCTTCCAGCAAGATGGTGGAGACCCTGTGACTAATCAGCGCGCGCTCGCGCGCTGACGTCACAGGGGGGGTTGGGGGGGGGTCGGGGGTGGGAGGGGAAGGGCTTCCCCTTCCATCCCTGACTTGGGGGGGTGGGGGGCAACCCCACAGAGGGAGCGAGAGCGCTCCCTCTGGGCTGTGTGCCGAGGACGTAGTGGTTACGTCCTCGGCACAGCTGCCCTGGTGCCTAGAGTGTTCTGCCCCCCCCCCAGGGGCAGTTCGGCCTAATAATAGGCCGATCTGTCCCCCGGGGGGGCAGAAATGGCCTAAAATAAATTTGCCCCCCCAACCCCCATCCCCCCCCCCGGGAGCGACCCTTGCCTACGGGGTCGCTCCCCCTGCGTGACATTGGCGCCAAAAAACAAATCCCCGCTGCCTAGTGGTTTCTGCCCCCTTGGGGGCAGATTGACCTAAAATTGGCCAATCTGCCCCCAGGGGGGCAGAAATGGTCTAAATACAATTTGCCCCCCCAGGGGAGCGACCCTTGCCTGATGGGTCGCTCCCCATCTCTAAAAAAAGAAACAACAAAAAAAAAAACACACAAAAAAAAAATTGCCCTGGTGCCTAGAGTGTTCTGCCCCCCCCCGGGGGGCAGTTCGGCCTAATAATAGGCCGATCTGTCCCCCGGGGGGGCAGAAATGGCCTAAAATAAATTTGCCACCCCAACCCCCCCCCCCGGGAGCGACCCTTGCCTACGGGGTCGCTCCCCCTGCGTGACATTGGCGCTAAAAAACAAATCCCCGGTGCCTAGTGGTTTCTGCCCCCTTGGGGGCAGATTGACTTAAAATTGGCCAATCTGCCCCCAGGGGGGCAGAAATGGTCTAAATACAATTTGCCCCCCCCAGGGGAGCGACCCTTGCCTGATGGGTCGCTCCCCATCTCTAAAAAAAGAAACAACAACAAAGAAAAACACAAAAAAAAAATTGCCCTGGCGCCTAGAGTGTTCTGCCCCCCCCCCCGGGGGCAGTTCGGCCTAATAATAGGCCGATCTGTCCCCCGGGGGGGGCAGAAATGGCCTAAAATAAATTTGCCCCCCCAACCTCCACCCCCCCCCCCCGGAGCGACCCTTGCCTACGGGGTCGCTCCCCCTGCGTGACATTGGCGCCAAAAAACAAATCCCCGGTGCCTTGTGGTTTCTGCCCCCTAGGGGGAAGATTGACCTAAAATTGGCCAATCTGCCCCCAGGGGGGCAGAAATGGTCTAAATACAATTTGCCCCCCCAGGGGAGCGACCCTTGCCTGATGGGTCGCTCCCCATCTCTAAAAAAGAAACAACAAAAAAAAAAACACACAAAAAAAAATTGCCCTGGCGCCTAGAGTGTTCTGCCCCCCCCCCCGGGGGCAGTTCGGCCTAATAATAGGCCGATCTGTCCCCCGGGGGGGGCAGAAATGGCCTAAAATAAATTTGCCCCCCCAACCCCCATCCCCCCCCCGGGAGCGACCCTTGCCTACGGGGTCGCTCCCCCTGCGTGACATTGGCGCCAAAAAACAAATCCCCGCTGCCTAGTGGTTTCTGCCCCCTTGGGGGCAGATTGACCTAAAATTGGCCAATCTGCCCCCAGGGGGGCAGAAATGGTCTAAATACAATTTGCCCCCCCCAGGGGAGCGACCCTTGCCTGATGGGTCGCTCCCCATCTCTAAAAAAAGAAACAACAAAAAAAAAAACACACAAAAAAAAAAATTGCCCTGGTGCCTAGAGTGTTCTGCCCCCCCCCCCGGGGGGCAGTTCGGCCTAATAATAGGCCGATCTGTCCCCCGGGGGGGCAGAAATGGCCTAAAATAAATTTGCCACCCCAACCCCCCCCCCCGGGAGCGACCCTTGCCTACGGGGTCGCTCCCCCTGCGTGACATTGGCGCTAAAAAACAAATCCCCGGTGCCTAGTGGTTTCTGCCCCCTTGGGGGCAGATTGACTTAAAATTGGCCAATCTGCCCCCAGGGGGGCAGAAATGGTCTAAATACAATTTGCCCCCCCCAGGGGAGCGACCCTTGCCTGATGGGTCGCTCCCCATCTCTAAAAAAAGAAACAACAACAAAGAAAAACACAAAAAAAAAATTGCCCTGGCGCCTAGAGTGTTCTGCCCCCCCCCCCCGGGGGCAGTTCGGCCTAATAATAGGCCGATCTGTCCCCCGGGGGGGGCAGAAATGGCCTAAAATAAATTTGCCCCCCCAACCTCCACCCCCCCCCGGGAGCGACCCTTGCCTACGGGGTCGCTCCCCCTGCGTGACATTGGCGCCAAAAAACAAATCCCCGGTGCCTTGTGGTTTCTGCCCCCTAGGGGGAAGATTGACCTAAAATTGGCCAATCTGCCCCCAGGGGGGCAGAAATGGTCTAAATACAATTTGCCCCCCCAGGGGAGCGACCCTTGCCTGATGGGTCGCTCCCCATCTCTAAAAAAAGAAACAACAAAAAAAAAACACAAAAAAAAATTGCCCTGGCGCCTAGAGTGTTCTGCCCCCCCCCCGGGGGCAGTTCGGCCTAATAATAGGCCGATCTGTCCCCCGGGGGGGCAGAAATGGCCTAAAATAAATTTGCCCCCCCAACCCCCACCGCCCCCCCGGGAGCGACCCTTGCCTACGGGGTCGCTCCCCCTGCGTGACATTGGCGCCAAAAAACAAATCCCCGGTGCCTAGTGGTTTCTGCCCCCTTGGGGGCAGATTGACCTAAAATCGGCCAATCTGCCCCCAGGGGGGCAGAAATGGTCTAAATACAATTTGCCCCCCCAGCGGAGCGACCCTTGCCTGATGGGTCGCTCCCCATCTCTAAAAAAAGAAACAACAAAAAAAAAAAACACAAAAAAAAAATTGCCCTGGCGCCTAGAGTGTTCTGCCCCCCCCCGGGGGCAGTTCGGCCTAATAATAGGCCGATCTGTCCCCCGGGGGGGCAGAAATGGCCTAAAATAAATTTGCCCCCCCCAACCTCCACCCCCCCCCGGGAGCGACCCTTGCCTACGGGGTCGCTCCCCCTGCGTGACATTGGCGCCAAAAAACAAATCCCCGGTGCCTAGTGGTTTCTGCCCCCTAGGGGGCAGATTGACCTAAAATTGGCCAATCTGCCCCCAGGGGGGCAGAAATGGTCTAAATACAATTTGCCCCCCCAGGGGAGCGACCCTTGCCTGATGGGTCGCTCCCCATCTCTAAAAAAAGAAACAACAAAAAAAAAAAACACAAAAAAAAAATTGCCCTGGCGCCTAGAGTGTTCTGCCCCCCCCCCGGGGGCAGTTCGGCCTAAAAATAGGCCGATCTGTCCCCCGGGGGGGCAGAAATGGCCTAAAATAAATTTGCCCCCCCAACCCCCACCCCCCCCCCCGGGAGCGACCCTTGCCTACGGGGTCGCTCCCCCTGCGTGACATTGGCGCCAAAAAACAAATCCCCGGTGCCTTGTGGTTTCTGCCCCCTTGGGGGCAGATTGACCCAAAATTGGCCAATCTGCCCCCAGGGGGGCAGAAATGGTCTAAATACAATTTGCCCCCCCAGGGGAGCGACCCTTGCCTGATGGGTCGCTCCCCATCTCTAAAAAAAGAAACAACAACAAAAAAAAACACAAAAAAAGAAATTGCCCTGGCGCCTACAGTGTTCTGCCCCCCCCCGGGGGCAGTTCGGCCTAATAATAGGCCGATCTGTCCCCCGGGGGGGCAGAAATGGCCTAAAATAAATTTGCCCCCCCAACCCCCACACCCCCCCCCCCGGGAGCGACCCTTGCCTACGGGGTCGCTCCCCCTGCGTGACATTGGCGCCAAAAAACAAATCCCCGGTGCCTAGTGGTTTCTGCCCCCTAGGGGGCAGATTGACCTAAAATTGGCCAATCTGCCCCCAGGGGGGCAGAAATGGTCTAAATACAATTTGCCCCCCCAGGGGAGCGACCCTTGCCTGATGGGTCGCTCCCCATCTCTAAAAAAAGAAACAACAAAAAAAAAAACACAAAAAAAAAATTGCCCTGGCGCCTAGAGTGTTCTGCCCCCCCCCCCCCCCGGGGGCAGTTCGGCCTAAAAATAGGCCGATCTGTCCCCCGGGGGGGCAGAAATGGCCTAAAATAAATTTGCCCCCCCAACCCCCACACCCCCCCCCCCGGGAGCGACCCTTGCCTACGGGGTCGCTCCCCCTGCGTGACATTGGCGCCAAAAAACAAATCCCCGGTGCCTTGTGGTTTCTGCCCCCTTGGGGGCAGATTGACCCAAAATTGGCCAATCTGCCCCCAGGGGGGCAGAAATGGTCTAAATACAATTTGCCCCCCCAGGGGAGCGACCCTTGCCTGATGGGTCGCTCCCCATCTCTAAAAAAAAAAAAAAGAACAAAAAAAAAAAACACAAAAAAAAAAATTGCCCTGGCGCCTAGAGGTTTCTTCCCCCCCTGGGGGCAGATCGGCCTAATAATAGGCCGATCTGCCCCCAGGGGGGGCAGAAAAGGCCTTCCCAAAAAATTGCCCCCCCTGGGAGCGACCCTTGCCAAAGGGGTCGCTTTGTTGCGTGACATTCACGCGCAAAAACAAACTCCCTGGTGTCTAATGGTTTCTGCCCCCCTTGGGGGCAGATTGGCCTTATCAAAATAGGCCAATCTGCCCCCAAGGGGGGCAGAAATGGCCTAAATATATATTGCCCCGTAGGGGAGCGACCCTTGCCTAAGGGATCGCTCCCCACCTAAAAAAAAAGAATTCATCACAAAAAAAAAAAATGGTCCCTGGTGCCTAGAGGTTTCTGCCCCCCCCTGGGGGCAGATCGGCCTAATAATAGGCCAATCTGCCCCCAGGGGGGGCAGAAAAGGCCTTCCTAAAAAAATGCCCCCCTGGGAGCGACCCTTGCCCAAGGGGTCGCTCCCTTTTGCCAATTTCAAGAAAAAAAAAATAATCCCTGGTGTCTAGTGGGGTTTCAAAAGCCGGATTGCAAGCAATCCAGCTTTTGAAACCTGTGAGAGACTTCAAAGGGAAGGAAATACATTTCCTTCCCTTTGAAGCCTCTCGGGGCCTCCCCCATGGGATTGAAAAAGAAATGCAAAAGCATTTCTTTTTCAATCGCGCTGGAAGCTCTGCTTCCAGCGCGATGGGGGAGACCCTGTGACTAATCAGCGCGCGCTCGCGCGCTGACGTCACAGGGGGGGGTTGGGGGGGGGTCGGGGGTGGGAGGGGAAGGGCTTCCCCTTCCATCCCTGACTTGGGGGGGTGGGGGGGAACCCCACAGAGGGAGCGAGAGCGCTCCCTCTGGGCTGTGTGCCGAGGACGTAGTGGTTACGTCCTCGGCACAGCAGCACTGTGCCGCAGGACGTAACCACTACGTCCGCGGCACAGAAGGGGTTAACGTATATGTGTGTCTGTTGGCATAACTAATTAAGAGTTTTGGGTTCTCGATTGTGTCATATGCTGATGACACTCAGCTTATTATCACACTGTCAAAAATTGCTACCCAGATGGCCGCTTCCCTAAGCCTCTGCCTTGCGGATGTCGAGAAGTGGATGGAGGTTCTCACTCTGGGTAACCAGACAAAGATTTGGTCATTGGCCTGGTGGCAAAAGAAGTTGGGCCCTGTTCTTGATGCCAAACCTAAGATCAAGAATATTGGCATCTGGTTGGATAATAAATTAACTTTTGATAACCAAATCTCATGGTGGCAGGAAAGTGTTTAGGACTTCTGAAAATGCTGAGAAAAATATTGTGATTTCTACCAGCAGAATCCAGGAAGACAGTGGTTCAGGTCATGATAGTGTCAAGGCTGGACTACTGTAATGTTCTCTACCTTGGAGTGGTACACATCACCCACAACAGACTGCAAAGAGTTCAGAATGCAGCAGCTAGGCCTATTTTGAATTTGCCTAGATGTGCACCCGTGGAGGATGCGTTTAGGCAGCTTCACTGGCTCCATGTGAGGCAAAGAGTGGCCTTTAAAGCCTTATGCTTCTGTTATACAGCCATGAACAATAAAGGGCCTCAGTACTTGCAATTATTGGTGAGACCTTACACCAGAGGAACCTTAGATCAGCTAGGGAGTTGTTGGCTATGGAGCACAGAGTGAGGAAAGCATGTATGGCTGGGAGGTTGTTTCGCCACCTAGCACCGAAGTTATATAAAGCTCTGTCCTTAGCAGTTTATGGTGGCCCAGTCAGAAGAAAAGTTTAAAAAAAATACTTAAAAGCAATTTTTTCAGGTCAGGATGCAGAGGTGTTTGACAATTGCATAAAGGAGGGTGGGCATTGTTACAAAGCGCTGGGACACTTCTAATGATGTAGCTATGCACTGTAGAGAGCTTATTATTATTATTATTATTATTATTTAGTGTTGCATTTTATTTTTCAGGCAACTTTTTCCAAACGTTCTTTGGTTGATAGTTAATGTTCTGTAAATCTCTCAGAATGCTTCCTCCCATGAAATTCAAAGTGGTATTCTAAATTTGAAGGTTAAACTTAATTTTAGCTTTGAATGTTTTATATTTGTTTTTATTCAGGACCTTAATTATAGGTGTTTGTGCAAACATGTTGTAAGGTGAAGCTTATGCATGCACTTAATCTGTTCAATTTTGCTAGAGAAAAAAGTATGTAGTTGGAAAATAACTAAGTTCTATATTTTGAATATTTTTGTTTTCAATTATTTTAGGCCATAGTCTGAAATGTTCATCAATAGTTTTTTTTCATATTTGGGTCTTGTACCTCTATTTACCTTTTCTTCTAGATTTGCCAATCCATTTCCTCTAAAACATAAACAGATGATTTTTAAACTGATGAAGCAGTTTATAAGTGGGATGTTACTTCAATGTCACTTCTATTTCGGATAACCAACTGTTCCCTATTTTTATGGGCGAGCGCAAAGTGCTCTGTCCCATTCTGTAATCTCTGAAAGGCTTCAAACCACGCCCATGTCACGTAAGTCACTTTCATTGGTTTGTGGGCTTGCCTTTTAAAATCCACTTACTTTCATTTGTGAAAGGCATGCATACGTCATGCCTTTTCCGGTGTTTAGCCCACCTACACAGCACCGGTAAACTACTAAAAAAACATACGAGGCTCGATGTTTTCAGCCTGGGGTCCGGACTACTTTATCTGTTTATTTTCCATGCAGCGTGATTTATTTCTTTACAACGCTAATAGCTCTAACTCGAGCAAATGCGAGGCCCATTGTATCGAAAATTCTTGTTTCCATGTTGCTACTTGAGGTACTTGATATAATTTTGAATGGAGGGCAAATACCCTTTTTTCTCCTCATTTTTCTCCTACCATTTATCAATGACACATTTTTATAATCAATACTGTTGTGTCAATATTTTCAAATTATTTTCTGTTAAATGTCTTTATTGTACTTACCCACCTATCTACTTATTGACTCCAATTTGTTTTATAAGCGATCCCTCATAGAGAGTATTACTAGTTGTGATTTTAGTATTTCGGTTTATTGGGTGAGGTCTACATTAGTTTTCGAAGGCTTCTCTATCATGAGGACGATTAGGTTGTATGAATAATAGGAAAATAACAGAAGGTGTGAGGAGAAATATAATATAGCACTACAGTGTACTAGAAGACCACCAGTATCCCTGGTGGTGGTGTATCCAACGTGCGATATTAAAGGAAAGACTAGGAGGCACTCTAGTAGCTTCTTAGAAAGTAACAGTTTTTAATAATTTAGTTTAGGCTCAAATGTTTTGGGTAAATGTGGTTATTTGATTGAATCCTAAGCGTCCAAGCTAGGGAATAACATTTATTTGACTCAGTTCATTGACATTATTTCATAATTGTAAGGCCAGTTACATCAGGGAGTTTTTCTGAGAAAAGTCAATATTTGCGAAAACTCAACTGCTAACCCTTTATTCAAGAATACAAGATCCTTTAGTGAACCCCCCCCAACTCTTTCCAGATTATTTTCACAGGAAAGTACACAGTTCCTCTCATTGGAGTTCTGAGCCAACACATTTCACTGCTTATTGTAGCTTTATCATGGTTAGAAACGTATAGCGTTAGATAGAGTATACAAAAATGTGAAGATGAGAGAAAAGAAAACAATAACAGAAGAATAAGTGCAATGTATTTACAATTTAAAATTGAACATACATAAAGACCAAGGTCGTCGAGTCCATACGCTAACAGATTATTTCACACTGAGAGCTCACTATGAACCAAATTACTCCGAGGCCTCCATAAATTGTATCTCTAGTAGATAGCACAGCATAGAGAGTGTGGTTAAAAAACAAATTCATACATATTAGAAACAGAATAGAGAAGAACGATAACTTTGTGCTGCACAAGCATGAATTAGCTTCTCAAGAACTATGTATTCTTGATGTAATATTTATTTTATACTTCCAAAATCAGTCAATTTATTATCAGTAAACATGCCAACTTCAAAGGGACACTTTTGCTTTGGTCACAGAAAGTTATTTTTTGTTGGTAACATGTAAAAGAAGTGAACCATAATCTGGCAGTGCAAAACGTATGACCTAATATAAGTCACATATAAATATCACATGTAGTGGAATGGAGAACACTATATTACAATCATATAGCATTACTACTGAAAACACTGCTACCGTATGCATTTTTAATCAGAGTGGGTTTAGTATGTTAAGTCACAAGAAAATTATTTCATACAAGTAGTCATAACAGGCAACATTTTAAGGTAACATTCTGAACAATGCTACCTTGGGAGTCCAGCATGCCAAACATTCAATTATTTCACTGCATTGTTCCTAACTCCATTAAAAATAGTAGGTAAAGGTAAAATATCTCTGGTTCTCACTGTTCTTCATAGTCTAAGTGCCAATAAATTGAAATTCCACAACCACTATATAATAAAACTTAAAAAATCAAAAATACCCAGATTTAATGGAGAAAACGATTAAATCATAGTCACTCATAGCTTCACTATCAGTAAACCAACAGTTTCGATTCAACATCTTCATACAACAAGAATAGGGAATAATCACATTAATTCCTCTGATACGGTCCCTGCAACACATATAGATTAATAAAAACTGAAAATATAATGGCACTTCAAAAAAGAACTTGACGCGTACAGAACATCCAATCTCTATGCACAATACTCAACTCTCACTGAGAGAGTTCCCCCTTTTCTTGCCCTTTACAAAACTCATGTCAATAATTGCTGTGGTATTTCGCAGTCCCCAAAAACTTAAATCAGAATCAACATCAAAAAGTTAAAATGATAAATTGAATAAACCAAGTTAATAAAAGTGCACAATCCAAAGCTGGGATTTTAACTCACTGTTGATGGAGGTTTGCTACTTATCTCGGTGCTATCCATTCAGGGGGATTTGCTGTCATCATTTACAGGACCGCCAGGGCTAAAATGACGGAAGCACCGCCAACAGGCTGGCGGTCGCACCCCCGGGGCCGGCGGTATTCCGCCACTTTTGCCCCAGCGGTCATAATCCGCATGGGCAGCGCTGCCCAGGGGATTACGAGTCCCCGACCGCCATCCTTTTTCTGGCGGTATGAACCGCCAGGAAAAGGCTGGCGGTACGGGGAGTCGTGGGGCCCCTGGGGGGCATGGCATGGGCAGTGCAGGGGCCCCCTGACAGTGCCCCGTGCAGCTTTTCACTGTCTGCATATCAGACAGTGAAAAGTGCGACGGGTGCAACTGCACCCGTCGCACGGCCGCAACACCGCTGGCTCCATTTGGAGCCGGCTCCCATGTTGCAGCCCACATCCCCGCTGGGCCGGCGGGCGGAAACTTGGTTTCCGCCCGCCGGCCCAGCGGGGATGTCCAAATGGGCACCGCGGGAGTGCGGCCGCATTGGCGGTCACCCGGCGGTTACCGCCGCCCGCCAAAGTTGTAATGACCCCCTTAATGCTTATGGTCACTGGACCTCACATCTCAAGAAGTGTTGTAAAGTGTTTTTAAAAACACATCAAACCATGGGAGCCCAGTTGAAAAGAAAAAAAAAAAGAAAAAATGATAAAAAGTAAGTGTTGAGTTACATTAGACCTGCAAAAATCAAAGAAAATGGAAACCAAACTCACTAGGAGTGAGGCAGGAGTTGCATGCATACCTCTTGCTGCTATCCATACAAATCAGTTCCCTGTCTTTGGGTAAAGCGCCCCCCCAACATGGGGGAGCACGGCCCATTAGGGGACGGGGCCTCCGAGGCACGGCGCTCCCCTTACGCACTAGTGGTGCGAGGGGCTGGCCAATGACTTCCGCCCTCGCGAGGCGTGAGGGCAGAAGTCCATCAGAGGAATCATAGCGGCTGCGTTGGCTGCTAGCAGGTTCCAGCCGCCGCGTGCCGGTGGGGGGCTATTTAAGAGCCCCCAAGAAGGCTTGTCTTTCTTACTCCGGACGCGGCGGCTGGAGCTTGCGGGGGCCCGCAGTTGTCTTTTCAGCTGCATTTTGACCCTTTTTCTCTTAAACTGGTTTCTGAAATGTGATCTCCTCATGCTATTATGCGGGCCTGTGGCTCTGTGGATAGTGCATTGGACATCTAAGTAACTTTGGAGGCATTCAAGGCTTGTGGGTTCGAGTCCCACCACTGTTACTTTCATGGTGCATCTGTCGGATGCTGGTACCGATCAATTCATTCATGACATGTGTTTTTTTGCTCGCAGTCTTTTCGCGGGTGTGGAGGGCGAAGGACCTTTGGGGCCCTGGTCGCCCTCGTGGCGGAAACCGAGGTATTAAAGTGACCAGAAACAACAGGGGGGTCCCCAAGGTTGGGGCCCCTGGAGGACACCAGGGATAGGATCCTGAAGTTCTGAGCCAATCTGCAGATCAACACACCACATTAAGGAGTAAGGTAGCACAGATCGCTGGGGGGGCCATGGGGCTTCAGCTCTTGGCTGCCCTGTTACACCCCGAGACTGATTGGTGTTTGGAGGGGGGGGGCGGAACCCTTAGCGTGAAGACAAGGAACGGTGTAGTCAGGGTAACCGCCCCTCCTAAGGATACAGGTGAGATATGGGTAACTTTTGTGGTCCAATAGTGGTTCAGGACAGGAAGGGATCCTGTCATAAAAACATTTATGGTCACTAATTTGGTATCTCATGACTTGTAAATATTTGTGTAATGTTTTTATGAAAATGATTTATGACTTTATGCTAAGAGAATACCAAAGTTGTTTTAATAAAAACTTCTTCCAACAAGTAAGATTGTCGGTCTGCGTATAGCTGGTGGGGGGGAGTGGGGGCTGTCTGGAGGCCTCCGGATCCTAGGGTAAAGCGCCCCCCAACATGGGGGAGTGCGGCCTGTTAGGGGACGGGGCCTCCGAGGCCCGACGCTCCCCTTACGCACTAGTGGTGCGAGGGCTGGCCAAAGACTTCCGCCCTCACGCCTCGCAAGGCGTGAGGGCGGAAGTCCAACAGAGGAATCGTAGCGGCTGCACTGGCCGCTAGCCGGTTCCAGCCGCCACGTGCCGGTGGGGGGCTATTTAAGATCTCCCCCCAAAGAAGGCTTGTCCTTCTTACTACGGACGCGGCGGCTGGAGCTTGAGGGGGCCCGCAGTTGTCCCACCCACCATCTCCTTAATTTAGGTTGCAAAGAAAGGTTTAAGCGGAAATTGAGGTATTAAAGTGACCAGAAACAACAAGGGGGTCCCCAAGGTTGGGGCCCCGGGAGGACACCAGGGATAGGATCCTGAGGATCTGAGCCAACCTGCGGATGTACACACCAGATTAAGGAGTAAGGGAGCACAGATCGCTGGGGGGGCCATGGGGCTCCAGCTCTAGGCCGCAGTGTTACACACCGAGACTGATTGGTGTTTGGAAGGGGGGCAGAACCCTGAGCGTGAGGACAAGGAACGGTGTAGTCAGGGTCACCGCCCCTCCTAAGGATACAGGTGAGATATGGGTCACTTGTGTGGTCCAATGGTGGTTCAGGACGGGAAGGGATCCTGTCACAAAAAGATTTATGGTCACTAATTTGGTATCTCATGACTTGTAAATATTTGTGTAATGTTTTTATGAAAATGATTTATGACTTTTGCTAAGAGAATACTAAAGTTGTGTTAATAAAAACTTCTTCCAACAAGTAAGATTGTCAGTCTGCGTATAGCTGGTGGGGGGAGTGTGGGCTGTCTGGAGGCCTCTGGATCCTAGGGTAAAGCGCCCCCCAACATGGGGGAGTGCGGCCCGTTAGGGGACGGGGCCTCCGAGGCCCGACGCTCAGCTTACGCACAAGTGGTGCGAGAGCTGGCCAATGACTTCTGCCCTCACGCCTCGCAAGGCGTGAGGGCGGAAGTCCAACAGAGGAATCGTAGCGGCTGCACTGGCCGCTAGCCGGTTCCAGCCGCCACGTGCTGGTGGGGGGCTATTTAAGAGCTCCCCCCCAAGAAGGCTTGTCCTTCTTATTACGGACGCGGCGGCTGGAGCTTGCGGGGGCCCGCAGTTGTCCCACCCACCCTCTCCTTAATTTAGGTTGCGAAGAAAGGTTTAAGCGAAAATTGAGGTATTAAAGTGACCAGAAACAACAGGGGGGTCCCCAAGGTTGGGGCCCTGGGAGGACACCAGGGATAGGATCCTGAGGTTCTGAGCCAACCTGCGGATGTACACACCAGATTAAGGGGTAAAGGAGCACAGATCGCTGGGGGGGCCATGGGGCTCCAGCTCTTGGCCGCATTGTTACACCCCAAGACTTATTGGTGTTTGGAAGGGGGGCAGAACCCTGAGCGTGAGGACAAGGAACGGTGTAGTCAGGGTAACCGCCCCTCCTAAGGATACAGGTGAGATATGGGTCACTTGTGTTGTCCAATGGTGGTTCAGGACAGGAAGGGATCCTGTCAGAAAAAGAATTATGGTCACTAATTTGGTATCTCATGACTTGTAAATATTTGTGTAATGTTTTTATTAAAATGATTTATGACTGTATGCTAAGAGAATACTAAAGTTGTGTTAATAAAAACTTCTTCCAACAAGTAAGATTGTCGGTCTGCGTATAGCTGGTGGGGGGAGTGTGGGCTGTCTGGAGGCCTCCTGATCCTATCATGATATGGACACTAGTAGAAAACTAATCTCACAGATAGATCAAGACAAGCCCAGTCATATAAGTCAAAGGGTCTCAAGCAATGTATCCCCCGCTATCAGAACAGCAGTATTCCAACTGAATTGCTGAAAGATACTAGAAAAATCTATTTTTAAAAACAATAACATTTTCAGCATTTTACATTGTTTAGACAAGATTCCAAAATGTTGATCCAGATCCCATATTGGTAAAGTAACACAACCTCCATAATCTATAGCTAAGAGAGTTTGGTGAAAACATCTTGATTTACCTCTAACAGACACAACTTAACGCCATGTTTTCATGTCGATTTTGATTTACGTTTTGTTTGTATTTGTCAGGAAAAGTGTTTTCAATGAATACGTGGTCGGACAGTACACCTAATCTGGTATCTTTCCAGTAACAATGAAAAAGGCAAATTGTAGTCTATCTACTACCAGAATTGTGAATGGCAAGATGATATAAATAGATGAGCTTGGCTGGTGTTCACATTGTGCCTTCCTGCACAAGATGAAAGGGGAACCGCCCTTGGTGAGTGCTACTCTTAGAGATGGGATGTTCTGTTTGCTACAAGTTATCTCTTGTTGTGACTCTATACTTTCACTGATTATTCATCTATATGCATTGCAGGGGCTGTGTCCTGGGCTTCCAGTGATTGATGCTATTATTATACTATGAAGATGTTGAAGCTGAACTGTTGGTTTACTGATATTGACACTATGAGCAAATAAGAGTTAATGTTTGTGTCTTTGAATCAGAAATGTATCTGATTTTTTGGTGTTTATTATAATACAGCAAATGTAGAATTGCTACTTCTAGGCACTTACTCTAGGAAGAGCAGTGAAAACCTGAGATATTTTAACTTTATTGACTACGTTGAATACACTTGGGGACAATGGGGAGAAATTCTTGAATGTTGTGATCTTAAGAGACTTGGCTCCCAAGGTAGCATTTTTCTAAACATTTCTTTAAATGTTGCTTTTTTGAACCTTGTGACTTAACATAGTGCAAATACTCTGAGCCTGTTTCTGAATTGCATTCTGTAGTGCATTAAGTAGTACTCGAGTATAGCGATTTGCTTAATACAAAATGCAGTCCACAACCCTACAGGTTAAAATCTCCACTTCCAGCTCTTATATTTTCTAAGGGAGATCCACACACATATGTGAGACATAGGCTATATCTTCATTGCTAAGCTTCCCAGATAGTTCCCAAAGTATCAGAGACCATGTTTTCTATTGTCCAGATAGTCCATTTTGGCTTTATTCTAATTCTGTCTTTATTCTAATAGGAATTAATACTTGTAGTTTTTTCCCATGGCATCTCCCTACCAGGTCTAGTTTTCTTCACCTTCTGTTCTCAGCTTTGGAGTGTCAGAGCCCCAGGCACAACCCTCAAGATAAAAACAGGTGAGTATTAGTCTGGACAAGAAGATAATAATCTCTTACCATGTTCCTTTCTTAGAACTGTCCTTCCCTTTTCTTAGAGAAAGTCAGAGTTTATTTTCTCTGTCTCAAGGACACTTGCTTCTCAACTTCCAAGTTTTGATCCTGTTTCCCAAATTTGAGTTGAACTAGGCACTCCCCTGAAGAACACTACGCCTTTAAAAGAGGGCTTTCCTGAAGTGTTTCTAACCGATATCTCCTTGCAGCCTGCTTAACCCTTTTCCTTCTTAAATCAAGCTTTTCTGAGGATCTGTTCCCAATTCCCACAGCCACTGTCACCAACATGTTTCTGAATCCTTTCCCAGACACCCACCTGGTTAGCCACAGTTCTCCTTGGAACCCTAGCAGGAACAAAAGCCTTCGGTGGGCAGCTGGTTGGAGTCTGCATTCCTCACATGCGCTTGTCTCCTCAACCGTCCTTACCTCCTCTGCCTACTAATGCTCCCGGAGCACAGATTCCTTCCTTGTCTTTGTAGGCTGAAGTCCTGGCATCGATGGTTTCTTCACAAAGTCCTTCTCCTGTTCCATATCCTCTCCCGAGTTGGCATTCTCCTTCCCGAAAAGCAATTGGAAGAGTCTCCCTTTTATTTACATTTTTTCCTCTACTTAAGTATGTCCTTAGTTTCTCCATCCCTTGTTCCCTGTCTCCCTTCTCCTTCTAATCATTTCTCTTCATTTTGCTTTTCAGGGACCTATTGCAGCTGCCCTGGACCTCATGAGTGCATTTTTTCAGGTCAGTGTCCTTGCCCTCCCTCCCCACACAACGTGTACATTTACTACTTTGTAGTAAATATGAGAGGGACAGAAGGGGTGGCTGGAAAATAGGAAATATCTACTATTAAATGACAGGGGTCTAAGGAGGAATAAGAAGGAGTATATAGCTAGCTAAAGAGGGGTTTAGGGAAGCACAGACACACACCCACAAAAGTGTAAGCCCATTGCTATTCACAAACTGCTCTTCTAAAGTTACTACAGCTGACAGAGACCAAAAACAACACTAAATGTACTCCAGCTCGGACCTGGAATAAGGTCAGCACCACACATGACCGACCACAGCACCACCCACCTATAATAAATAATAATGGAGGCAGAGACCTAAAATAGAACACCATAAGGAATAATGTCAAAAGAAATTAATTATGTCCACATTTTAAAATATATGTATACATATGATACGTATATATGAATGTGTGTATATATGGGTGTGTTATTTCTTTTATGGTAATGTATTTTATTAAACAGTAAATGTAACTTTATTTTTTAAATATTACATTTATATAAATCGATTCTGAACAGAATGTTTTGCAATTTAAATACATAATAAATAAATATAAACATTTTAATTCAGATGGGATTTTTGGAATAAACTTTGAAAGCATAATTTTAATTATTTGAAATAATGAAATATTTAATTTAAAATTAAGTTAATTGCGCTGGAGCATCATTTTTTAGTTTGTTCTACATTGAAATAAAATAAACATAAGTCATTTATATTAATATTTAAAAAAAATTGTTAGACTTTTTTTAAGTTTAATACACTTTTTAAATTTTCAATATACTTTACTATAAAGGAGTTGTCTACCCCAGAGAAGGAGAACTGCATCTACGTGTGAAAAGTTACTAGTAGTAAATGTAGACTTGTAAATGTGGTTCCATTCCCCGTTTCAAGTGATGGAGACATGTAAGTCTGTACTTTGTGTTAAAATTACAATCGAAAATGGTGAACAGCCAATAGCAGAGCATTTACTACAAAGTTTTAGAGTATGTTTACACATGTGGATTTTCTCACGTGTAAAATTTACATTTGTGAATAGGCCCTTCTGAGTCATAAATGCACATTGTAGCGTAATGCTTCATTAGTTTAATACAGTGTTCCCCATTGCTATTAGTACAAAATGTGATTTCATATGCCACATCTATATGGTCCTAAATGTTGTACTGCCAGATTATGGTTTCTTCTATTTTCCAATCATTATTGTTTAAACAATTTAATTCACCCACTTAAAATAACTTGTTATGACCGTAGCAAAAGTGCACTTTGAAGTGGGTATATTTGTTCTTAGTAAATTGTCTAGTTTTCAAATTATAAGATAAAAATCCCACTGTATATGTACATCTTGAGAAGCAAATTCATGCTGTCTACCAGAGATAGAATACATGGAGGTGTTGCAGTAGTTGTGGATTATGGTGACTTGTCAATGCAAAATAATCTGTTGATATATGTACTGGATTTTATCCCTTATGCATGTTCAGTTTGAAATTTTAAATATGCTGGACTTATTATTCTATTACTTTTGCATGTTCTCTTATCATCCCATTTATTTTTCCTGTATCCAATGTGATATGTCTTCCAGCCTTGACAAAGTTGTACTAAATTAAGAATCAAATACATTTATATTTTTAAATGAGTAGTGCATGCGAAGATGTTTCAAAGTAGGCACACTTGCCCCAACCAGAATACAAATTACTAGTTACATAAATGAATGTGCTGTTGAGGTAAATGTGGTGCTCATAAGGAAAGTACACTTTCAGCTGTCTTGATCAATTGTAGGTAAAGAAATGGGTATTAGGATGTAGAACAGTATGTGCTTTTGCATGCTGGTCCTGCACGACATGCTTATCTGACTTTCCTGAACATGCGTGTCTTCAGAACAAGAAGAGGTACATCAATGGGAGGTTCCAGCTAAACAAAATAATGTCCCACAGGGACACACTACTGTAGAAGTAAATCTGAGCATCACTGCATGTCTTATGGAGTAACAGGTCTCTCACCAGATGTGCACATGGAGGCAGCATCTATGAGTTCCTCGTGGATCATATATGGTACTGTAACTTAAATGTCAATAGTGAACAAAGGTCAAAATCTTCTCTTCTTTTTATATACTAATATGTCACTTCTAAGTAAGCCTTACTGCCCATAAGGTAGGAAGCATGGTGTTTAAAAGTAGGACATGTAAATGTTTAATGTTAAATATGTGTCCTTTAAGTGAATAGACCCTAAAATATATTTTTGCTGTTGCAAGGATGGTTGTTCCATAAGAAAATACGGGGTTATATCAGTACCTTCAATAATGCTAATTTGTGTTGGAAAGCAGCTAGAATATAATTCAGGGACTCTTTATAAAAGTTATTTCAGATCCAATTTAATGGGAAATTGATTTTTGAAATAACTATTATGGAAAAGTCTCTTTTAGAAGGTTACCTTTCTCTGCCTGAAGCCTCTTAAAGTGATGCCCCATTGCATTTTTTCTCACACTTCTGCCAGCCAGTAATTAGCATTGAAACAGGTGTGAACAAGGTGTGACCTTGCTCCCAGAAGAGGGACAAAAGGCCTTGGGTGTGGGAATGTTGTTAGCCCCTTGACAGGATAGTTTATGAACTGGACCTAAGAACTTTATTAACTTCAAAGAGGCCTTCCCTGACACAAGCAGATGTAACAAATATCCCTGCACACTTCTTTTGATCCCACAGCCCGACCCCACCCCTAATCATAGTGAAACCTGGGGCAGATGACAAAACAATTAATGTGTATCCACTGTCTGGCTGCTAATGAACTCAGCTTTTGTTCTACCAGCCTTCTGTCTCTTAAGTTGTTTTGGGTCCAAGACCTCTCTCAAACTTGATGTTAGTGTTAGATGTGAGAGGATACTAGGATTTCCAAAGTACACTCCTCACACACACATCAGCCAGCTGTCACAGCCCAAGTTTAGTGTGACCGAAGACTTTCAACACATTGAAAATGCCCAAAGTGGGTAGGATTAGCCCCTTGAACCTTAACCCCATTGGTTCGGATGTTCACAGGTATTATTCCCACCCACTAGCTCATGCTTGCCATAAATGTGTCATCTCCAGGCACCCACTTCAGAATACTTACGGACCTGTTTATGATCAGAAGTGGACTAAACATGCTGTCGGAGACCTGAAAAAGGCCAACAAGACTGGACGTGCTCTTCCAATTCTACCCACGGTAAAGAAGAGAATTCAAAGGGTCTGAAACTTGACCTCCTGTTAAAGCTGCAGGGACACAAACTACAAGAGGCATTTACCTGCAACTGCCCATCTGACCAGTGGCACCTGAACTCTGGCTGGACCATTCTGTTGGCCTCTGTCTGCCATCCACCACCTCTAAGAGCCTCTCCAGACCGCAGGAGATCATGAAAGGCTTTAGAAGTGTACTCCTCTGGTGGATTAGGACTTACTGGACTAAAATCAGAAGGTAAAATCTTTGACCAGGATGAACCTTGTTTGCTTATCAGACCTGCACTTCATCACGTGCAGCAGTAAATTGTGCCTAGATCCTTTTAAGTACTTTGTCCTGTCTGAACACACAGCACCTTGACAGCTTGTGAGATAGATTTTGCATGCCAGGTGCCACAGTCAACTGTTATTTGATGCAATGTCATCTATAAGTATACATGTGTTGTTATACTATTGCTGTTGCACCTGCCTGTGCCTACTATTGGACATGGTTTTGAGAAAACTAAAGAAAGATTAAAACAAACTGTGCCTTGGTCCTGTTCTACAGTGAGAAGATCATTGATACCTTTTACTTTAAAAGTTAATATCTCCAGTTCCCCTTATTGGATTTTTGTGATTTTGGTGTCATTTAATTTGTTACATTGCATTTTCAATACATTTTGGGATTTTTATTGTTTGACATTTTGACTTTCTTACCGTTTTAGTACTGCATACATATTATACACTCTCCCTCTTACTTAAGCCTGTCTGCTCTGTGCCAAAGCTATAGAGGGTTTGAGCTCATGTAAAGTTAGTGACTTCAGACATTTTCTTTAACAAGGACTGTGAATATTACCCGAGGTGGGTACCTACCCTCCTCAGCTAATAACACCATTGCTTACATTGACATTTATCATTTTGAACATATGAAAATTAAAGCCAGAAATTTTTGTGCAAATGTATATTTCTTTCAATAGTATTTTAACTCCTTGCATTGATATCTCTATGTGTGCCATTCCAGTCAACGAGATTCATAATTCCTTATTTGTTATTCTGAAGGAAGTATGTACAAAACGATAATAGCTTTTCCTCTTTCACCATATAAGTTAACTTCATGCTATACTAGTGACTGTAGAAAGGCTAAAACTGCCCTGTTTAATGCCCTCTGCTATTATAGAAGCAAAAGCTAACTTTTAAATGTCAGTGAAAATAAATTGAGATGAAGTCAATTAGGTGGACCTCCTTGAAGCCATTAAAAGGACTGATAATATAGCTTTTTTGGCATGTTATGACACATGGGAGTCGGAATGGCAGTACTGCCACAGAATATAATATACATCCCAAAGTTTGGGTAAAATATTGTGCATATTTATACCTTAACTGAGTGGGTGAAGTTACCTTAGTTCATAGTGACCCAGCATCCCTCCCTTCGGTCAGTTTGAACCCAGCAAATGGCATTCCTTTATTCATTGGCTGATACACTGAAAGCAATAAGGCTGTAAAACCAGGGAAGGCTCTGGGTCCACACAAAATTTCAGGAGATCTTTATCGATCAGAGTTGTAAGTCTAGGGCCCAAATATAAATGTATTATCCGATAAAATAATTTCTGGAGCAAATATCCCTGAGTCCTGGTATGGGATGGTAAATTATACCTTTCTTAAGAAAGGTGTGAGAAGTGCACCTACAAACTGTAGAACAATTAGTTTAATAAATAATCTGCAAAAAATATTTGCCAGACAGCTACTTGATAAGCTGCTTGCCCTAATTTTTGGGAGTATTCCAAACTTATAAAGGTGCCTTTGTATGTGGCATTTGTTGATTTGAGGGCTGGCTTAAATCTTGTTCCCAGACTTTGGGACACCTCAAGTCAATGGGAATTATAGTAAATATCTTTGATATCATAATTAGTCTCCATGAGCACATTAATGCCCAAGTGCATTGGGGCATGCATAGACATTTAATTGATCGTATCCCTGTAGATCTTCCGTGGTGTAAGACAGAGGTGCGTCCTTGCCTCAACCCTATTTTCTCTTTACAGCAATGAACCTATAAACATTTTAAACAACTAGTCCATTATGCTCCTAAATTGGATGGCAAGCCTGTACCTGCACTTTTGTTTGTAAATAATAATCTTGTCCTATCACGTTCCTCCATAGGTTAACATAATTGACTTAATAAATGTACTGACTTCTGTGCTCTGAAGGGTTTGGAGATTCATGTCAACAAACCTAAATATATGACCTTAGGGGCACAAAAGTAATTTAGGAAGGGAGTGAGGATGGGTGGACAACCATTGGACAGGGTTGATATATTTGATTGTTTAGGGAATATGAATGATAACTCATTTCTGTGGAGTGCCCAAGTGCAGAAGAGAAGATCACTGTTGCTCCATGGAGCATCGGTTTATAGGAAAATGTATAGAGCAACAACCTCTCTGTACCGATCACCAACTAGTGAGGTATACAGAGCCAAGGCACACACAGCTGCATTCTTTAATGCAGAATTATGTGGTATGGCCAATACAACTGACCTCTCCCAGGGTGAGACTAGTTTTGTAAGATCGTTATTGAATTTACCCCAAGGTACTCATCTATCCCATTGTATTTCGAAATTGACCCAAACAGGATAGGCAATTTGGCAGTCCTTAGCCCCCAACTCTTCTGGGTTCGACTATGGTCCACACCCAAGCTATCCTACTGTAAGGGAGGGTTTGAAGAAATCCTGATCATAGGCAAGGACCTTTATGTTGCTGTGGCTTGCCCATGTAAAATCTTGGATAAATGTTTTGGGTCTGGAAACATTCTGGGTGGGGTGGATTGATTGGAGTACGTTGGATTGGATTGGGGTGGGTGGGGTGGATTAGATTGGATTGGAGTTGGGTGGTGTGGACTGGACAGGAGTGGGGTGGTCTGGACAGGAGTGAGGGGGATTGTATGGAAGAGGGTTGGATTGGGTGGGATGGGCTGTATTGGAGTGGAGTGGTGTGGGCTGGATAGATTGGATTGGAGTAGGGTGGGGGAGGGGAGCGGAGCGGAGTGAATTGGGGTGGACTGGATTGAGGTACAGTCTGGTGGATTGGAGGAGATTGGATTAAAGTGAGGTGGACTGGAGTGGGGTTGGGTGGATTAGAATGGGATGGGGTGGATTGGGTTGGGTTGGATTGGGGTGCTGTGGGGTGGATTAGTGTGGGGTACATTGAAGTGGGCTAGATTGGAGTGCGGTGGACTGAATTCGAGGTGGGGTGGATTGGAATGAGGTGCATTGGATTGAGTGAAGTTAGTTGGGTAGGAGTGAGGTGGACTGGAGTTAGATGGGGTGGAATGGAGTGGGGTTTAATGGAGTAGGGAGGGGAGGATTGGATTAAAGTGAGGTGGGTAGACATGAGGATAGTGGATTAGATTGCAGTGGGTGGATTGGATTGCATTGGGTGGATTGGAATTGAGTGGGGTAGATTGGGTGGGATGGGTCAGGTGGATTGTATTGGGCAGGGTGGATTGGACTGACGTTGGGTGGTTTGGATTGGAGTGGGTGGATTGGAGGAGTGGGGTGGAATGGAATGGATAGGAGTGGAGTGGGATGTATTGGTATGGGGTTGATTGCTGTGGGGTGGACTGGATTGGTTTGAAGTTGATTTGATTGGATTGAGGTGGATTGGAATGGGATGAGGTGGATTGGATTGTGGTGGGGTGGGTTGCAGGCAGGCGGGTTGGATTCGAGTGGAGTAGTTTTCTTGAATGGGATGGATTTTTGAAGTGTGATGGATTGGAGTGGAGTGGATTTGATTGGGGTGGAATTGGATTGGGGTGGAATTGGATTGGGGTGGGTTGGAGTGAAGTGGACTGAATTTGAGTGGACTGGATTGTTGTGGATTAGACTTGAGTGAAGTTGAATGGATTGGAGTGGGTGAATTGGATTGGTGTGGTGTGAACTGGATTGGAGTGGATTAGATTGCAGCGGGTGGATTGGACTACAGTGTAGTAGGGTGGATTTGGATGGGTGAATTGGATTGGAGTAGGGTGGTTAGCAGTGGGGTGGATTGGATTGGAGAGGGGTGGACTAAGGGGGACTGGATTGGACTGAGCACGCCGGATTAAGGAGGACTGGATTGAACTGAAGCAGGGTGGATTAAGGTAAACTGGATTGGAGTGGAGTGTCTGGATTGGGCTGGAGTGGGGTGAATTGGATTGGAGTGGGGTGAATTAGAGAAGAGTGGGGTGGATTGGACTGGGTGGATTAGAGTGGAGTGGCGTGGAGTGGGATGGATTGGTGTGGAATTGGTTTGATTGGATTGAGGTGGATTTGATTGGATTGGGGTTAGGTGGATTGGACTGAGTTGAGGTGGATTGGAGTCGGTGGGATGGATTGGAGTGGGGTGGGTGTTTTTTGGAGTGGATTTTTGGAGTGGGGTTGATTTGATTGGGGTGGGTTGGAGGGGAGTGGACTGAATTTTTTTGGACTGGTTTTGAGTGAACTGGATTGAGGTTGATTAGATTGGAGTGAAGGGGGGGACTTGAAGACGGTGAACTGGATTGGTGCGGATGGATTGGATTGGAGTGGGTGCTTTGGATTTGTGTGGGGTGGAGTGGATTGGATTGGAGTGGGTGGATTGGACTAGAGTGGGGAGGATTGGACTGGAGTGGGATGGATTGGACTGGAATGGGGTGCATTGGACTGGATTGGAGAGGGGTGGATTGGAGTTTGTAAACTGGACTGGAGTGGGTGTATTAAGGTGGCTTCAAGTGGGTGGATTGGATTGGAGTAGGCTGGACTAAGGTGAACTGGATTGGACTGGAGCAGAGTGGATTAAGGTGGCATGGATTGGGCTGGGATGGATTGCAGTGGGATGGGTGGGCTGGAATGCAGTAGGGTGGATTGGGTTGCAGTGGACTCGATTGGAGTGGGCTGGGTTGGATTAAAATGGGTAGCGTGGTCTGGAGTGGGGTGGGGAGGACTGGATTGAGGTGGGGTGGATTAGTGTGGAGTGGAGTGGGATGGATTAGTGTGGGTCGATTTGATTGTAATGAGGTGGATTTTATTGGATTGAGGTGTATTTGATTGAGGTGGAATGGATTGGGGTAGGGTGGATTGGATTGAGGTGTGGCAGATTGGAGTCCAGTGGGTTGAATTGGAGCGTGGTGGGGTGGATTTTGTGGAGTGGAGTGGCATGGATTGGAGTGGGTGGATTTGATTGTGGTGGAATTGGCTTGGAGTGGCTTGGAGTTGAGTGGACTGGATTTGAGTGGAGCTGGTGGATTGGACTGAAGTGGTGTGGGGTAGATTGGAGTGGGTGAATTGGATCAGTGTGGGGTGGCTTGGAGTGGGTTGGGTTGGATTTGAGTGGGTGAATTAGACTGATGTGGGTGGACTGGTTGTAGTGGATTAGATTGGAATTGGGTTGATTGGACTGGAGTTGAGGTGAATTGGACTGGAGTGGTGTGGACTGAAGTAGGTAAGCTGGATTGGAGTGGGGTGGATTTCATTTTAGTGGGGTGGATTAATGTGGTTTGGAGTGGAGAGGATTGGATTGGAATGGGTGGACTAAAGTAGAGTGTATTGGACTGGAGTAAGGTGGATTAAGGTGAATTGGATTGGTGTGGGATGGATTGGAGTGGGGTGGGTGGATTGGATTTGAATGAGGTGGGTGGACTGGGTTGCAGTGGATTGAATTAGAGTGGGCTGGGTTGGGTTGGAGTGGGGTGGATTGGATTGGAGTGGGGTGGGTTAGATTGGATTGGAATGGGTTGGGTTGGGTTGCAGTGGATTGCATTAGAGTGAGCAGGGTTGGATTGGAATGGGTTGAATTGGAGTGGGATGGGTTGGATTGGAGTGGGATGGATTATATTGGAGTGGGGTGGGTTGGATTGGATTGGAGTGGGCTTGGTTGGGTTGGACTGTAGTGGGGGACTGGACTGGAGTGGGTTGGATTTGTGGGTGGTGGATTGGACTGGAGTGGGGTGGATTGGATATGACTGCAATGGGGTGCATTGGATTAGAGTGGAATGGATTGGGTGGAGTGGATTGGATTGGAGTGGTGTAAATTGGATTGAGGTGGGTCAATCAATCAAGGATTAATAGAGCACGGCATATCACCAGTGGGTGTCTCAAGGTGCTGGATTTCCAGGCTGCTTTGTTGTGAACTGTTCACTGTTGTTGTGGGGTGGAATGGAGTGGGGTTGATTGTGGTGCGTTGGACTGGAATGGATTGGATTGAAATGGTGTGAATTGAGGTGGAATGGGTAGACATGATTGGAGTCGGTGGGTTGGATTGAGGTGAGGTATTGGATTTGAGTGAGGTGAATTGGAGTGAGGCAGACTGTTTTGGAATCGTAGTGGGATGGATTGTAGTGAGGCAGATTGGAGTAAGGCATATTCTTTTGGACTGAAGTGGGCAGATTGGAGTGGGTGAGCAGACTGTCTTAGATTGGAATGGGCAGATTGGAGTGTGGTAGATTGTATTGGTTTGGAGTGTGGCACATTATTTTGGATTGTAGTGGGGCAGATTGTTTTGGATTGGAGTGGGGCAGATTGCTTTGGACTGGAATGGGTCAGATTGGAGTGGGTCAGATTGGATTTTTTTTGGTTTGGAGTGGGGCAGATTGTTTTCGATTGTAGTGGGGCAGATTGGATTTTTTTTGATTGGGGTGGGGCAGATTTGAGTAAGGGTGATTGGTGTGGGGAAGATTGGAGAATGGCAGATTGTTTTGAATTGGAATGGGGTGGATTGGATTGCAGTGGGGTGGATTGGGGCGTTGTGGGTGGATAGGATTAGGGTGAGATGAAGTGAATTGGATTGGAGTGATGTAGATTGGGGTGGATTGGATTGGTGGAGGCTGGATTGGAGTGGGGCAGATTGTTTTGGAATGGAGTATGGCAGATTGTTTTGGATTGGAGAGGGGCAAATTGGAGTGGAGCAGATTGATTTCGATTGGAGTGGAGCAGATTGTTTTGGATTGGACAGATTGGAGTGAAGCAGATTGTTTGGGATTGGAGTGGGGCAGATTAATTTGAACTGGGGCAGAATGCAGTGTTTTGGACTGAAGTGGGAAATACTGTTGTAGAGTGGGGAATATTTTTGGATTGGAGTGTGACAGATTGGAGTGGGGTTGGTTAGGAGGATTGGAGTGTGGCAGATTGGATCGGGTGTATGGTTTGGATTGGAGTGGTTTGGATTGGAGCTGTGCAGATTGGATCAGGGTGGGTGGATTTAGGTGCACTGCATGATTATTGGGGTCATTACCGGCCGCCAGGGCCACCGACCACGGAAGCACCGCCAACAGGCTGGCGGTGCTCCCACGAGCAATCTGACCGCGGCGGTTCAGCCGCGGTCAGAAGCGGGAAGTCGGCGGTCTCCCACCGACTTCCCGCTGCTCGGGGGAATCCTCCATGGCGGCGGAGCGCGCTCCGCCGCCATGGGGATTCTGACACCCCCTACCGCCATCCTGTTCCTGGCGGGTCTCCCGCCAGGAACAGGATGGCGGTAGGGGGTGCCGCGGGGCCCCTGGGGCCCCCTGCAGTGCCCATGCCAATGGCATGGGCACTGCAGGGGCCCCCGTAAGAGGGCCCCACTGTGTATTTCAGTGTCTGCAATGCAATGCAATTCAATGCAGACACTGAAATACGCGACGGGTGCAAACTGCACCCGTCGCACCCCTGCAACTACGCCGGCTCAATTCTGAGCCGGCGTCCTCGTTGCAGGGGCATTTCCTCTGGGCCGGCGGGCGCTCTTTTGGAGAGCGCCCGCCGGCCCAGAGGAAATGTCTGAATGGCCGCCGCGGTCTTTTGACCGCGGTGCGGTCATTTTGCGGCTCCCTCCAGGCGGGCGGCTCCCGCCGCCCGCCGGGCTCAGAATGAGCCCCTATGTGTTAAAGAATAATCTTGGAAATGACATGTAAGAAAGTAACAATGTCACTGCAATAGTTAGAACAAGATATTCGCCATCTTTCGAGAACAGCGCCCACAAGCAAAAGAAAACATGAGTGCAAAGTGAGAAAAGAAGATTTGGCAAAGTACAAGAAAAGAGTTAACTATAGAAAATAAAATGTTACAGTTGTGTTTGCCTGCTAGGCACGTTTTTGCCAGTCACACTCCTTCTGTTTGCAGGGCAATGGAAGTTGAAAACAAAATAGTACCTCAGTCACTTCAGGCGCAGCAGATTGGCACTAATTAAGTTGAAACAATCAGTGCTTGGTCCCTGATGTACAGAGACGAACGGAAATGATGACATGCCTGTACTGACTAATTACGAGGCTGTAAAAAAGATTGCCACGCAAGCCAACAAATGGTAAGCAACAGGAAGGCTCCAAGTCCTTTTCTATTTACAAGAGTGTCTCGCAAGTGAGATGCATATACTAGTGCATGCTATTGCAGGCTCGACCCTAAAAGGAAGCTTGTGTAAGGTAATCTGTGGTCATTTACACACATCGTAAAATAACGCTCATTGTTAAAACTCATTGAGCCCGGCTCACAAGCTGCACTTTGTAGTATCTTACACTTTTGACAAAGTTGGGTAAGTGTACTACTTTTTGGTGTTCACAAACTGCACTTTTATAGTAACTTACACTTTTATAATAAGTCCCTACCTCTATCAATATATATGCTATAGTGTTGCAGTACCAGTGGCTGGCCATGTGCAGTGCCAAAGTGACTCCTAACGTGCAGTTTGTGAATACTGAAAAGCAGTAAACTTACTCATAAATGTGAATTTATTCAAAAGTGTAAGTTACCATTGTGAATCAGGCACATAAGAACAACTTCATGGTTACAATCGAAAACTTAATCCTGAAAGTCACTTGCTATGATTAGATATACTGCCCAAAACCACCCCTTAATGCACTGCTCTTGAATTTACAAACAGCATGAATGACACCGACTTCATCAGAGATACCTAGTAAGTAAGTAAATAAAATCTTTATTCGGATATAATAATATCCACAAAAGAAACACCAATAAAAACATACAGGCAAATCACCGGGGCCATTCATAAGTGCAAGATGCTAACATTCCCGCAAGATAAAGAGGCATATAAAATATAAACACTTACAGGTCCTCCCCTATATGCAATTCAAACAAACACCTATCACATGAAATGTAAAAACATATGAAATAATAAAAACACTTACTGGTCCTCGCCTACGAACAAATCATCCCCACTGTTTTAAAACAGCATCCTCTTATGCCAGGTCACCGCTCCTTTCAAAAATGGCCCACGGAGCTACATACCTCATAATCATTTAACTTGCAGAGAGATAGCAAAGCACCCCTGCAATTGGTAAAGCTATAATTTTGTAACAGAGGTAACAAGTGGAATTTTCTTAGAGGCGCATATTTACAGAAGGACATCAAATGTAGCAGCGTTTGTGGGGAGTGCTCATCAGAAGGGCAGATACAGATAGTGCTGGAGGAGAACTGCCTTTGAGGAAAGGACAGTAACCAGTGAAGGGACCCTAGTCTGAAGCGAGTTAAAGGTTTAGAGATATCATTCGTAACAACCACAGTAAGCATCTAGATAGCCTGGTTTAAATTATATAAAGAGTGAAGGCGGATACGCCACCAAACAGAGATCCTCAAAGGGATGGCAAAGTGACTAAAGCCTAGTTCACAATTGTATTATTCATTGGCACTAAAAAAATGTATTCATATGTTATACAACTATGAGCAGTAAGTGCACTTTCCGGTACATAGTGCACACACATACTATGTACCTAAAGGGAAGTGCATATGTCCTGTATATTTGTTGTTACACAAGATATTTTGCAGTAATTTCTTGTGAACATACTCCACAAGCTATTTTAAGTATAGTATAGGTCACATCTCATAATGAGCAGGGTTCTGCTGTTGATACGCTGTCCGCCCGGATAAAGTGCGCAGACCCCTTTCCACCGGTACGGTGGCACTTAGGGATCTTGTCTTGTGGTGAATAAGTCCCTTGGGCCGCGAGAGCGCCCCCGCCCCTGCCTCGCCTGGTGTGAGGGAGAAGAGCGCAGTTTGGGGAGTTTGCGAAGGCATGCGCGGATTACAATGAGAAAGGGCCGGTCGCGTGGCTCAGCTGGAGCAAGGGGGCAGATGATGGATAAGCAGCTCCCTCCCTGCCTTTAAAAATACACCGAGAGAAAGAGTGGGGAGAAAAAGAATCGCAGATCATCTGCCCGACCCTGATCTCCATGAGAAAGGGAGCTGTTTACCTGGCCGGCACCGGCGGGGCATGCCTTTGTCTCGGATCAGATTACTGAGTCCAGCTGCTCTCGGCCTCCCCCGACCAGACCGGCCAGCGACCCACGTGGAGACTGCACGAGAAGCACACTATGTTATGTGCACTTCCGGGGTCTTCTAAACATACCATGACAAAGTCACTGGCCGGATAGTGCGTGGATAGATTTGTGGGCCAACTGTGGAATACAATTATATGTGAGCTACGCCCCACACTATCTTGCACGTTATATAAAATGAGCAGCAGTTGTGTATACGTGTGTTCAAGTGATAGGTGTACACTTGTATATAATTAGGTTTGTGTAAGACTGCTCGAGTATAGGCGAAAGTATGCGGTCGAACTAGTACACGTCGTGTGTGGTGAGCGTGCGAAATAATATTGTGCATGTGACAGACTAAGAATCGAGTGTGTTGTGTGTATCAGTTTGCTTGTACTTACAATTGTTACTATGGCAGTGAATGTGTGGAGTGTGTGTATTTCTGTGTACAGTTTTGAGTACGAGTACGCACACAAGCAAGAGTGAGCGTGTGTGTTTTGTAGATGCGGCTGTGCGCGCATCTGTGTGTGCTGGTGTATAACTGTGTTTTCGTGTGTCAGTTGTGGCTTGTTTGCACCCGCGAGTTTCTGTCTCTGGACTGTTTCTCTGGGGCCGTTCACATGCACCATAGTATGTGCGTCAGAGTATATATAAACAGCCATAATAAATGTGTATCTTTTCGAGTCTGTGTGCTTCTGGTAGTGCGCGTTTCAGTGTTTAAGTGCGTGCAATCACGAGTATACGAGTGATTGTGTTTGTGTGACTTACGCGTGTGTGTATATACATACATATACATTGTGTGTGTGTCTGGATGAGGGTCCATTGATTATTCCTGCAAGGGTGGAGGTCAGTCGCGTGCCGATGTCTGCCAGGGAACATCTGTCGGCCCCCGGGGGCACACGCAAGCAGTGTGATGCGCAGGATTACAAATACCTCCGGGCCACGGAGAGAACAAAGCCCGATGCCCCCTGCTCCCCGCACACAAAGCCGCCATGACAATGGGCTGGCCGAGCTGCTGCGCCCTCCGCGCCCCCTCCGCAGCCGCTAACAGATTGCCATCGACCTTAGGGAGGGCGGGTGGAGTGTGAGCCGCCCAGGACGGCTTTCACACGCCGTGCGTGCACGCTCCCCCGGCGCGGGACATACCTCCACTCCACACAGCCCTCCTTAGGGACGCGCTGCGGGCCCTTTCGAACAGCCGAGAGCTATGGAAATGCGCTAACCAAGCAGCTTCGCTTTACACGCGAACTGGAGAACCAGCTTCGAATCTCGTCCTGGCTCAACATCATGTGATTCTGATGAAACATGTACTAGTCCTGGTGTAATGTTATCGGGGCTCATGGAAAGCGCTCCAATGCCTTCTTGTCGAGCTCGCGCTATAAAAAAAAACTTACAAATAAACTAAGCGTAGTCTAGCGTGTCCCTGAAGCTCAGTTCATCACATGGAGAGAGAGACCTCTTTCCGTTCTGTTTCCCGAGACTAATTCGGAGTTTAACCCTCCTACTCTGTATCCGCTCGAAGACAAAAAACTCAACTGCGTCACGTGTTTGTGCAATGAAACTGAACTGGTCCAGTTCTGGGAGCTAAAGGCGAAAATACCACACCACTCCTTTTCATGAAAAGTAACACTTTAAAGAGCCGAGCCCTCAACCTGAAGTCTCCTGTAACTTAACTGTGATGAAGTGCTTGCCTAACTAGGTAGAAAGCTACACTGCGTGTGGTTGGAAAGGTGTTGTCTCAGCTTTGATCCTATGTAAAAAGTCTTTTCATGTCATACCTCATGACTAGCGAGGTGTTGTCATGTTATGGGATGCAGTGCTCAGCACTGTAATCGATGAAGAAGTATGAGAAACAGGCATGCAGCTTATGCTCTTCAGTAACTAGCAGCTTTGGTCATCTTGGCAAGTCCCTTCATAGTATTGCTTATGATCACAGTCAGATAACTAGTTACCCACAGGATTGTCCCTTCCAATTTTTCTTGTTTATGTCTATGGTCCTGAGTAGGCACATGTTGGGGGGAACATGATGGGAAGATTTACTGGGATAAAGTTCGTCACAATTATCCCCTCTAGGAACATCATGCGAGATGCCAAGAAGTGGTCATAGCATGTCATTATTTTGAGGTTGTGCTAGTGGGCTATACAAGAGTCCTCCAGTGGCCAGGTGTAAGTGATCGACTGGACTGGTAAAGTACTGAGTGATAGGCATGACCTGTAGCAGTTCTGTCCTATATGAGTGTAAAAGGGCCAAGCGACATAAGGGGATTATGTAGCCTATCTGAATTACAATCAGCTGTATAACGGCTGAGTGTTAAAGTATTACCATTAGTGAGAGCCAGGTAATGTTATTTATGAACTTATATTACTATATAATATGCAAGCTAGAAACTGGTTAGCCCATCATAGCTTACCTAGACAGAGAAAGTTGTTAGAGTGATTGCCAACCTGAGAGAGTGTGCTGGCGGTGCTGTTCCATTTCTGTGGATTTTAGATTGTCCTTGAAGGAGCGGTTATTAGTCTGGGTTCGATATCAGGGATATAGGACTTGGAAACAGCCATGTTTTCACCTCTCTTCTGAACTGTAAATGCTCATGAATGCTTTGCGTCTTGGCTGGTAGTGAGTTCCAGAGCTTGGCTGCTTGTATTGAGAAAGTGGTCCCTCTTTTGTATTTCTTATAGTAAGGCAGTTTATGATCTGTGGTGCAATCCTGGTGTGCATTTTCCTATTTTGCTTGTATTGCTTTAATATAGTGGTCCTTTTCCTTAACAGTCTCTGTGTACAACGCAAACTGCCTTGAACTTTGCTCCTCCAGTTAGACGTAGGTAGTGAAGTGCTTGCAGGACTGGCATCATGGTTAGGTTTCTGCATGTCCATAAATTGCCTAAAATCCACCTAATCCAATTAATTCTCATCTAGGGCCATCAATACCAAATCGATTACCACAGAGGATGGCAGCACTTTAGCACAAGTTTCATGGATTGCTTTATTCAAGCGTTTGCATTGCGCACCTGCCGTCCTTTAAAATGCAATATAGTTAAGCACACAGCCGGCTGTGCAAAGGTACCAGAGGCTTAATAAAAACAGGAGGATGACCATCTTGGACATTCTTCCCAATAAAGCTTGAAGCAGTGACTGTGTGGGTTCACTGTTAACCATTTCATCCACCACATTGGCGGTAAAGGACTTTGGACTTGTACACTATAGTGATTTAATATTTTTGGTCTTCGATTACATGGTTTCCATGGACGATGGCCTTTTTGGGTGGGTCAGAATAAGATGGGATTGGTACAGGGCTGCCTACAACACAGTGGGAAGCTTTACGCCAACTCCATCCCTATCTGGGTACATAGAACGAACCTCCAGCCTGTTTGTCTCCTGGACCTGGGAAGATCATACCACATGTTTCAACACTCGCACACAAAAAACTCAAAAACACCAAATGATAAGTGTGTGGTGAATGATTGGGCCTGATATGGGAACTGGAGGGATCAGCTCCCTTATGCCTTTTGATGCATGCGACTTACCCAGGGTTATGCTTTAGGTTCCGTACAAGAACATCTGCTATCATATATGTCTGCCAAACACCCACCTGCTCACCTACCCATGGGATCACTTGTTTGTTGCATCCCTTTCTAACTGCTTGCTACACAGAAAGCCTCTTTAACTGACACAAGTTATATGCCTAAATTGTAAAATACATAAAAAGCAGCACCGTCAAATTATATCTTTCAAAAAGTATAATTAGTACACTAACATCCAGGATAACGAATTATTCAGGAGTAAAAAGGGAAGAGCATTAAAAAGACATGGTTGTGGAAAAAAACAAAATAAAATCTAGGGGAAATACAGCACGAGGCACTGGAAAATCCTTATTTCATAAAAGGCCAAGCAGACTCTAAAATAATTAAAAAGGAAAAGAAAGAGAAGGGAAAATATAGAAGTAAAAAATTAAAATACAGCAAGATTGCGAGATAAAGGAAAACAAGGTTTCAGCTCACCGCTCTCACTTTGAGCCCATGTTACTTTGCAGGATAGCTGGTTGGTGGATCCAATGTGTGCATCCCCATCATATGGAAGACTGTGGCAGTCACATGCTCAGATGACACCTGGAATGCTCACTTATATATGAGGCAGTAGGGCTGCAGGCGGTGTGATTCAGAAGCCCCTCCGCATCTGTGGCACTCCACACTTCTGGCCATCAATACAACTTCACACCAATATCTACTTCCCAGAAACACATCCAAACCCTTAAACTCTAGCAGTGGATTTCGTCCCTTAGATCATCCCACGATCGGGAAGGCACCAAAGGGTCAAAGAGGCAAAACTTCTATGCCCACTATACTTTATGGACTCTTGACTACTTCAGTCATACTCTAATGCACAATGCTGCAACTCTGGCTGTTCCCACTCCAATACGAGGCACCTATATGAATCCCTAAACTACCCAAGAACGAGGAGAGATGGAAGCACAACCAAAGTCATTATCACTTCACTTGTATCCCATGGAGAAAAACAGGTCTTCTTGTGATATGGACCAAAATTACATGTACATTACAACATTAAGACTAAAAGTAAATTTGCTGAGCATGAAGAGTACAAAAACTGTTGTTTCATTAAAAAAAAAGAGTAAATCTACAGTAGGAGAAGTTGCGTCAGTGTTGGTACTAAATGCAGGAGAGCTTCCGTTCAAACACACACGACATGTAGGTTCCACATTACCGGTATCAGGTGATATCCTCAATGGATACGAAAGTCTGCAAGTTCCCACAGCAGTAATGGAACAATATGTTGAGGGCGGTGCAAACAGTCCACAAGGGTAACTCGTGCTAATTCCAGCAAAAGTCCACAAAGTTTCAATAGAGGGGGCCAGAGAGCTGAGGATAGTCTGAGGTCTGCCCCAAAGTGGCTTTTGGTAGGGTGATGGAAGCACAACAGCAACCCGGTCCATTAGGTATAATGTAAATCATTCATTGAAATATGCCCTGTGTCCAAAAATTGGCAGTATTTCAGTTGTTTCATGGGATTTATAAAGCATAGCAGTGAAAGGCAAATCATAGTAAAGGGGACCACGGACAGTCTTGTCATTCAAGTAAGCAATCGATGCTCACAAGTGGTACATCATCACAACTTCCACACGTGTTTATTTCTGTGACCTCACTGGTAAAACAGGCGTTGTTGTCATAAAGGTCAATTACTTCCGAATATGTAGTTTAGACAGTTTCTGATCATGAAGCATCACCTGTTGGTACTATCAGCACCATGTTGAGCACCCAGCGACCACTTCATCACTATCTCAGACCTCAGGCCAATGAAGAACTAGAATCTTTATGCAAACTTTCAAGAATCTTTGTGTAGCACAGGCGAACAAATATTCATACCCAGGAAGCTATCAGGCAGTCTCCTTCAGCATACCAGACAACTCCTCAAAGCACAACATTTGAGGTCCTCCTCTGTGGGTGACAAGCTCTATCACGTTCCGACTAGAGCAGTAACTTTACTGGTGTTGACATCCAAATCACAAATAAATGATAGTGTACTCACACAATTGCAACAGACTGGACAGCGAGGCAAATGGCAATTAAGAGTTTTCTTCCCGGTAGCCTGTTCCTGGAATGCACCCAAACCATGACTACAAAACATAAATTACCACATGGGTTGAGGCACAGGAAGATTGATCACATCAGCATGGTCAGGTGAAAACAAGAATGACATGATCCTTAAAAAAAGACCTCAAAGTGTTTTGGTTATGACAGACACCATGCAGTCCACACAAATCATGCCACCTAACAAGGACTTACAAGGCCCACAGACTTATTTCGGGCTAAGGGCGAAGACCAGCCAACCAAGAACAAACTGATTTTGGTGCAAACAGGCGAATCTTGACTGCAACACCATAGCACCACCATGGCTGCAAACCAAACGGTGAGGAGGAACAAACTGTGTAATACCAGGTCGGACATGTACATTCCCACATTACCAGCAGGGGTATGTTGCTTCAGAGAAAATAATCAATGGAGAATACAGATACAGTAAAGAATTACAAGGCTCAGTTATCTGGAGAGGGAAGTAATACTGCAAAGCACGCCACCCATTGCTATCTAGGCACAAGAAGTTTGATAAAAGGAGACATGATAAATTCTGGCTCCTTACTGCACTAAACTTGAAGCAGTCTGATCAATATTTGCTATCATAGCCACCATTTAATCGACTGTTTACGTTCATGCTCCTAGTGCCTTTCAGAATTCCTAGAATAGAATTGGCAGGGCTCCAAGGGAACAGCATTGGCAAAACCTCTTCCCCCATCCTGCCTGTGGGTGGTGATCTTACGACTGCAGGAGGTGGCGATGGGCGTGGTCCTGCCACAAAGACAAAAGGTGCAACGAGGTTGAGGTTAAGCCTCTTTTACCTTGTCTCCTTGCCACATGGGCACCGTCACTACCTCCTGCCACTGAGTCCAGCAGCAGCAACCAGGAGCTGCAGAGGGCAGGACTGCTTGACATTCCCTACCCACCCCTTTTAGACGGTGGTTCATTCTAATACAGTAATGTGTCAGGAAGTGTCAGGTATTTCTTGGGTACACAATATTTCTCACAATTATTTTTGTTAACTTTCTTTTTTGGTTGCAGGAGCTGTCTGGCATATCAGGCTCCTTTTGTTGTATAGGGGCAGGGTGAGTTCATGGTTGGCGGGGAGACTTCAGGTCCCCCTTGGCATCTCGCAAGAGTTCTAGACACGGAACACCAGTATCATGGGGACCTCCAAGGGGGTCCTTGCAGCATCTGTTAAAAAAAGCTGCAATTTTGGGGGGAGATAGTGATGGTTGCGGTCTGCAGCCCTTTACCTACCTTCACGCATGTGTATTGCCACTTCGGGACATTGGTCCTTTAGGGGGTTGGAGGTTGCAGTCTGTGCCAGGGCACCAATGCAAGGCCCAATTGTCCAGACTGGTTCTCTCAAAGTGTGAGGGGGGCCCATGTACAGTTGCTTTGGGGCGAGCAGGCCTCCTGTATGATTTTTTAGAGAACAAGGACCTCGCATAAGAGCGATTGTCAGTTAGAGATTAGAGAGCAAGAATTGTTGCATAAGAGTGATAGTCTGGTTCTGGCTCAGAGAGCAGTCCTTTGTAGAGCTCTACCTTCCCGCCCCTCCCAAATGCGAGGTGCGAGTGGGACTGGTGAAGGGCAAACCACAAGCTCACAGAATGTTTTTCTTGCACAGGGAGACAGGAAAATAGTGGGTTGCAGGTGACTTGATGTCTAGTGGACTATGTTAAAAAATGTGGATTTATGTTACAATCATGTAAATAGGATTGAAGTGTTATGTGTTTTGTACAAAGTTTCTTTAAGTCAAATTTTTTTTAATCAATACAGCCTGACATTGTGATATCTCTACCCAAACTAAGTATTTTGTCTCAGGGTGTCTTTTTTAAGGAGGGATATCACTTTGGTTGCACTCAGGGTTGGTTGGACTGATGGCCTTGACATGTCTCTTCTATAAAATATAAGGCACACATTGCTCCAACCCCGAACCTACCTCTTGGTTTCAACAGCTCGACCTACATGCGTGACAGCTCTACTTCACTCACAAAACCTGAAATAGCTTGTTTAAGATAGGCAAACCATCCTCGTTTCTTCTCGTCCATACCACCCTCAGACTGTCAGGTTGATTCCAAACAACCGTCTCTAGATGCCCCATCACGGAGTTGATCCCCTCTTTTCGTTCCATGGGCCTCCCAAGCTGAGGACTCAGGGGCCAGACGCATGGACCTTCATCCTGGTCTAAAAAAGTTCCAACTCCCTATGGGGCAAAGATTGTTCATGCAAGTCCTAGCAGGTTTAACTGTGAGGTGCTTTGGTCCCCAAGAGTATTAATAACCAAGTAAGGCAATAATTACACAACTAACCCACCATCCACTTAGGGCCATGGAAGGTTTTACAATAAGCAGGGGTAATCAAGCAGCCCCAGCGTTACCAAAAGATATTTAGAACAACTTTCTTCATAACACTCCGCCTTCTGGCAATCGGCTGTCTTGTTGAGTAGAGAATTATAAATTGAATATGAATTAAATGTGAGCGGTACGTTACATCATCTCGCCTAATCCATCCCCACACACCTCGTCGAGCACAAGTATGTGAGAGCATGTGTCTTAAGTGAAGCCAAACCTCCTCTGATGTTCAGAAAGAATAAAAAAGAATCTCTTCAAACATGCATTCCTCCTCTTTAGCCAGGAAGCCCCTCAAGGTGATTCAGTTTGCGGTTTAGGGCTACACAAGGCTCCTTAATCAAAAGGCAACTGCAACTCCGCCCCTGCTGAAGTGCTTGAACAACCGGATTACCACGGGATTCCACCGACCATGTGTAATCAACAGAGCCAGTTAATGTTTACATGATCCCCGGAGGAGAGGGCATTTAAGGAAAGGCACACCAACACACAGTCCACATTTTATTGTGTGCTCTTTCAGGATTTAAACCACTGCCATGACTGGAAACTGAATACATTTAGGAAAGGGAATTCATACGGCATGACATTGGATGCAAGATCATTGAACCAAGATTTCACTAACAAGAGCATTTCAACACTCTGTTTCCTACTTCTTGAACAATAAACATTTCAATCAGCTATGTCTGTCCAATATTTGCGGCTTTGAGGCACTTTGAATAAAGGAAGAGTTTGTTAAATCCTGCTTCAAGTTACTCCCTCGTTTATCTAACTGATATTTGAGGCTGCAGGCTGCAGGCTGCATCCAGCAGCAGGAGCGTTAGCCCGCTGAGTTATTTCACTGGAACTATGCCCTGTAGTCTGCAGATGTCTGCATCAGAACTAATAACCCGCTGAGCTAAGTTATTAGGATTTGAACTAGTGAACTACATATACATGTTATGCAGATTGCCCGGCAGTTGTTTTAAGTTGCTGTATTTCTTTACATTGAACATGTGATCGAAAGGTCTAAGATCTCTATATGCTGGTCCTTTATCTCCCTAAACTATCTCACTTCGATTAGGATGACCAGATATAAAAACCGAAATACGTAAAAATCCACTGAAATGGAAGAAGGACTACATCAGCGTAGGGGCACAGAATAAGAGCGCGACCTAGAAAAACACACGGGATACAGAGGGAACAAATAAAGGGACATTTTAAACCCAGTAGCACACCTGTTAATTAAATTGGTTTCCGAGAACAGCTGCTAACTAGCCCTGCTTTGGAAAATATCCAAATTAAAAACGTGCCTCCCTAGGTTTTCAGTTGACCATCTCTGAAAACCACGGCATGAGCCAAATTTGCCGGAACAGCTGCCGAAAAAACGGGACTGTCCCGGCAAACCGCGGCGCCTGGTCACTCTAACTTGGTTTGAACTGGTTGCGGCACATTTCACGGAGATCGACCCGCGGTAGTTGTTTTAACGAGCGGTACTGCTTAACATTCGAACCTGTGATTTACTGGTCGAACACGGCCTGGAATGGAAGACCTTTTAACTCACAGTGCCATCTGATTAGGATTTGGGCTGGGGACCTGCAGGCTACATCTCTGGAGCAGTCTTTGTCTTTTAAATCAGTGGTTCCTAACCTGTGGTCCAGGGACCCCTGGGGGTCCGCCACTGCTTAGAAAATTAAATAATTTTAACAGATTAGGTCCCCAGCTTTCAGTAATGACTTAGTGCGGGGTTCCCGGATTCCAATAATGATTCAGGGGGGTCCCAGGGTTCCAGTAATGGTAAAGTGGGGGTCCACAGACGTCAAAAGGTTGGGAACCACTGCCTTAAATCATCACAGCCAGCTTGCTTTTGAACCTGTGACCTCTAGGTTACACCGCCTTCTGCAGCAGCTGCCTTAACCTGTGATCTACAAGTTGCACACCAGACTCCAATGGAAAGCTCTTTAACTCACTAGACTATCTGAGTGGGCTCTAAAATGGTGTCCTGCATACTACAGACCTCTGAAACTTTTTTGCTCAAGGAAGGAGAAAGAGACCTGGCAAGTGGACGTTCTGACCAGTTCTTGTCCCCACCCTTTTTCCTCTAATCCTCAGATTTTTAATCAGGGTCATCAGTGATTCTGATTGCACCAGCATGGCTGCACTCATGCTGGCATCTTTTCATTATAGCAATGGAGGTTTGTCATGAGACTCAGCTTCCAATATTCCCATGTCCTCTGATTTTTCCATCTGGCCAATACTACTCCTTGGTGAGTCTGAAGTTGACAATTTAGGAATTGAAATAGAGGGACTTAGAAAATATGGACTTTCAGACTCTTTACTGTCAACAGTGCTTTCTTCCAGAAGGATTTGAAACTCTGTATTAGGCACTGGTCCACCGTTTAGTAGATGCTGTGAGTCTTGGCAGGTTGTGCCTCAGAGATGAATCTAGTTCAGATCCTTTCCTTCCTTCAAGAGGAGTTCTCTTTAGGTCTTAAAATCTCCAATTTGAGAGCTCAAAGAGCAGCAAGCGAAGCTTTCGAGAGGTTCCGGGCTAATCTCTTCAGATGCCTATAGGTTAAACGAGAGGTTACTGAGATGGTTTTATAATTTGAGACCTCCCTTTTTAGGTTGAGCGCGCAAGCACTTTGACCTGTTGAAGTATTGTGGGCTTTTAACCACACCCCATGTATACCAAGCACTTTCACTCATTCGTGGGCTTGCCTTTAAAAAATCCTTTGTTATTATTGGTAAATACTTTACGTTTGTCCCTCCTTGGACTGCTTTTTTTCACGGCCTTGGACATCGACCTTGTTACATGGATAACTGAACATTTGTCGATATGTTTGACTGCGAGCAAACTTCCTTCTCCTTTTGTGTCTCTCCTTTGCGCTCGCTTGCTTATATCAACTGTTTTACTTTTCATTTTCAATTTATGTGGCAAGAAAAGTCCTGTTAGGAAGTTACAACGCCAATAGCTCTAACTCAAAAATCGGGTGACTCATTGCATTACAAATGCTTGTTGGGATTTACTACTAGCTTGGAGGATCGCGAGGACCCTCCTTTAGAGCAATTGGAATCAGTAAACATTAAGATTCTGACATCAAAAACATTGTTATTTTCATGTAGCAATTACATCTGCCAAAAGAGAAGGGGATTTTTTGTTGTTGTCCTATAACAATCCAATTCCTAGGGTTTTTGGGGACAGGACCGTTCTTAGGCTGGGCCCTTTCCTTATCATGAAGATACATTGTCCATTTCAAAGCAATCAGGAAATAGTATTACCAGCATTTTAACTAACTCTCAAGATTGCACTTGCTAGATGGTAGGACTCTTATTTGCTATGTACAGAGAGTGTCTGGTTTTAGGATCTCATCTTCCATTGTTATCAACTTTGAACTAGCTAAAAGGGCACCAACCTACAATCCCAGTCTCTGAGTGGGTAGATTAGGTCTCTAATTGCCTTAGCCTACACAGCAGGGGCTACTTCCACTCTGGGTATCTATCCAGGGTAGGTCAATCAGAGGGATGTCATCTTCCTGGGCAGGAGTGCAAGGGGCTTCCATTACAGAAATATGCAGAGCTGAGACCTGGGGGAACCTTCCATATTTGTTATGCATTATAGAATAATACAGGAAGCGGACATTAACACTGTTTTGGTACAAAGGTTCTTTTCTCTATGGAGTGAAATGAAATGAAGAGGATCTTTTTGTCTGTATTAAATTCTATATATGTACATCTCAGATATCTAGGTTCATTTGCTTTAGAAGATCTTACCATGTAATTCATTTAAGTGAGAGGACGACGGGTAATGCTTCAATTACTAGCAAGGCTTTGAAATGCCGTCCTGTACATTTATACACATATCAGAGGAAACTTACTTTCGAAGCTGTTAGTTACAGATTGCGCAGTCTTATGCAACAGCAGCCGCATTAACCCAGTGATCTACCTCACCTGCTTTTAGCAGTTCTCAGTTGCCAAATGAATCACTTAACGTTATAGGTGTCGGTGTGTTTACTATGATTTGTGTCATAGTTTATAAGGAGTTTAATCAATTTGCCTCGAATGTACATCTTGTCTCCTTCCTCTCTCTGCTCAGCCCTCCAGCCCCTCTCTCCCGCCCCCACACACACACCAGTATTTTTTTCCAGAACTAACTTTTACATCCTGGGGAACGGGTAGGGGAGGCTGCTATTAGAGTAAGTGTTGCAGAAAGTGATTTTGAAAAGAGGGTGGGCTGGTCCGGGGCGTGTCGGGCTCCCCCTTTCTGTGAGCATCTGCCCACAGAAGAACAGATGTGGGCACCTGCAGTGACAGGCCGCATATGCTGGCTCCTATTGACGGCCATTCACAGGGGCCCACAATGGCAGCCCTTTGTGCTCGCCGAGTCACTAAACATATTAATCTGTGCTCCCGGGGGCACGCCATGCGCGCTCCTGCCCCTTACCCTTCCCTAGCCCTCTGTAGCCTGGCCCAAGCTGATACCACACAGTTCCAGATGCCACATTTTACGTGTCGCACCCATCTGCCTCCGTGTCTTTACCACAAAAACAACTGGCATAAATGGCATCTCTTGCCATTCTGCTGAGGATTGCATCCTCTGCACCTTCTTCGGAACATTAGTGTGTTTCTGAGGTCTACACAACCGCAGATGAGAGACCCACGCACTTCACTTGCAGTGGTATTGTGAACTGTGAGTACTCTGAAAGCGGTTTGTGTAGTGAGCTAGTGGCAGTTTCCTTTGGAACTGGTCCCCAGTGTCAATTGATTGCATTAATGTGCGTTGGCGCCTATTTGGTTAAATTGACTTTATTTATTAATCGGGCTGTATCTCCTTGGTTGTCCTGCTGGTCCCCTGCTGTTCGCTCCGTGCACAGGCGTCCAAAATCCACCCCACCTGCTGCATCTAGACCACTTTCGATCATTCCATAACTTGCCAACTGGAATCTCAACTAAAGAAGGGTCACGAGATCCACAATCTTGTGCCAGCGAACGAGCAATAATTATTATTCAGCAGAGCCCCTCCTGCTAGATGGTGCCACTGGGAGGTGGGGCTAATGTTGCCCCCTTCACCCTAACTCTCCCATCTCCAAAAACAACGGCCAATAGGCCAAACAGGCAAAAGGTAACAAACCTCTCGGCTGTGCGACTTGAGATTTTTTTTTTTTTTTTTACCAATTTTGTCCCATTACTCTTTTCATGTTCAGCATCTCTTTCTCCAGTCTGCTTTCTTTTCTCGCACAATAGGCCTTTGGTTCCATTGTGGTCGGCATAATGCCCCTGGACACCAGGCTGTGAATGGAGACAGAGGCGGTTTAAACAAACTGGGCCCCAGCACACACGCCCCTCCTCCCCCCCCCCTCACCCCCATTGTTAAGTGAATGGGCCTTCTGCATGCGGCTGCTAGGAAACACTGCCAGTGCACGTCCAGGGGTGGGGGCACTGCACACACAGTGGCACGGGCTCTGTGAAAGCCAGAGAGCCCAGCTCTGCACACACGACCCACTCACAGGAAGACGCCCCTTCAGTACACGTTGTATTGTGTGTAACACGATGCATTTACACTGCGCCGCGGGGTTATGTCACGGTGGGGTTCATGCAGGTATTTTATGTCTTGTGATATTTTAAGAATTCTGGTTCTATCTGAACTATTATTTTAAAATGGAAAACACCGCGAGATATTCTTAGATTCATGTTATTTCTATATGTTGCATACAATGCTAATCTTATCTTGTAGCAGATGTTCTATGATGTAAAGCTATTTGTTGTTATGATACATTCACTAATCTGTGCTGCGGGTTCCTTTGGAGTACTCCGCGACAGCGGCGTAAAGAAACCTGAGCCCTCCACCCAGTCCCCCCCCCCCCCGAACAATACATCCCCACGCTCCGGAACCAGTCATGAGCTCTTAGGCCAGGGGCCAGTACACAGACCTGGAGGGGGCCCCTGGAGCTCGACCCCGCACCGCAGGGGCTGCGGGGGATATTGTTACGCCACTGCTCCGCGACACTGTTGTAAGTTTTAGTTTTCACACTGGATGGCTGAAGCAACAGTGAACATTTGCATGTGTCGGCGTTTTGGGGCGGAAAGTTCGCATGAAGTCAGCAACGGGCTGTGCCCTGTGCGGGTTATCTTTTGACGTGAAGCATGTGTGTGCATCCACACCTGGCCCCACACTGAGAGACGCTAATGCTTTCCAGGACGTTTATAAAACCGGAGTCTGTATCTTGGGAAATCGCCGAGAGTCCGGAGCTGGAGGTGGGTCACTAGCCTAAGTCAATAACAAGAAGTGGACGTTGACTTGACCCATAATGTGGGTGGGCCTCTAAAAACACGATCCAGGTCAATTTCAGTTTACATACAGTGCACTTATTTAATTAGAATAGGTTTCAAAGTATACCCTTATTATTTGTGATACATTCGATTTTTTGAAATCTAAAAGCATTTTGTATGCTATAGGTTTTGAACACATACTACTAATTGGGAAAATAAAAACCACAAGCCCCAGCATGCAAGTGCCCGACTAGAAGATCTTTAGTGGTTGATGTTTCTCAAGCGTTTGCGCGAAATGCATTGCCGCACAGCAAACCAGCCTCTGCGTTCTGCATATGTTTTACTTTCCACTAAAGGAGATCGCCACGGTGGCTGGACTGCATGTTTAAGACGATAAATGTAATGACTACTGGAGTCTATTAAAAACTGAGCCGAGTGTCCTAAGACTTGTTTGTGTCCACTGTCTCACGCAACAAAGATCTGCAGTCAGATATACACTTCTAGGCCGAACCCACAGAGGGCGCTAAAGCTTAATCCTTCTGTTACAAGAGCTCGCGCAAGGGGTACGAGCAGTGTTGCCGGATAGAGTCTATTGAAAGTACAGAGGGGTATAGCGATGCGAGTCGATGGAGCATTGACTGTAGATGCTAACTGGTGTATGCATGTCCAACTGAAACATGTGTCTTATTAAATTGGATCACTCCATCAACCCTACCTCGACCTTTACAGAACTAGGGTTGCCACTGCTCCCCAGACAGCACGTGGCCGGGCTTGAAAACTATATGACCCGACCCCGCTTAGCTCGGAAACTACGCGGACCCGCCAATAACTTACAACTGAGTCAAACCTTAAATGAGCTTCAGTGGCCCTGCCGGAATATACAAAGTATTCATTTTGGCGCTTCCGTGGGCGCAGGTAACCTTGTCAAAACCAGCCGAGATGTCCCTGAATGCCAAATTAAGGCCAACGGGGGAAATTTTACCTCAGTTGTTTAAAGATCCACTGTAAAGATAGCATTACATGAGTTGTTACAGAAACAACCAGTGGAACTTCCTTCATCAAGGAATAACACAAACAAGAATACTAGTCCACAAATACTACATTTTAAATATTTATCTTAAAATCAAAATTCTACTTTGCTGCCAACCATATGAGTTGTAACCAAAATGACAACAAATAATGTGACAACAGCAATGGTTACCAGAAGCGTGAATAATAAATACTCCCCCCCCCCCCAGCATGGTTGTTGTAATTATTACATCATAGCAATTCTACCACGTTTCTGCTACTTCTAAGTGCTAGTCTGATTCTAGAATTCCCACAAAAAAAAAAAAAACTATTTTGAGTTTCAAAGATGGCACACAGGTTGCATACCAGTTTGAATAATGAATTTCCGTGTTCAATGAAGTTGCAATATCTGCTATTTTCATCTCACGAGGTCGGATGCACTGATAAGTTAGCAAGCAAAGGCTAAGTGGTTCAGGTTGCCAATGTACTATTTCTCCAGGGTCATCCTAGATTTTTTTGCCTTTTTGCCAAAACCCTATTTTTTATGGTTGTAGAGCTCTGTGCACTTACCATTGCCAGCCAGTGATAAGGTGCTATGCTCCATTTACAACACGATGAAATCGGTATACCCCTAATTGGCATATTTCACTTAACTATTTCTTCCTATATGGCACAAAGTGTAGCCAGGGCCAGTAAGTTAAATGTCACGTGAGAACGTCTGCACCAGTCACAATGCTCTCATGATTGCAGGCCTGCTATGTGTGATCTAGCTGTTGCAGTTTTAAAACTGCAAATTCAACCTGTTACACATTTTGACAGGTCAAAACTTCCTTTTAAATATTTCACCCCTGAGTAGGCCTGTTTGCTAATAAGGCTGGGAGCAAGGTATTTAAAATTAGGGCATGTAAAACTTTAATGTTCACATGTCCTTACCATGAAAACACCCCAAAATACTATTTCCCTGTATCAAGGATGGGTTCCCATATGTAAACATTGGCTTACATTATTACATTTAATGCTAATTTTGATTTGGAAGCACCTAGAAACACATTACAAAGATTTCCTTCAGCAGTTTTCAAAACCCAATTTAATGTTTAAATCGATTTTTGTATAACTACTGAGGAAAAGGTACTTTTAGAAAGTTACCTTTTCACTGCCTACCAGCTCTGAAGACCTATTTGCATTTGGTCTCCCACTACTGCCATCCAGCAATTAGCATCTGAATAGGTGTGAACTGGCGTGAAATGCATCCAGAAGCAAACAATAGGATGGATTCAAAGGACAGAGATTACTTCTCTGAACCTGTTGGAAATGCAGTATGTGGCTGTGAGCATCCTTTCTGTATATTAAAGTGGCAAATCCTGCTTGAATGTCACATCTTGTTTGCCATGTCTGCTTGGGTTTTTGATGACACTTGGGGTGGACTTCAAAGAGGCCTCCCCTTCATGGGGAAATTTTGCCTGACAGTTGGTCAGGGCTCTTTTTCTGTGTCCCCCTTTACATTACAGCATTAAACCATGTCAAAGGAGGGAAGCAGTATACCGAAACAAGTCTTGTGCATCCACTGTTTACACTATCCCCAGGCCGATCTTGGCCCTCGGGACCCCATCCCCTGGGGCCCGGCCTAAATCTTTATTTTTTGGGGGGAGGGGAGCCATATGGCCTACCTCCCCAGGGCCAGTCTCTGTCCTTCTGGCACCCCACCACTAGAGCTAAGGGGTCAGTGTGTCCGTATCCTCGCCCCTTGTCTTATCTTTTACTTTTTTTGGGGGGACTTGGCTGAAGCCGAGTCCCAACATGACTTCCAACACTTCCTTGTAGGAGTGTTGGAAGCCAATCAGATCTCAGCACGCAATCGGAGGGGTCGCAAATCCTTCATTTCACTATATATATACAAATTTGGATTTTCTTTAATTTCTTTAAAACTACTGAATGGATTTACATCAAATAACAAAAAGGGCATTTTCTGGCCCAAGAGCTACCTTTCTGCCAAATTTGTTATAATTCCATCCAGTGGTTTCTGCGCTATTGCTGTTCAAAATCCCTATGGAAAAATGAATGGGGAAAAAGCATTTTGGGAACCCTTCCTTTTTCTTGGCCATTACTTGACGGATCACCCCAAAACGTTCCAGACATACGCTGAAGTGAGCGTCATATTTTCTTTGAAAATGTCATGAAGATTCATCAAACAGTGCCAAAGTTATTAGCAAAAAAAAATGCTTTTCCTATAGAAACTAGGTCCTAACTTTAACTACCTAGAGGCGACTGCCTCTTGCGCCCCTGCCATGCACAGTTTTCTGTCAAAAATGTTACTGCAAATATTACATTGATATTATCAATGATTTTATCAAAGATGTCATAACTGCCGTAATTTGTGGGGTAATTAGCGGTGGATGGCGAGGGCACGAGTTACAGATACTTGAGATAACTCTAACTATAACAGATGAATTTCTATGGATTGTTACATTTAAAATGTGAGCCTAATTATAACGTTCCTTTAACCTTTTGTTTTTTAAGTGAATTTCTAGTTTTTTTTTAATTCTATTTCCTAACTTTAACATTCCAGTAACCGTTGTTTTTTTCAGTGAATTTCTAAGTTTTTTAAACTTAAAGTAATTTTCATTACTATATGTTAATCCAACCACCACCATGCACAGCCTTTGGCTGTGTGCAGCGGCGGTTGGCCACAGGGCTTGGCCTGTGGCCAGGCCTTGCAGGCAACCCTTTTAACCACCCAACCCCAAGTTGTGCACAGCCTGCAGCCAACCCTTATAACCACCCAACCCGCGATGTGCAAGGAATTCAGCCATGTGCAGCAGGGTTTGGCTGCAGGGTCCGTCCTGCAGACAGGCACTTTAGCCAGCCCCTATAACCACCCAACCCCTTGCAGCTTACAGCTTTGGGCTGTGCGCAGCGGGAATTAGCCATAGGACCTGGCCTGCGACCAAGCCCTGCAGCCAACCCCTGTAACCACTCAACTCTGTGGTGGTGTGTGCAGCGGTAATTGAGAGCAGGGCTGCATGTCCCCCTCTCAAAGCCAATTTTGGCTCCGGGGATCACAACCCCTGGGGTCCGGACTTCTAAAAAAATTATTTTTGGGGACCCAGGCAGATCTTGGTCCATGAGACCCCTTCTCCCAGAGCCCAGCCTAAGTATATTTTTTTGGGGGAGGGAGGCTGTGTGCCCCCCTCCCTAGGCCAATCTTTGCTCTTGGTGCCCCATTCCCCAAGGGCCGACCTAAATATTACATTTTTGGGATGGAGGGGGACCATGTGGCCTCCACCCCAAGGGCAGATCTCAGCCCGGGGACCCCATTCCCTGGGGCCCAGACTTTTTATGAATGTTTTTTGGAGGGGGGCTGCATGGCCCCCTCCACAGGCTAATCTCGGCCCCAGGGACTCCAAACCCTGGGGTCCGGTATAATTATAAATTTGTTTTTCAGGGAGGGGGCTGCGTGACCCCCCTCCCCAGGGCAGATCTGTACCCCAGGGACCCCATCTCCCAGGGTCCAGCCTACTTATTAATTTTTTTTCTGGAGGGGGCCGCGTGGCCCCCCTCCCTAGGCTGATCTCTGCACCAGGACCTGATCTCCGGAGCCCGGCATAGTTATAAATTTGTTTTTCAGGGAGGGGGGCTGTACGGCCCTCCTCCTCAGGGCAGATCTCAACCCTGGGAACCTCAGCCCTGGGGGCCCTTCCTAATTATAATTTTTTTTGGGGGGAGGGTGCCGGGGCCGCATGGTGCCCGTCCCCAGTGCCGAACTCCACCCGGGGACCCCATCCAGCAAGGCCCAGCCATGTGACCTGGGTGCCCCCCAGGGCACTCAGTCACAGTATGGGGGACCGTTGGGGGCATGAAGGCCCCAGCAGGCCCAGCCACCTCCCCACCACCTGTGGGAGCCAGCATTCCTGTCACACAGAGGGAGCTGCTAAAACAGCTCCCTTTCTATGAGAGCTGTGAAAGTTCCCACCAAGTCACAGCAAACAGCTATGTCCTAGGGGTGGGCACCCCGGGACAAAGCAGGAGCTGGCCCTGGGGGGTAGTTGTCCCCAGGGACATCCGTGCCTCCTTGAGGTCCCCTCAAACATCAGTAGCCCCGGGGAGGTGGTGGTCCTCGGGGCCCTGGGGTCTGAAACGTATGCCCTATTTGTTTTAAAATTAGCCTTGTGGAGGTGGTGGTCCTTGGGGCTGTGAGGGGGGCAGTCTGCCCTCCCACATTGGATTTTGTGAAAGCCCTGGGGAAGGCAGCAGTTCCCCAGGCTGTGGGTGAGCCTGGTGACCCCTCCTCCGCATTACATTTTGGGAGAGCCACAGGGAAGTGGTGGTTCCCGGGGCTGCGGGGTGTCAGGCGGCCTCCGTGCATTCAAATTTGTGAAAGCCCCAGGGATATGGTCCCCCGGCCGCAGGAGGGCTGGGTAGCCCCCCCATTTTGGTATTGTGAAAGCCTCAGGGTGGTGACGGTCCCTGGGGCCACGTGGGGGACATGCACCCCCTCACGTTAGATTTTGTAAAAGTCCCAGGGAGCTGGCGGTCCCTGGGTCTGCATGGGGACTGCCCCCCCTCGTTATATTTTGTCAAAGCCCTGCTGAGGTGGCTAGGAGCTGCAGGGGACCAGGAGTCCCCCTCATTCTAAATTATAATGCCGCAGGACCTGGCCCATCAGGGGGCTTCACTATAAGAAGCACGGGAGCCCACTCTTGTTTTTTTTCCGGTAGATCTGCGGAGCCGCCGCGGCTCATGCTGACATTTATTTTTAAAAATGCTTTTTTGCTCTGAGGGGGTGGGGGTGCCTCTGGGACCCCAGCACCAGAGCTTAGGGGTCAGGGTGTCCCTACCCTGGCTCCGTTTGTTATGTTTTAAATTTTTTTCCAACAAGGCTGACAACACTTTCTTGTTGAAGTGTTGGCAGCCAATCAGATCTCAGCACGAGATTCGAACGGTTTGCGGAACCTTTGAGTCCCTATATATACACATTTGTTTTTTCTTTATTTACTAAAAACAACGACTTAATGGATTTCCACCAAATAACAAAAAGTTCCCTTTCTGGACCAGGAGCTATATTTCTACCAAATTTGGTGTAATTCTGTCGAGTGGTTCAGGTGTTATCGGTGTTCGAAATACCTATGGAAAAATGAATGGGGAAAAAGCATTTTGGGACACCTTTTTTCTCTGCCCCTGCTTGACAGATCAGCCCAAAACTTTCCACGCAGCAGCTCGCATGAGCATGAAATAGTTTTGGAAAAGTTTGTGAAGATTCATCAACCGACGCCAAAGATATAGGCAAGTAAAAACACTTTTTCTATAGAAACTAGGTCCTAACTATAACAACCTAGTGGCGACCGCCACTAGGTTTTACATATTTATATATATATATATATATATATATATATATATATATATATATAAATATATACAAACTTCCTGGGTCCAATGTGACTCCTCCCAGCAAAAATACGAAAATAACTTGCTCTTTAGCATCATTCAAATATCATGCAAACTTTATTCCGTGATCAATATCACCTCATAGTCCAACAGCAAATGTTCACGGGTGAATGGTGGTCGAATTGCATAGAATATATCACCATGTACAAACATGTGTATATATATATATATATATATATATATACATATATATATATGTATATATATATATATATATATATATTTATATATACACACACACACATATATATGGCTTCCATAGGAAGAACCTTTTTTGTTTTGCTAATAACTTTGACACCATTTGACGAACTGTCACAAAATGTTCAAAACTAGTTTTCCGGTTACTTCAGCTGAAGTCTGGAAAGTGCCTGGGTGATTCATCAAGCAGGGGCAGAGAAGAAGGGGAGTCTCAAAATGCATTTTCCCCATGCAATTTCCCATTGGGATTTCAGACAAGACTAAAGCTCGAACCGCTGAACGTGAAACGCCGCGCTCTGACATGGCGTCTCTTTCTGTCCTTACGGGTGGAATGCGCTACCCATATTCGGAGCACCGTTCCCCGCGTTTTTTGACTATGCTTTCTGGGAAGCATATATTTCACTCCCGGTCGCACTACACTTACTTGTAGCCTTTTTTCTTCTTTTGTTGTTGGTGGTGGGTTTTTTGTTGGTCCTTTTGCCTGTCTCCATCCATGCTGTGTCCATCTTGTCTTCTTTGTGTTTTTGTCCCAGCGTGCTCTGTTTTTCTTTTATACTACTTCCTTTTTCCTATACTGGTCTATGGGCTTTTCCCAATCCAAGATGGTGTTACTTCCCTTTCCTGTGATGTCACTTCCCCTTTCTCAGTATAAAAGTCAGTCAGTGTTGTTCCTCCTTGCGTTGCAAACACTTCCTTCTGGTTGTGCTGTTCGCTCCTGTTCTTTGTTCCTGCTTTTTTGCCATGGGAGATTTTTGCCTGTTCTTTGTTCCTGCTTTTGCCTTGGGAGATTTTTGCCTGTTCTTTGTTTCTGCTTTTGCTTGGAAGATTGTTGCCTGTTCTTTGTTCCTGCTTTTGCCTTGGGATATTTTTGCCTGTTCCTTTTTTCCTGCCTTGTACCCTGGATATTGCCTATTTTTGTTTCCTGTTGTCAAGTCCTGTTTTTTCTTGTTTTCCTTCAGGAGTTCCTGTTAGAGTTTTTTTCCCCAGTGTTTTTTTTTTTCCCTCTGGGACTCCTTCTGGAGGGTACGGTCTGCTTTGGCAAAGCCTGTCAAGCGGCACCGTGTCTAGTAGAAGGGGTCGCCCTTATCTGGGAGTATCCAGGACCTGTAGAAGACTTGGTGTATTCGGCAATCCGAAATCCAGAGGTGAGAATTCCAGCGCAGTACGTGACAGATTGCAACGCCAAAAGATTCTGCATTGCGAGAGCGCCATGGAAGATCCACAGGGAGAGGCGTCAGAAAATGCTCAAGCTATGTTACAGACTGTCCAACAACAAGCCCAAGAGTTACAACAGTTACGGGCAGAGAACAGTGCGCTACGACAGGTCTTGTCTTCCCGATCAATGGACATACCACCCGTATCTGCTACTATTCCTCGATATTCTGGAGATCCTTTAAAGATGAATGAATTTTTGGACGCCCTGACGGTTTTCTTTGCCTTTCGTCCACTCCAGTTTTCTTCGGATAAGACTAAGGTGGGCTATCTGATCAGCACCTTGTCTGGTCCAGCTCATGCTTGGGCGACTCCTCTGGTTTCTGCAGATGACCCAGTCCTGGCTAACTATTCTGCTTTCCTGACTGTTTTCAAACAAATGTTTGAGAGACCTGGGGTAGAAGCAGCAGCTGAAGAAGCCTTATGTGACATTCAGCAGGGTAATCAGGATGTACTGCAGTATATAACCCGCTTCAAACAGCTGGCAGCTGAACCCTCCTGGGTAGAACGCACCTTCGTAACCCTTTTCCGCCGAGGCCTGCATGAAGAAATTAAAGATGAGCTTGTACACTCTTCTCCAGCTTGTTCTTTGAAAGAATTAATGGATCAATCTATGAACATCGAGTATAGACTTCGAGAGCGCAAGATAAAAAGACGTAGAACTAGAGCTCCATACCAGCCCAGTACCTTCCGTGCTAGCAGTCGGCGAACGGAAGATAGTCCATCTGAAGCCTCTCCACCTCCCCATGAAGAGCCCATGCAGATAGATCTGGTTCGTGGGCCATTGACAGAGTCAGAAAGGGAGGAACGACGACGAAGGGGACTTTGCCTATACTGTGGTAAGACTGGCCACCTGATCCGTAGTTGTCCGGTACGTCCCTCAAGGCCTGCGGGAAACGCCAGCTCCCATCCCCTGTAAGGAGGAAGGAGACAGGAGGAGCTGAAGTACCATCAATATGTTCCTCCAAAGAAAGCATGTCCACCCTGTTTATCCTCTCGGTCAAGTTACAAAGTTCACAAGATCAAGAAGAACATCTTCTGGCTCTCCTTGATTGTGGAGCCAGTGGACTCTATCTGGATGAAACCTGGGCTACGAGTAAAGGAATTCCCCGCATTCCTAAAGAAACCCCTGAGAAGGTTCACACGGTGGATGGCTCTCCGTTAACCTCAGGACCTGTGGTGGCCTCAACTCCTACTCTTTGTTTGACATTTGGGGGGCATCAAGAACACGTTGCCTTTGATCTCATAGTCTCACCAAATCACATCATGATTTTGGGAATTCCCTGCTTAGCCGACACAACCCCTATATCAATTGGGAAACACGAACTATATCCCTAACGTCTTCATTTTGTCAACAGAATTGTTATTCCACGACTTCTTATTGGACTCCAAAAAGGTCCTGTCAGTCAACTAAGGATAACACTAACTCTATCAATATTATCCAGGGGGTTCCAGATTGTTATCAGGAATATATCAGGATTTTTCAGAAACCTAGTAATCCTATTTTGCCACCTCATCGCAGTTATGACTGTGCTATTCCTTTAATTCCTGATGAAGTCGTCCCCTTCGGTCGAATGTATTCTCTGACAGACCAAGAAAAGAAGGTGCTAAGGGAATATTTAGACGACAACTTACACAATGGTTTGATTGCTCCTTCCACGTCCCCCGCTGGGGCTCCTCTCTTCTTCGTCCCAAAGAAGACTAAGGATCTGCGTCCTTGTGTGGACTTTCGTGAACTCAACAGAATAACGATTAAGGATCGATATCCACTGCCTTTAATCAGAGATATATTGGATGCCATTCAAGGAGCCAAGATATTTACTAAATTAGACTTACAGGGTGCCTATCATCTCCTTCGGATCAAGGAAGGAGATGAATGGAAGACTGCTTTCCGTACCCCTTTTGGGCACTATGAGTATCCTGTTATGCCCTTTGGACTGACCAACGCCCCTTCTGTTTTTCAACGATTTATGGATTCAGTGTTCTCTGATGTACTCAATCAATATGTAGTCATTTATTTGGATGATATCTTGATATATTTCCGTGATCCTGAGCACCATGTAGATCATGTCCTGCAAGTCCTGGAAAGACTCAAGAAAAACCAATTGTTTTGTAAACCTGAGAAGTGTGAGTTCCATAAGTCTGAAGTAAGGTATCTCGGGTTTTGTATTTATCAACAAGGAATATCCATGGATCCTGACAAGGTCAGTGCCATATTAGATTGGCCTTCTCCAACGTCCATTAAAGAAACGCAATGTTTTCTTGGTTTATCAAACTTTTATCGTCAGTTTATTCAGAACTTTGCCCACCTACAAAGTTTCATAACACAAACAATTAAGAAAGAGAACCTGAAGAAGGGTTTCATTTGGACCAAGGAGGATGAACACGCGTTTCAAGAATTAAAGACAGCCTTTACCCAAGCACCCGTGTTGCGTCATCCTGACAATACCAAGAAATTTATCGTCGTGACTGATGCCTCAGACAGAGCTATTGGAGCAGTTCTGCTGCAGAAGCAAGACAATGATGGATTGGAACATCCTATCTTTTATCTGTCGCATATTCTATCAGAGGCTGAACGAAATTATTCTGTACTGGAACGAGAACTACTCGCTCTCAAAGTAGCTTGTAAGGAATGGAGGCATTTCCTGATGGGTTCCAGAGAGCCTTTTGAAGCTAGGACTGATCACCGTAATCTCCAGTGTCTTCGGAGTTTTCAGTGTCGCAACAGTCGTCAGGCTAGATGGGCTTTCTTCTTTAGCCAGTACGATTTCGTGATCACGTACATACCTGGTTCCCAGAATTTAGTGGCAGATGCCTTATCCCGCAGATATACTGACATAGCCCAGAACTCCTCTCCACATCTTATTGAGTCTAGCAGGATCATCAGAGCTACTCAATCTTTTCAAGAACGCATTCAATCCGAGTACCAATTTCTGTCTGCTTCAGAATGTGATAGAGTGACTCCTTTTTTGCAGAAGAAGGACAAATACTTCTATCATCAACATGCTCTTTTCCTACCTACCAAGAAAGTGCAGACAGAAGCCCTGCAAATGTGCCATGATTCTCCTATAGCCGGTCATCGAGGTATCAGGAAGACCCAGGAGCTGCTTCAGTGATCTTTTTGGTGGCCTTCGCTAAAGACAGACACTGAAACCTATGTGTCAGCATGCCCAGTCTGTGCCCAGACTAAGACAACCCGAACTAAGGTGGCAGGTTTATTAAGACCTTTACTTGTTCCTTCCGCTCCTTGGTGTACTCTATCCACGGATTTCATATGCTCTCTGCCTACCTCCTCTGGTAACCAAATAATCATGGTAACCGTAGATTCATTCACCAAGATGGCCCATTTTTCAGCCTTGAAGAAACTACCAACGGCCCCAGAAATGAGTCGCATTTTTCTACGGGATATTTTTCGCCTCCATGGTCTTCCTCAAGAGGTCATTTCGGACAGAGAGCCTCAATATGTATCACGTTTCTGGAGAGCCTTTTGTGCCTTCTTTAACATTGAGATTTCTTTATCCTAGTGGTTTCCATCCACAAACGAATGGGCACACTGAATGAGTGAATCAAGAACTTCAGCAGTATCTGAGATGTTACTGTAATGCCACACAAAGCAATTGGTCGGAATATCTTGCTCTTGCCGAGTTCTCCTATAACAACACAATACATAGTGCGACCAAGACCACACCCTTTTATTGTACTTATGGATTTCATCCGAGGACTTTCACTACTGTTTCTCGAACATCCTCTTCTGTGCCTGCAGTCACTTCTTTTTCACGACAGATCCGTCGAATCCAGGGCCTACTTCACACAACTCTCCTAGCTTCGAAACAAGCTATGAAGCGAAAGGCGGATCGTTATCGGCAAGCCGCACCTTTGTATCAAGTGGGCCACAAGGTATGGCTTTCTTCCAGATTTCTACCATCCCGGTTTTCAACCAATAAGTTCAAACCACGTTTTTATGGACCCTTTTGAATTTCGCACATCCTGAATCCTGTAGTTGTGCGTCTCCGCTTACCTCATACCTGGAGGGTTCATCCTGTTTTCCATGTGTCCCAGTTAAAACCCTTTGTTCCTGATCCTTACCATCACCAGTTCCAACGTCCACCTCCTCTTTCTATCAACGGACAGCCTGAGTTTGAAGTCCAGGAGATCTGTGATTCCAGAATTTTTCGACGCAAACTACAGTTTTTGGTCCATTGGAAAGGATACCCCCTCAGTGACTGTTCTTGGGAGGATGCTTCCTCCGTCCATGCTCCCCGTTTGGTTCGCCTGTTTTTTGACAATCATCCTGACAAACCTGGTGCCTCGGGGAGGGGACCTACTGTAATGCCGCGCTCTGACGTGGCGTCTCTTTCTGTCCTCGTTGGTGGAACGCGCTACCGATATTCGGAGCGTCGTTCCCCGCGTTTTTTGACTATGCTTTCTGGGAAGCATATATTTCGCTCCCGGTCGCGCTACACTTACTTGTAACCTTTTTTCTTCTTTTGTTGTTGGTGGTGGGTTTTTTGTTGGTCCTTTTGCCTGTCTCTATCCATGTTGTGTCCATCTTGTCTTCTTTGTGTTTTTGTCCCAGCCTGCTCTGTTTTTCTTTTATACTACTTCCTTTTTCCTATACTGGTCTATGGGCTTTTCCCAATCCAAGATGGTGTTACTTCCCTTTCCTGTGATGTCACTTCCCTTTTCTCAGTATATAAGTCAGTCAGTCTTGTTCCTCCTTGCGTTGCAAACACTTCCTTCTGGTTGTGCTGTTCGCTCCTATTCTTTGTTCCTGCTTTTTTGCCTTGGGAGATTTTTGCCTGTTCTTTGTTCCTGCTTTTGCCTTGGGAGATTTTTGCCTGTTCTTTGTTCCTGCTTTTGCCTTGGGATATTTTTGCCTGTTCCTTTTTTTCTGCCTTGTACCCTGGATATTGCCTATTTTTGTTTCCTGTTGTCAAGTCCTGTTTTTTCTTGTTTTCCTTCAGGAGTTCCTGTTAGAGGTTTTTTCCCCATTGTTTTTTTTTTTTTCCCCTCTGGGACTCCTTCTGGAGGGTACGGTCTGCTTTGGCGAAGCCTGTCAATCAGCACCTTGTCTACTAGAAGGGGTCGCCCTTATCTGGGAGTATCCAGGACCTGTAGAAGACTTGGTGTATTCGCCAATCTGAAATCCAGAGGTGAGAAGTCCAGCGCAGTACTTGACAGAACGGAATTACACCAAATTTGGCAGAAAGCTAGATCTTGGTCTAGAAAGAGTGCCTGTGTGCTCCGCGGTTGATCCATTCCCTAATTAAAAAACACCCACCCACTCACGGACTCACATACCTACTCACTCACACACACCCTTATGCACCCACTTTTACACACCCACTCAGACACCCATACAGCCACTCACACAGCCACTTATAGACCTACAAAACCACTGACACACACACACCCAGCCCCTTACACACCTACACACACACTCATACAGTGACTGCCACATCCACTTACCCACCCACACAGCCACAAACCCAGATAGCCACACTCCCACTCGCAGTCACTCACACTGCCATTCAGCCACCTGCACACAGGTAGTGATACACGTATAGAAACTACATCTTATGTTTGTAATTAAAATGTTGTTGTTTTATTAATGAATGTGTGCTTTTGGTTGGAATAATCCTGCAATGTAACTTATTTATCTGAGGATTCATGACGGATCCATGGATCTGAATGAGAGATTTAAAAAAAAGGATTTGAAAACAAAAAGAAACAGTGTTTAGGAGAAGAGTTGGCTCTGACAAGAGCCTTTATGTTTATGGTGTTCAGATGACAATTACACATAAAATCGAATGCAGTCTTTTAAGTAAGGAACACCCTGTCGCTTGATGGACTCCGTCTGTTTGATATATTCCATCCATGTCAAAGCATATGTTTTTATTGTATATAGTGCCCATGTTGTGGTCTTGGAGAAATGCAGAAACAGCTTATTGACATGTTTAAAGTGGAGGATTTTCAAGGCAGAGAAAGGCACAAAGGAGACAAAAACGAAAGATTACTATCTTCTTAAAAGTGACAGAAAAAAAGGGCATGATGGGTAGAACGTACTGAAAAACAAAAGAGCTGCTGGAAAGAGAACTAAGGAGTTTGTTAAAGTAATATCTGCAAAAATGGAAAATGTGGAAAAAGCTTCAAAGAAAAAGCAAAGTTTAAAATCAACTCACAAAAGTGAAGGAGTAAGTCAGAATGAAAGCGAAAAATCTTATGAGAAAACACCTAATTTGACATGGAGACAAAAATAATTTAAAGAAATACGCTTGAGAATGTTTAGAAATACAGTAATATAGAATTTGATGTTTAACATGAAGCAGTATAAGAGGAAAAGTGCAGCAATGAAACAAAAACAATATATGGAGAGTGTGGTCGATAAAGGTTTTGCCCTGAAGCGCAAACTGTCTATCTTGATACTAAACAGAATGAGAACACTGGACAAAACAGTGTTGTTTATGAAGAAAAGATGTCAGAAATGGCTTACTAATAAAAGCAATCTTTGCTAAATTTCCCAAGGAGAATAGAAGCATACATCTAGTACAGAGGCTTTCTTTAATGAGATCTGGGTTCGAACCGCAGAGTAACGTCCTGTGATTCTGGGCAAATCACTTAATCTCCCCATCTCCATGGACAGCGCCTTGAGCCCCTCACAGGTGATAAGCTGCCCTATATCAATCTACATTTCATTTTCATTTTATTTAATTACAACAGAACACATTAGTGCATGCAATAACTGGCAGATACCATGAGGTAAAACAATGTACTGCCACTGCAAAAGAGGAGATTGTTCCTAGAAATGTAGAGGAAGAGATAGGTAAAAAGGTAAAAGGAAGGCGTAGACATGCTCCTGTGTATAAAAGGGAGTTGAGTAGCATTTGTAATATTCACCAGGAATCAACTGATACTTTAAGAAATGTCTATGTCAATTTCGAGATAGATGTGTGAAGCAGACAATTGTAATGTTTCAAACATTAGTTCCACGCAAAGTGAAAAAATATACTAATTTAATAGTGTGTACTCTGAAAAGTGTGCACAATCACTTTTCATCATAATCGAATGTTGGCTGTTCCTCATTTAATTATGTGAAATTTAGTTAGAAGACTTTATTATGTAAAAAGACCTGCATTGTTTTTGGGAGAAATGAAAAAATCACTTCTGTATGGTACAGTATCACAGATTAAAAACGTTTGTGAAGATATTCACTTAGGTTTCTTTGGACATTACATGCAATCTGGGCAAAATGAAGAGTTGGTATGTTCAGGTATAGAGCAAGAAAACACAGATATTAGTACTGATACCTTTAGATGAGAAACAGCAAATGCAGTTTCTACAGAGAAACCAAACTATCTTCATATTTGTTGTCGGCGCACCACCTGGAAAGGCTAAATTCAAAATTTTAATGTGAGCTCAAAAAATGAAGTAGAAAACAGAGAAAAGTGACTAGAAGTTGCAGTGTGTTTATTTGTGGACAGGGTCTTGATTTATCTACACCCCAGATCATGTGCAACTATTGCTATGACAAACTCGAGGACAACAAAATGCCTGCCACAGCAATACACAATAAGTTAGAGGTGGTTAAAATTCCAGAGGCACTTTGAGATCTGAATGTTTGTGAAGGAATACTCATACTACCTATACACAAATTCCAAGCAGTAGTTCGTATGGAACCGAAGACTGGGAAACTACCACCCAATGAGCTTCAGAAAGGACTTGAAGGCTTTAGATTGTAAATGCAATACTGAAAGGTGTAAGGGGAGATATTTGGAAGAACCACTTGTTATTCTAGTGAATGGTGTGCCCACAAAAAATCTGGCAGGAGCTAATGGATGATATTAAGGAGATGAAAGCTACATTTTATCATAAAGAAAATAATGTGTAAAATAAAGTTGTAGATGTAGTCGAACATGGATTCTGCATGGAGGAAGAAAGGTTGCATTCAAGTGGACAGTCTGAAAAACTGGATAGAAGTAGATCTAAAGAAATATATGAGCACTATAGTATCCATCCACTACCTTCAAAAGAGATTATGATGGATGTCATTGAGCTATATCAGATGAAACAAGCTAAAGGAGCACTAATGAGTGTGTGTGAGAAAAGTTTAGAGGCTCAATGTTTTCCTAAACTATTTCCAACTGGAGTAGGTGGGCGGAATGATGACTGCCCTGTGCAAGTACATTCACAGAGTATAGTTCAACAAGATTATAGTCAGAGGACCCTATATTTCGACAAAGTATTTCATATGTATTCCATCTTGTGTTTGAAACTGATTTGTTTGGACTGTCATATGCTCTCAACCATATTCTTAAGACAGGAGTTAATGTACAAAATATTTCTAGAAAGGTTTTTTGAAAATGTTCATGGAAAAGATGAGAAGCGTGAGTACAATTTGATGAATTTGATGGCATGCCAACGAGGGACCAATGAGTACTGGTTCTGTCGTCATGGTGACCTCAAGTGCAGGTTTCAAAATTTAGGTGCACCCACTTGGTTTGTAACACTGAGTTGTGCACAGTATGCATGGGATGATTTACATGAGTTTTTGAGAGATGCAAACTAACATTAAAGGCAATGAATTGAAGGCACCAGGAGAACTTTGCTCTTTGGATCCTGAAAATGTTTGCAGGCACTTTAAAGACGGAGTTCAAGTTATGTTGGCCTTCATCTGCAACAAAATATCCACCTCTTGGAGAAATTTCTGATTTCTTTTGATGAAAAGTGTACCAAGCAAGAGGTGCTCCTCATATTCACATAATGCTGTAGGTAAACAATGCACCTAAATTTGGAATAGACACAAATCTGTCAGTACTTTTATACAATAAACAGTATACGACATGTGGAATTCCAAAAGACACTGAGGAAAAAAGCCTAAAGCAGCAAGTACTGCATTTCTAATCACATAGATGTGGAAAGTATTCTCGAGGGAAATAGAGCAAAAAGAAAACTCTACACATAATGTAATTTTGGATTCCCAAGAACAGTTATTTCAAAAGAAAGAGTGAACAGTTTTATGTCTGCAGTGAGACATATGCTTACTCATAAATCACCAAAAACTCCTACAACTTTAGGAGAACAGAGGATTTAAAATATAGTTTTGACTACAATCCTGTCATTTTGAAAATGTGGAATGCCAATATGGACATTCAATTTGTAGCACACAACTCAATAGGCTTTTGTGCGTTACAATATTTCATACATAACAAAATCTGAGTAGACAGAGATGAAAGGACTCTAACAAAAAAAATTTACAGCTTCAGTTTGAAGATGCTTTCGCACAGGAAAATTAGATCCTATGAATGTTGCAATACTTTGAGTTCTGCTAATTTAAATTCTAAGTCCAAACGTAATTATTTAGTTGAGTCTAGGTTTGGCTTCAACTCAAAACAGAGTTTTGAAGTCTTTTCCAGAAATTCAATATCTCTCCGAATTTTAGCTAGATGGTATGGACATTGTAAGAACAAACATGTTGGATACATACTATCTGAAAAGGAGTGTACATCTTGAAAGTTTGTGTCTATATAAAGTACTCCAGTACTGCACATATAGAAACAATCAGACAGAAGAAGAGGCTGAAGGTCAGTTTGGTTGGAGAGCAGGAGCACCAGGCGATCTGCAAAGAGCAGGTTGAGCATTAGTTTGGATTGGTATAAATTCAGTTGTGAGTGAATCAGATAATGGTGGTGAACCCACTGGGCCAAGCTCCTCTATTCCCGTTTGCGGCCCTTTAAGAATAGAGGCTAATCTTTGAGTTTCTAAAGGGTACTTTCTGCATTTTCAAGCTGATTACAGGAGTCTTTTGCCAAGGCCAATTGATTATCTGCCTGATTGCTCCTGCTAATGTCCTGCTGTGGGGGGTTTATAGTCTCTTTATTGACAGCTACAGTTGTCATATTAGCATTGGTGGTTACAGAGAGTGACATATTTCCTGAGGTGTCTACTGCTGCTGGAAGTACAGACAATATTGGCTCCATAGTATTTGTGGTATTCATGAGCTGTTGGCTTCTAGCTGCAGATGTTTTTTCTCTCCTCATAGAAATAAGACTTGCCTGTCCCCACATCTCTTGCCCGTTTGGCTGCATGGGTCCATATTAGTATTAGTAGCAGGAGTGCCAGCTCTCATCTGGTGCATCTGCCACATGGTCTGCTCCCTAAGCGATAATGCTCCCCCCCTTGATAGCGCAAATTATAGCCTTGCACTCGCTGAAGCTTACACATTTGCTGGTATGGCATGCACAAGAGCAAGGTGTGCATGGTTATGCCAGAGTAAAAGGAGGGAGAGGGCAAGAAATCTGTACAGGGACCCCTCGCTGTGTAGAACGGGCCCACTACGTCGACTCCTCGATCCAGCATGTCTCTTTACCTCAGTGAGGCACCTGTTGGAATCTCACCTCTTGCCTACATCCCTGTCTTGCACCATCTGCTGCTCCAAGGGGCCACTGGCTGCTAGCTCATTTATCACAGGGGTCACCAACAGGGATTCTGTTCTTTCCCCCTTCCTCACTTCGGTTACTGCAGTGCCCTGGTTGCGTCTTTCTAGCTGCCTATGACAGTCTCTGGTGTTCTGACCCGAAAGCAGAATCGGGCAGTGGTGGAGCGCCCTTGGTGCTCAGCAGTGAGCCATGGGGCCTGAACCCTCTCATAAATCCAGAGACACAGCTGATAATGGATTAAAATGACAAGATAGTGGCAGACTTTTTACAGCATTATCGGAATCTTTACGAGAATACGGAATAGATTCCTGGTTCTAAACTAGAACAGTTTTTCGATTCTATTATACTGCCACAAACAAGAAGAGATTCACGAATCTGAGCTCTTGCTTGCTCTAAAAAGCATGTCAAATCGTAGGGCGTGTGGCAGTGATGGCATACCCACGGAAGTTCTCAAGGCCTTCTCTAAACACCTGGTGTCACTCCTTGCTAAATTATTCAACTAATTTAGAACGTGGGAACCAGCTTCAGCATCTTTCAAGGGATCTATTATTGCTAGCTTCCTCAAAAAAAGATAAGAATGCTGTAAATGTTAACTCCTATAGGCCTATAAGCTTGCTAAACTCTGATTACAAGCATTTTTTACTATAATTCTAACCTCTCGCATTATACCCGCTGTCAATCAGATAATCCATAGAGATCAATGTGGTTTTCTACCCAGTAGGCAAATCTCAACAAATGCTACTTTCCTAATTCAAGCAATTGATTACTTAAAAAAAACAACACCACCAAAGCTGCTATTTGTATGATGGATGCAGAGAAGGCCTTTGACCTCGTAAATTGGGGTGCACTACTCTTCACCGTGAGAAAATTCCGATTCCCAGGTCAATTGATAGATACGCTCTGGAATTTATATCATGGTGCCACTGCAAAAGAAATTACAAGCTGGGCAGGGTAAAACTAATCGGGATATGCGTCAGGGCTGGCCCAGTCTTCTCTTTTGTTTACATGATATATTGAACCTTTAGCTATTAAGGTCCAAGCAACAACACAATTATTTCTCCACTAGTTGAGGTGCCTAAAATCAAGCTCTTCGCACATGACATCATTCTATACCTTCAGCCAAGCCCAGATAATATTAGCAATGTATTCGATGTAATTGCCGCATTCACAGCAATCATCGGCTATAAAATAAATCAAGCCAAAACTAAAATGTTATTGTTCAATGCCTCTCTAAGCGAACTCCCTGACAACCTCCAGTCCTAGTATGCATATAAACATCCGATCAGATACCTAGGCATCTATGTCACTCACGATGCCCAATTATTTGATCTGAACTATAGGACTACACTGCACAATGGGGCCTCGGGGGGAGGACGAGGCACGAGGAGTTCCCCCCGGGGTCTTTGGGCGAGGTGGCACGACCCGCGACGCGGTTGGGCGTCCGGGGTGCCAGTCAAGGGAGGGGTGGGGGGCCTATTTAAGCGGACATTTTGTGTCCCCAGCCACCATTTCGTAAGGTGACCTGGTGGCTGGGGACGTTAGTCTAGGCTCTACGGGGTTTTGCTTTCTCCCGCCCTCCCTCCCAATTGATAGGGTTGTTCTTGTTGGAGCAGGTGCCTCCTATGGTGGTTAGGGTGTCGCTTTGGACAGGTGCAGGCCCAGCGGGGACAGCTGCAGGGCAGCTAGTAAAAACTCGGGTGGAGGACGGAGTTGGCAGGGCAGGTTAGGTATTAGGACGGGAAGGAGTATTAATTAGACAGGGACAGGCAGGGGACTGCTCATTAGCGGACAGGTTCAAAGAAGAGGAGGGGACGGGGAAAGAAAGGAGACAAGAGGAAGGAGGAGACAGGACAAGAAGAAAGGGGGGAGGGATCGGGTAGGGGAGGGGGAGGGGTGGGGACAGGTGAATTGATGTCTAGTGAGGCTTTAGTTTTGTAAGGCAAAGGCCAGGCGGGGTAGGTTTAGGGGCACCTGTTCCAATAAAGCGGCCTTTTACACACATATAAGAACGCGTGTTGGTCTGGTCACTCTCTCCCAAAATCAAGACTTTGTTGAATAGGTTGAGCTGTTTCCCCCGTACCATCAGCAGGGTGGCAGTGATCAAAATGACTATTTTTCCAGTGTTGCTTTTTCCTTTTTCGACACTTCCTATTATTATGAACAAATCATACTTTAGAGAACTTGATCAACTATTTTAAGAAATTATTTGTCACAATACGCAGCCCAGGACAAGAGCGCTGTTTTACAACTCAACATAGTAGAAGGAGGACGAGCTCTACCTCACTGTTCAACCTATTATCATGCTGCACTCTTGAATTACATTGCCCTAATCATGTCAAATACTGCAGTTACAGATAATTGCATGTTGATACAGATGGCAAAATAATCTTCTATTGATAACCTAAAATGCCTAATAGAACAAGGTATACATTTTTACGTATATTGGAGTATCGTACCGAAGCCCTGTCCCGGATTTGGGCCATCATATGCTGTCATGTCTTCATTTCATTAGAAGACTGTTGAGTGTGTGGCATTATTATTCCTAAAATGGATTTGGATCGATGGCACCAGAAATGCTTCACTAGACTTAGGGATTTTTACAATAACAAAAGACGCTTAACATGGCACAAAATTAGTCAACGCCTAGATGTACATGCAGGGGATCTGCCATTACATTTTATTAAGCCCCAAACAGGCATTGGTAACTGGTATACTGCCATACGGCTCAATATTCAGAATACTTTAGTGGAGGAACAGCTGATTAAATTTAATCACACTACTGGTTGCTTTATCACTAAAGGTGATTGGAAATATACTTCAGTATTGGGTTACAAATACTTGAGGGCTGATAATTTAAAAAGAATGGGGTTTCTCTCTAGGAGGATGGCCTATTATAGCTTTCACAGATTACATCGGATGAATGAAGCAATTCCCGATCAGTGCTTCTGCTGCAAACAATACGGTGCAGGAGACTGATGCCATATCTATTTCACATGCCCAGTACTTTAAGAATTCTGGCAATATGTTTTCCAGAAGCTCATGGCCATAACTCAGTTACATATATATCACCGGAGCCTATGCTTGCTTTGTTCGGCTATTCCAATTTTATTCATAGGGCAGAAAAAAGTGTACAATATTTCCTCTATTTTGGCACCTCTATTGCAAGCAGTTTAATACTTCAGAGTGGAGGAGGAGGATTCCTCTTTGAGGCAGTGGTCGGTCAAGATATCAAGAACTAAAATGTTTGAGGAGGTTTATGCCAAATGGGGGGGACGGATATCCGATATTTCTGAAAATATAGGGACTATTAGAGGCTATTTCAGGTAGTCTAGCTGACCAGGGCCATCCGGCAAATGCTACTTAACAGTATACATCCCATTCTCAATATTGGTTAGACAGCTATGAACCTCAGGGTGATGAGGCAACTCGAGGATGTGCCCCATATGCCATATAATCATTGGAGCACCTTAGCACTTTTGTTATAGTTAGTCTAACTTGTACTCAGCACTTTTCTGGATAGCGCTTTGCACTGTAAATGAAAAGGTTTAAACAATATTTATAATTTGCTACAAATATGTATGTGATTCTTCATCTGTATCAACTAAGACTGTTATGCCTTTATACAACTATTGAAGTATTTTAACATTTTTGTTGTAATTTACTATGACATTAGCACTTTATATTGTACTTAATACCCTCTGGATAGCACTTTATATTACAAATGTGAAGTATTTAGCATTTTTTGGATAGCACTCGAAAGCCTAAATGTGAAGGCTTAAGTGATATCTATGAACGTGTAAGTGATACTTAATCTGTATCAATGAGGATTGTTAGGCACCTCATACAATTATTATAGTATTTTAACATTCTTGTCATCTGAAGTATTTTAACATTTTTGTTGTAATTTACTCTGACATTAGCACGTTATATTGTACTTAATACCTTCCGGATAGCACTTTATACAACTACTATAGTATATTAACATTCTTGTCATCTTAAGTATCTGAAGTAACATTTTTGTTGTAACTTACTCTGACATTAATCACTTATATTGTACTGAATACCTCCTGGATAGCACTTTAAACTACAAAAGTGAAGTATTTAGCATTTTTTTGGATAGCGCTGTAAATGTGAAGGCTTAAGTGATATCTATGAATGTATATGTGATACTTCAACTGTATCAACTAGGATTGTTAGACCCTTTATACAACTATTGTAGTATTTTAACATTCTTGTCATAATTTACATTTTACGTTAGCACTTTATATTGCACCTAGCATTTTCTGAATAGCACTTTATATTACAAATGTGAAGCTTCAAGCGATACCTACAATTTGGATGATCAAGTATCAACCAGGACCGTTGTTAATTTTTTACTTTGTCTGTTTTTACTATTATTACATGCTGCTCAATACAAATACATTTAACTACATAATCTATATTTCTGACACATTTCATCAAAATAAGTTCAGCCATCTTGATACTACGTCTTTTTAGCCAGTGCTCTACAACACAGCACTCCACTCCACTGTACGACCCATAACTCCAATCTATGACACATCACTGTCTGTATCACACCCAATTCCATGATACGACAGTCCACTCCACTTTATGACACTCCACATCACTCAGCTTTATCACTCAACTGTACCATATGCCACTCATCTTAACGATAAGCCACTCCACTTATGACACTCCACGCCATGCCACTCCATTCAACGACAAGTCAGTCCACTCTACAACACGGCACGACACCCAACCACACAGCACCCTACTGTATGACATGCTACTCCACTGCACACCACTCCAGTCTACAACATCTCTGTTCACTCTACGCCACTCTACTCTACGCCCCTCCACTCTAAGACACGGTACCAGATGCTACTCTATGGCATGCCAGTCCACTCTACTCTACAACATGCCACTCCCCTCTACGCCACTCCACGGTACAACACTCCACTTTACTCTATGACACCCCACTGTACAACAATCCACACCATTCCACTGTACGGCATGCCATTGCACTCTTTGACACCCTACGATACTCTACTCCAATCTACCCTACTCCCTGTATGCTACTCCATCCCATGACATGCCACTCCACTCTATGACATGCCGCGCCACTCTGAGGCACTCCACTTTATCCCCCTCCACTTTAAGGCACTCAACAACATGCCACTCTATGACACGTGATTCCACTCTACTCTATGGCATGCTACTAAATTCTACTCTCCAACAACCTACTCTACAACTCACCACCCCAATGTATGCCACACAACTCTACCCCACACCACGCTTCACTCCACTGTATGTCATTCCACTCTACACCTCTCCACTCTGCTATGATACTGTACCTCACAACACTGTATGCCATAACAGTCTATGTCACAAGACTGTATGCCACAACACTGTACAAAATGACAGTCTACTCTATAGACTTCACTCTCTTCCAGTTTGCACCCCTGTACTCTACAACACTCTACTCCACTCTATCCCACTCTATGACACTGTACTCTAGAGTTCAACACTCTACTCTACTCCCTCTATGCCACTCAATCCCACTTTACTCCACTCTACAATATGACATACTACTCCCGTGTACCTCACTCCACTGTCTGCCTCTGTATGTCATTCGTCTCTATGACAGGCTATGCCATTTCACACTACTACACTGTATGCCACTCTACTCCACTCTATACCCAACTACTGTATGGCACTCTACTATACTATATGACACCCTATGACATGCCTCTCCACTGATCTTCATGGCACACCACGTCACGCCACTATAAGTTACAGCACTCCAGTCTACAACACTCTTTTCCACTGTATTCTACAACATTCCAATCAATGACACTCCACTCTACGCACTCTACTCCACTCTTCTCCAATCTATGCCACTCCACTCTACAACACTCCACTCCTCTCGATGCCACTCTGATACTCTACTTGACAACACTCTACACAAAGACATAACACTGTATGACACTACACAATACAACACTCCACTCCACTGTATGACACTCTTCTGTACTTTACCATACACCACTTCACTGTACACCATTCCACTGATGAAGACTGTACTCCACTGTATCTACCTTCATATTACATTACTTATACCATGTGAAATCATAGCATTCACAACAATACTTATGACATCTCAAATTATATAATTTGAGACCACTCTGTCCATGGTAGAGTTCAGAGTTATAGTTAATGAAGTGTTGCAAGTGAGCATAAAACCATTGAGCTGAAGAAGGGAAAGAGCAGTTTTCATCTCAAGATGGAAATTTGAAAAGGTCATGAGGGCACTGTGCATGAGACATCAGTAATTAAAATAGTAGAAAGAAGAAATAAAGTTTTCCTAACTATAACTTATCCTTAACCTTTTTTTCACATTGAATATATATATATAAGTATGTGTACATACGCTCCGTGCACTCTGCCCACCACGGCAGGGGTTTCCTGTCAGACCTTTGTTTATTGATTTTGGTGATGAACCCGAGCCGTGTCCAGGAGTCGAGGAATGGGATCCTGTGGAGTTGTAAACTCAGTTAAGTGCTACAGGAGCAACATTGTACACGGCACACAGAGGTGAGTGCATCTTGGGTCGCTCTTGTCCATGTGGGGGGGACTGTCATGGGTTGGAGAACGTGTGGGGGACCCAGGGCCCATGGAGTGACTTGGGTGTGCATCACGTCTCTAAATGGGTGCTATACTGTGGCTTGTATGACTTGCCAGGATATCGTAGAGGGACTCTGGCAAATTATATCAGTTGGGTATTAACTTGTACTTACGCAGTATAAAGTACATTGCTATTGATATAGTACTAAGTCATGGCTGACAAGTGGGAGCCAAGACAAACAAGGGAGGCTGAGGCTTTATTCCCAAAGACAAAGACACAATCTAGAGGTACCCTATCGGGGTATTTGACTCAAAGGCTGAACTTTGGGAGAAGTTACGCAAATTAGAGAGACTACGCAAAGCTGAACATTACAAATGGCAGGAGCCAACATCTTTGAAGAACTATATACACAGAAATATGGTAGCTAGAGGTCTGTGTATCTATATGGTTCCTTCATATGACTCTACCAATCCCCTCTTGATACAAGAATGGGCAGAAAACAAATCTTCTACAGTTGTAGGAGAATGATGGAGATACTCATCAAATATGCTTGGTTAGATAGAGAAAAACTCATGAAGGGCATGAATAATTTACAAACGGAATTGTCAGCAAGACCTGAAAAAGAAACCATGGCTAGTTTTCTTAAAGGAATGGAAGAACACCTCTTGAAAGACAAAGAGAGCATCAAGGCCGGGAAGCAACATAAATTGCTTAGAGATTGTCAGGATTATGAGCAGTGGCGTATTATCCAATCTAAGCTTAAAATTTACAAGTGGGAGTGATGTAGCTGATAAACCAGGAGAAAATACTTCGGAATTTGACGCAGGTTCTCAAAGTTCTAAGACCCATACTTTTTTAGACGAGCACGGGACCTTTGAGATGATGTTGCAAGAAAATCCCAACACCAACAACAAGAAGACGTGGGTGAGGAACACCAAGAAGAGGTCGCTGCTGTGGATGTGGAAACAGAGGCAGAGGGGAAACTGTCAAAGAAGCAAGAGGCAGAGGAAGAACAGAACAAGCTCAAGTGGGAAACATGCAGAGCTTTCTTAATGGGGCAATAATGGATAACAGCAGGGCAAACAATACCATAATTAATTTATCAGAAAGGGTACTTACTGAAATAGAGAAATCTATATTGACTTTTGGTCTCTCCTTTAATCCATCATCTGGATTTAATTATGTGGATGCCCGCACCGACCTCTTCAAGTTTACTAGACAATTGAAACTAAAACAATGGCATCAAGGGGGTGGCGAGACATCTACTAATGATTCGGGAGGGGAGAGTCTGCATAATACAAATACATCTAATTTGAGTATTGGTGATGTAGACACTCTCATAACTTTACATGAATTAGAAAATGATGAGCTTTGTGACAGGAATGAGGGCAATTTGAAAGATATGCTTGCTGAGATAGATGTGACATATGATTGTTATTGTCCCAGCAAATTTGAACCATCTTTCACATTCCTTCCCCAATTACCACACAATTCTATCAATACTTTTCATGAAAAAGTAATCTAAGAATGCAAAGGTATGAGGAAAGGGAAGCTGTGGACTAAAAAAAACTTCTCAAAAACAACTCACTGCAATAAGGGCATTATCTGAGGGCAAAAGCATAATTGTTCTCCCTGCAGATAACAGGAGGAATGCTGTAATCTTGTCCAGAGACATGTGTATTCAAGGGACCATGAGACAACTAGATGACAATAGATGTTACCAGATTATAACTAAAACAGAGTACAGTAAGAGCATTATTACTCTGTGGGAAATGTTTAAAAAAATTGGAAGGATCAAGGGCTCTTGGAATGGAAAGAATATCTATATCCGAAACAGGATCACCCCAAAATACCAGTGCTTTATTTGCTCCCCAAAGTCCACAAGAATGCTACTAACCCTCCAGGTAGACCTATCGTTTCATCTTTACGAAGCATATCTGAAGATGTTTCTAAGTATGTGGACTTTTTTCTTAAAGAATTGGTGACAAACCTTCCATCATATGTGTGTGACACTAAAGATTTTCTGGGAACATCGGAACGCATTTAATGGGAAGATGATCTCTACTTGTAACCTTAAATGTGCATTCTTTATACACCATCATTGATCATAAAACAAGTATTGCTGCATGCAAATACTTTTTGAAAGCCAGGTCGATTAGATATTTTGAACACACTAACATGCTCATACAGATAATAAATTACTGTTTAATAAATAACATCTGTGTGTTCAATGGTACCTTGTATAAACACATGCAATGGGCACCTGCTTTGTTCCCAGTTTCACAAGTATTTTCTTTTGGGATGGTGGGAGGAGCAGGTGTCCATGGACCCCCATACATCTAATGATTTGCATAGTGCCATATTGTGGTTGCATTTTATAGATGACCTGTTCATTATTTGGAAGAGTACTGCGCTTAGACTGCCTCCATTGTCTCTCTAGTATGAACCATTAACATAGAGAACATAATCAGGTTCAGGCAATGGTTCATCTTGTATGTCAGGTATCAGTTTGGTGCACAGTTCAGTAACATCAGGACAGTCATGGTCCCCTTCGCAATCTTGAACACTTTCCTGACTTGATACCGGCAACAGAATAACAGGGTTCAAAATCCCACAGCATTTAAGTGTCATGTTCTCGGGGGCGTGGTCTACCGCCTAAAATGGCGGCCGCCTAATCCCAGAGCTCCCATCCCAGGCCCGCCTAAAATGCAGATCCTGCTGCGGGGCTGAGCTGCTATGTGGTGATAAGTTATCCAGAATATGGGGGAACTGACAGAGCACCCCCGGAGTACGTTTGGGGCGCTCGGATGGGCACAGAAATAGATTGCCGGACCTGGCCCTGATTCGGGCCCACGCCGTGGCCGCGCCGTTGATGGAACGCCAAACGGAAGAGGCCACACTGCGGTGAGTGAGGGGAGGAGAGCGCGTCGAGGCTGGCGCCGAGGACGGGGGTCCACGTGGTGTGCCTGCGGAGATTGACGGGCCCGCTCCTCGGCGTCCCCCCCTCTCCGCGCCTTGGATCCTACCTGCGAGGGCGCAGGTTGGCAGTGGAGGGCGAGGTAGTGGCCCGGGGACCGGACGCACCAGCAGCCCATCCGTGCACGGGAGGCAAAGGCAGGGGAGCGGCGGCACCCTTCTGACGGAGAGTGCTACGCTGTGGAACCACCAGAACCCTGCCCCCATTTGACGGTAGAACCCCCGTTGGCCCGCCGCCAGAAGACACACGGGGGGACCAGTCGGCCGTAGAGGGAAATACCGCCCCAATACCAGCAGAGCCCAACACAAGATTCCGGGGCGATCGCAAGACCGGACCTGCTAAGCCTGACAGCTGAAGACACACACAGAAAGAGGGCCCACGAGCTCCAAACTACAACTAGCAATGATCCCATATAACAAGCGCTCCTCTACGCAAATACTAGCATAACCACAAGCAACAATGGGCCGCACCAAGGGAAAGCAATCAGAAGACATGGAAAGACCATCCCCCGAGGACCCAATGCAAGCAACGCCACCCGGGGATCAAGCAGATAAACTGGACATTATTCTCCAGGAGATTAGAGACTCAAGGCAAGCAATAGAGAAAAAACTAGGATCAATAACTATCGAGTTAAATATCCTGAAGGATGACCAGAAAAAATTGTCGGACAGATTGAAACAAGCAGAATCCATTGTCGCTGAGATCTTTCCGACCCACAATGAAAACAAGAATGCCATTGAAACCCTCCAACAGCAGGTACAAACGCTACAAGAACGTGTCAAGGATGCGGAGGGGCGATCCCGACGCAATAATGTACGCATAATAGGTCTCCTGAAGGGGACGGAGGGCACAACTCCTACGCATTACATAGAACACTGGCTCAAGAAAATAATGGCGGACAAACTGTCAACCCACTTTGCAGTAGAGAGGGCGCACCGTATACCAGGAAAGAGACCCCCTCCAGGCGCACCAGCACGTCCCTTGATAGCCCGGATCCTAAATTTTAGGGACAGAGACCTCATACTACAGACGGCAAGAGATCTAAACCCTATCATAGTAGACAATACTCGAATCTCTCTATACCCTTACTACACACTAACGGTGCAGAGGCGCAGAGCCTCTTTCCAGATAGTGAAAAAGAGGCTACGAACTGAAGGACTGAAATACGCGCTACTATTCCCGGCCCGGTTGCGTGTCACGTTCAATCAGAAAACGCACTTTTTTGACACACCAGACTCTGCATGCGACTGGCTGAATGCGACCTTTCCTCACTTGGGGAATGAGGAGCGTGATGCCCTGCCCCCGCCACAGCCCCATCAATCACGTAGGAGCGGACGTGGTAAGATGCAATCGACTCGAAAAAAGACTGGCCCATCTATGCTGCAGGTCCTGGAGGGCCGTAATGGGGCCCTGCAATCAGCATACTCCTTACATGGAACAGATTCCTCCCCGCACAGACTTACTTCATCCGTAGACAGTGCCGCGGCATCTGATTCAGAAGGCAGCTCAGGGTTGTTCTCTGCTGTCACCCCGCAATCAGCCCGTGACCTCTGAAAGGGGACACAGTACTCCGCTCGCTGGGTTTGCTTCTTCCTTTATACAGGGCGGGCCTGGACGGTTGAGAACCGTACTCCTCGCCATCTACCAAATAATTGGCTGACCACAGGCGAGAACTATTGACAGTACACCAGTTAGACCCCCAGAGCGCAGGCCCCCTTTCTTCGTAGACGCTTCCCCGTTGGTGGCAACGATAATGGTTCTATATAATACGATGGTTTGGCAAAGTCAGTTTGAGCTTCGCCCAGTATTCAGTTTAAAAAGTAAAGTTGGAAGTAGATTTAGAACACTGACATCAACACACATATAAATATATTATACCAAGAGGGACACCCAGTAACACAGACTTCTAAAGAGTCCACTGCATCAATATCTCGATATGACTGCATTACGTGAATACAATATTATCACCTGGAAATACGGGGAATGGGATCCGTTCAAAAGCGACATAGAATTTTAGCTCAACTAAATCGTCGGAATATACATATAGCCTATTTACAAGAAACCCACCTCACTACCCATGAAGCGACGAAACTCCGTAAGAAGTGGCGGGCCAGCTCCTACACACAACATATTCCGCGTTCGCAAGGGGAATGGCAGTATGGATACGCGCTGGGGTACCATTTGAAATACTAGAGACCAAAAATGATGAGGAAGGCCGTTACACACTGGTCAAAGGTAATCTAGATGGGAAACATATAATACTAGGAAGTATATACGCCCGAATACTACACACAATATATTCCTGGAGCGCTTGTCGAGGGTACTATTGCAATGGGCTCACATCCCATGGATAATAGGAGGAGACTTTAACGCAGTACTAGATATCATAAGAGATCGCACCACGCCCCTATTGTCAGGTACCAAAGCACAACGACAGACAGAGGCATTGCGTAATTGGCTACAAGGTTGGTCACTGACGGATATCTGGCGAGCTAGAAACATAGGTATAAGAGAATACTCATTTTATTAACATCTGCATAAAGTGCACCTGAGACTAGATCGGGGAGGGGGCACTACTTCAATGCAGACTCAGATATCACAAACCACATATTTAGGAAAAACATTATCAGACCATAACCCCCTCGAGATGACACTATTGTGGGGGCGGAGATCTACGCCGATCCCCACATGGAGTTTTCAGCCCTCAATACTGGAGGATGATATCTTAAGAACAGAAATATCCCAAGCGATCACAAACTTCTTCTCCGACAACGCGGGCTCAGCATCCTCTCCATTACTCGAATGGGAAGCATTTAAAGTGGTGATAAGGGGTGTGCTGATGGGAGCAACAACTGGAGTACGTAAAGTGCTAACCAGGGAATTAAAATTAATAGAAAACAAGCTACACACACACTAGACAAAAAGGCGATACTAAGACCCTCATCGACTCAACAGCTGCAAGAAGCTAGAGCCGAACATACAGAGCTTGTGGAAAGATTACAGAAAATAGACTATATAAAATACAGTGCATGTATCCACAGCGAAGGAGACAAAGCAGGAACTCTATTGGCGCGCCTGATTAAAGCTGACCCCCCCCCCCACTCCTATCCTGCAGATTATTACGCCACAACAAGATACAATAAATACACAACTGGGGATAAATAATGCTTTCCATGATTATTACACAACTTTATACTCAGCCCCTACAACTATAAATCGAGCCGAGATAGATGTCTTCCTAGCTGACATTAGGCTACCAACACTGACAGAGGAGGCCAAGCTGCAATTAAGCGCGCAGATAACACAAGGCGAAATAAAGGAAACAATCAAAAGCATGGCGCGGAATAAAGCACCAGGCTCAGGCGGGTTACCAGCTGAATTTTACTCCTTCTTCTGCCCACAACTTGCCTCACAGTTAGAAAAATTATACTATTCCTCTCTAAAACATGGAGCTCTTCCAGATACAACTAAACAGGCAATAGTCACCTCACTATTGAAACCAGGAAAAGCCACAACTGATATGTCATCTTACAGTCCCTTATCTCTGTTAAATACAGAATATAAAATATTAGCAAAAATACTAGCGCAACAACTGCTTAATTACATAGATAGCCTGATACACACGGACCAATGCGGATTTGTCCCGTCCCGTAGTACTTCTCTGAACATTCGTCGACTGTACCATGTAATGGACGCTGCTGAGAGTCATTACCCACACGCAGGATGCCTGTCACTAGATCTCAGACAGGCATTTGACTCCCTGAGCTGGGAATATATGTTTAAAGTATTGGAGAGGTTCAATATCCCCCACGACTACATACGCTGGGTTCGGTTATTATACACCTCCCCGACAGCAAGAGCACGCACTGGGCAGAACATCTCAGATACCTACTATGTACAAAGTGGCACCCGGCAAGGATGTCCACTATCACCCTTACTGTTCATTATGGCGATAGAGCCACTAGCATCCAAGACGGTATAGACTGGGGAATAGGCACACCTGGGACCAATCACATAGTATCACTATATGCGGACGACATTATTTGATATGTGAAAGAAATGAGACAGAACCTAGATGCTATAGCACAAATATTCAAAAAATTCACACTACTATCAGGACTAGCTATAAACTTTGACAAATCAGTGGCGTTCTCCCTCACTGGCCCAGATCCGAGAAATACAATCACATTCGGTGACAATCACCTACAATTAGCCTCAGACACATTCCGATACCTCAGCATACAAATTTACCGCACCCCAATAGATCTGATGGAGGGTAATTTGCTAAAAGCGATGGCTTCTCTTAGATCACAGATACAATTTTGGACATCGCTACCAATATCAGTCGCAGGTAAGCTCGCCCTGGCCAAGATGGTAATGCCACCCCGCTTGCTATATTATTTTATGAATCTACCAGTGAGAATCCCAGAAATTCACTTCAAAACCCTTAACTCAATGCTGGTCGACCTGATATGGGGGAAGGGTAGAGTCGTATAGGCCTGGCCAAGCTGCAGATGCCAACAGAGAAAGGAGGCATGGGTGCACCTGACTTTAAGGCCTATTGTATAGCAGGTCAACTACAATGGCTGGCATATTGGCTAGCCGGAAGAAATTTACAAGAAATCGAATACACCCAGGAAATGGTAGATAAAGGTCACATACATTCCCTGTTATGTCCTGGTTTCCAAGCCCCAAAGCAACTACCACTCTTATTACGAATAGCTTTGCAATACTGGAAAACAGCGCTTAAATATACAAATAAAACAGTCCCATAATCCCCCAATATCCCACTTCTGGGACTACCAGTAAACACAGGTATACTGTCCCAACGACAACTACAGAAGTGGGCACAGGAAGGCGTGGACACGGTTGGGGTATTCTTCAAAGACCAGCATCTACACACAGACTTTACACACGAACACAACTTGACTTCATCGCTCTTTCTCTTACATGCTACTATACGACACTATATTAAAAACCATTGGGCCCGAGACAGTAAGGAACCCCCCACACATGAACTTGTAAACGCTGTCTACTCAGTGGGACATGGCAGATATTTGATAAAATGGCTATACCGTGGGTTGAAAACTCATTTATCACCACCCCTAACCCGACTAAAGACTAGATGGGAGACAGATGTTGGCAAAGCACTGTCAGAGGATGATTGGGAGATAATTCTGGAAGACCCTAGTCAAATACCACGTAACACTAGATTTAAATTTATACAGTATGCTATTCTGCACAGGGCATATCTCACACCACACAAGATACACTTGCTATACCACGACGCATCACCAAGAAGCGCCAGATGTGGCACTGAAGACGCAGACCTATTACACATGCTCTGGAGCTGCCCGGCCATTACCCAATATTGGAATAGTGTAACAAATGTTTTTGGAAAAGTAGCAGGCACCCTTATGAGCCTGACGGTGGAGACCTGCTTGCTGGGCTTGCTCCCACGCCCGAAGAAGGAGAAAGCACTCCCACAACTAACAAATCTAGCACTCATATTAGCAAAACGCTTACTAACCAAGCGCTGGAAAGCTACAGCGCCCCCACGGGTGTCACAGTGGTGTGCAGAGATGCTAGACTGGGGAAAGGCAGAAAGTACAGCTCTTAAAAGAGAAGAAAGTAGAGGAATGAGAAATTACCCCTAGGCGGATGAGTGGGATGAGATACTAGAGAATTTTGTTACAATATGTAGAACAGAAGGGTTTGAAATTAATACATAGTGATGCCTCTATATAAACACACAACGAACGATCTGATATTCGTGATCCTAAAATACCCCCCCCAGATGATAGACACATATACTCAGACAAACACATGCAATACATTATCCAAAGATATGACCAAAAGCAGCAGTCAGGGAAAAAGTACATATACTTTACCCCTCATAGTAAAGATCGATGATGTCAGATTTAGGTTAAGTTTAAGAAGTTAAGTTGTAATCAAGCCAGAGCAATGGCAGAACTTGATGATTAAATGTTACATACTATGCCAGTATCATGTACTCCATACCACAGCTGAGAAGCTTGTATTGTATCTAATATAAGAGCTTACATACCGAGTAAGTAATATTAACTGTCAAAGCCATTTGTACAACCAGCAGGGCTGGATCAATGTCTATTTCTCATACAAAAATGCTCAATGTACTATATGTAACGTACTGAAAATATCAATCAATAAAAAGATTTTCAAAAAAAAAGTGTCATGTTCTCTGCAGCCAAGATCACTTGCTCACATTTAGTAAGTCAACAGCTTGTTAAATGCTGTGTTCTAGTTCTAGTCAACAAAGGTTTGACTAAGTGGAGTGTGTACACGGTCAATGGGTGACCCATAACTATATTATCACACCTCTCAATACTAGTGCAGAGCGTAGCTACTAATTTAAGACAGCCAGGCAATGCTGAAGCAACAGGATCTAATGTGGAGGAAAAATAAGTCACTGGTCTCCAGGCATTTCCATGCATTTGTGTCAGCTATGAGAGAGCACAGCCCTCCCTCTCACCACAGAAAAGTGCAAAAGATTTGTTATAATGGGGCATCCCTAGAGCCGGGACACGACAGAGACATCCTCTCAGCTCTTGGAGCGCGACAAGGGAATTGTTATCTCTTGGTACCAGATCAGACACAACCATGTGTGTCAGCATCTGTAAAGGCTTGGCCATCAGGGAAAGGTTAGATATCCATTGTCTATCGTAGCCCACCATACCCTAAAACATCCGACCTCCTTCTGTGTAGCTGGTGGACTAATTTTCAGTATGGCTGAAATCCTCTCTTGTAACACTTTTATCACTCCTTTTTCAATGTGGAATCCAAGATAGTGAACTTCTTTTTGAAAGTATTGTAACTTTCCTGGGGATACTTTATGCCCATTCTCAACCAGGTGGTTCAACAAGACAACAGTGTCTTGTTTGCAGGCTTCTTGAGCATTAGACGCCACCATTAAGTCGCAATGTATTGGATCAGGACTGCATTGCAAGGCATGACCAAAGGCTCAAGAGTTTTCTTCAAAATCTGATTAAAAATAGATGGAGACTCAGTACACCCTTATGAAAATCGGCACCATGTTAAACTCTTGTTTTTGAGCCAGAATGCAAAAAGGAACTGACTGCTCTCATGCAACAATATTGAAAAGAAGGCTTTGCTCAACTCAATGACAGTAAACAACTCAGCTTCACATGGAATCTGAAACAGTATTACAGCTGGATTTGGTACCACAGGGCAACATGGAACAACAATGTTATTTATTTTTCAAAGGTCTGCACAATTCTGTACTTGCCACTAAGTTTCTGAAGACCCATAATCGAACCATTACAAGGACCTCCCATTATCTCCTTCAGAATTCCCTTCTGTATCATGACCTCAATCACAGGAGTTATTCCAGCAATCATTTGTGGTGTCAAATTATATTGTGGTGTTTTCAGGAATTCAGCATTAGGTTTAATAGAAATTCAGACAGGTTCTACACCTTTGATCAGTCCGATATCCTTTCCCAGAAAAGCCCCCTTTTCATGTTTGACAGTCTCTCTCAAATCTAGGGTCAAATCATCAACTGTTAACAATGTCAACAACATGGAACATGATCAGTCTTTCATTAGCTTAAAGACAGCATTCTCATCTCGGGTTTACACTTCTATTCCCTCTGGAGAACAAAAGATAACACAATTTAATTTTGATAACAAACATCTTCCCAAGAGATTCACTGGACTGTAATCACATATTATAAACTTGCGATTTTCTACAAAAGATCCTATTTTTACTTTGACTGCGGCAGTTTCACGTTCTGTCATTTCTTTATTCTCTACATCAACAACTTGGATTGTTTTTCCTGAGAGGGGTAAGTTTGGGACTTCTAAAGTTCTTAGAGTAAAAGGGGTAGCACCAGTGTCAACCAAGAATGACACAAGATGGCCATCCACTTCACTATCTATAAATTGTCCACTGTGGCCAACCTCTAAGGTTGCGCCAAGTACGTAGTCCTACTCCCCTTTCAGGCACCATCAGGCTGACTGATCGGAGCCATTTCCCTAATTCAAATTGAACAGGGGAAATTGTTGGAATGGATTAATAACCTGCGTCAGATTCACATTAATTCTCAAACCCTGATTCATATTCTGATGTGCCCCAACTGCATTTTGCTGTGCCGTTGGATGTTGAAAGACTTGCATCACTTACATATGCTTGAGACACATTAAAATCGTGACTCCTGGGTCTTTGCAGACCCTGTATCTGATTAGGACTATTATTCTTAGAAGGCATAAATCCGACATTTTGCACCTGATTAGCGGGATTTAAATGACATTCCCACTTCTAATGTCCCATCCTATTGCCGATATGACAAGGAGATGATCTTTTTAGACTATTTACATCCATTTCTGTACCAGGATCTAAAGGAACTCCTCGACCTCTACCTTGCATTGGAGTTTGTGGTTGCTGGTATACACCTTGCATTGTGTCTACATTATTTACAGCTAGGGACATCTGGTTACTTTTTTGAGCTGCTTTCATTTGAGCGACCATCAGCTTTTCTTTAAGCTTTTTCTGCTTCATCTCTATCTCATTGTGGCAGTATTTTGCATAACGTAAAATTTCATCAATAGACCTATTCTGCCAACTAATTTAATGTTGTTAGGTCCTCATGCTAATTCCTGGCATCAGTCCTGGCACAAACCTCAACACAAAATGTACCATATTCTTAGCCTCTAATGTCTCCATACCACTGTATGGTTTGAAGGCCTATAACAACCTCTCATTGTAAGCATGGGTAGATTCCTGTGATTCTTGTCAATTTTGACCCACTCAACATCCTGAGGAGGCACCTTCCCTTTCAGGAATGTCATGACCTCCTGATATTTCTTTATTACCAACGGTTAAGGACAATTGGTTAGTTCATTTCTAGTCAGTTCCATCTCAGGCCACCGAACAGCTATCTAACATTCAGTCCACAAATCACTTGGAACAACATCAAATAGCACATGCAGATCAATCCACAACACCTGTGAAATTTTCACAAATCTATCAACCTTTCGACACCATTCCACTGGCTTCTCTTGTAATTGTGGGAAATCATAATTAAATGATGCAAGATCACTCCTGCTCCATAGCAAATGTACATAACCTCCAGCAAGCACTTCTCTCTAAGGGAAAGCTGTAACACCTCCCTCTACTGCAAATGTAGGCGGTTCACTTGAAGGTTTCTTTACCTCCATCTTTTTCACCCATTTAGTCTCCCACTTATCTAATTCATTACATTTTCGAATATTCTGAATTAGTTCTTTAATCTGACTCTTCAATTCTGGAGTTCTCATGTCAGTAACATCTTTTTCACTGAAGCACACTCAAAAGCTTCTCTGCAGAACCTTAATCTTATTTAAGTCTACCTCATATTTCTGAGCCAATTCTGCCAATTTGTCATGAACTTGGCCCACTCTCTTATTGATATCCTTACACATAAAAGCAAGCTTATCCTCTTGGTAAGTCTATAATTGGTCTAAGCCAAGATTTCCAAGAATCATTGAATCCATCTCTATTGTCAGCTTTACTACATCCAAAGTTCTTTGTCTCAATGTTGATTAAATTGTTCCTGGACTCATTTCTGTACTCGTACTCTCTCTAGATTGAGTACTTCCATTAATGCATTGTACCCATTCATCTATCTCCTTTGCGGTGATGGATTGAGTCACCACAGGAACCTTAGGTGTGGAATCATCTCCCTGAGCACCATTCCCTGAATTCAGAGGCAGTTCCCATACAGGAGATGTATGTGTTTGCATCATCTGATAAATACCTATTGAAGTGCATCCTGACATATTCAGAGTTGTATCTGCACTTGCTCCACATGGAGTACTAGTGTGTGTTGAAATTAAAGGAACAAACTCCATGGTATCTGGACTATTTGAAACTCTGGTCTATCCTCCAACATTACCAGGTACAGCCAAATTATATGTATTTTTCCAGAGCCTTCTGATCTATACATAGGAACTACCGGGCCAATAGTAATTGGGACTGTAAGAGCATCAACAGCACTCACAGTAGGATCAACTGGGACACACTCTCTCAAACCCTTTTGTCTCGGTTCACAAGGCACACTAACTGGAATGAGTCCCACAGGACTAGGAGCCATCCTAGCTGAGGCAGTAGGAAGGGTAATTATGCCACTGCCACAATAATCAATATTCCCACCCTCACATTTGACTTCATTATACGGGGGTGGACATTCAAATAGTAACATATCCAAAAGACTGTCTCCAGAATCATCATTACTGTCTATACTCATGTCATCATGCTCTTTTTGTTTCTTCTCCTTTTGTTTTTGAATCGCTGTCATTTTCCTTTCTCCCCCATCCATATCTGTGGCCAAAGAGTACACATAGCTTTCTTCGCTCCACCTTGGTATTTCTCTTTTTCTCTCACATGGACAGCACATTGCTAAGCATTAAGTGCTTCATATTGTGCAGGTCTAGGAGGTGGCTTCATTGTGTACAGCACTCTCCTCAAGTTTTCAATAATCCTAAAATTAAGTGTTCCATATTGTGGGAATCTCAATGAACCATCCTTTTCTATAATCTTGTACCATTGATTAATCCAAACACATGTGTAAAGCCCTACGTTAATCGGCATATAATGACCCGGAGTACCTTCCGGAGGCGCCACTGCACCCTCTCTACTGGGGATATGAACATCACCTCTGAACCTGTCTTGCATAACTTTAAAACATTTAATTTTCCAACAGTTTTCACAAAGCTTGAATTCCATATAATACCGTATCAACAATCCCTTGCTCCTACACAACCACCAATCGTAGCACAGCACCTTATGATGTTGTCCACCAATAGCAGTGTAGTACTACTCCAACTGACTTATACCAGCGTGGCATACTGTGAAGTAGACCTTGTTCCTCGCAGCAGTTCCCCTCCTTTACAATCTGCATGCACACTCTCTCTATGATGCCACACATATACAAAATACAAAACCTTTGTCTGCTCCGCTAAAGAGTGAATAGCTTCAAACACACAAGAAGTTTCCAATCCCTTTTGTTGAAACCTTGACCTGTGGGGTGTCATCTAGATCAGTACAGCTTCACTCTGCGCATTAAGATGCACTATACCAATCGCCACATGTTTACACAAAGTAAGTCCCTATGTTAACTGTGCCACTGACAACGCCTTGCAATTAACACAATCTCTTAGAAGACAATATAATATGGTGTCTTCTACACCTTTTAAACTATCCAGGATCTTAGACCACGTCAGACCCAATAACCTCTTCAACTTCTTTGTAAATCACTGCACTCACACAACATGCAAAAACATCTCTGCAGGAGACCACTTAAATAACTCAATCACTATAAACTATATTCAAACTGCTGCAATCTACAACGCTATTGATACTCACTTGTCCACCGCCAGTACGAGTCTCTCCGAAATCACTGTAATTTCACTGATCTTCCACGTCTGGATATGGGCATCTAAGGTTGGGCACTGGGGACTAACTACTCTAGAATATGGTTTGAGTTCTCCTCATTTCAGACAGAGAACCATACTCTGTTACCATCTGATCCAGCTCTGGACTTCTTAATCTGAGGTCCGATGAATCTTTTCTATCTCTGTTCCAAGGGGTGAGCAGACATATATTAAATTTCCCTCTGCAAATTACAGTGCAACCTGTGGCCACACATTAAAGGGAATATTTATACTTTTTGCTGCAATACTGCGCAAACGCAGCTTTGTGGCATAAAGTATAGCACCGGCTTGCGTTATTCCAAAGCTCCAGCCGGGTACTAAATTTATGGAATCCCACAAGCCGGCGCTCAGGGTGGGCGAGCGTCAGAGAAAATGACGTTAGCCTGGTGGGGGTGGCGGTACAGGGGAAGGGGATGTACCTCAAAAATTATGCAAGGCTGGTTAAAGGCAAAAGAATGCCTCCAACCTGCGTAGCATCATTTCCTGATGCAAAACCATCCATACCACATGACTCTTGTCTTAGAAAAGACATGAATCATGCCCTCCACCCTAATGGCCAGCACAGGGGACCAGGGCCCCATGGACATGGCCAATGCACCCTGTCCCATGCAGAGGGGGCCCACGTCAGGGCCCCTAGTGGCACTTAAATATTTGTTTTAAATACTTACCTATTCTTACCCTACTTACCTGTCACCCATCCTCTGGTGTCACTCTGTTGTGGGTGTTCCTGGGGCTTGGGGTAGGCACCTGTGTGCCCACTCCATGGTGTTTCACCATGGAAATGTGTCCACAGGTCTCCTAACGCCTGGCCTGACCCAGGCATTTAAATAAAGGTTCAAAGCAAGCTTTGCACCATTATTTAGCCCCTCCTCCCACCCATGCGTCATTTTAGCATGGGGGAATAGATATGAGGCTATTGGGTGAGCAACATTATTTAGATGGGAATGCCTACCTTGCATTTCATTGACGCAAGGCAGGTGCATGCATCCAAGAAATGTTGCGAACTCGAATATTTTGACTCTAGATGTGTCTTGCGTCAAAATATAAATATGGAGTTAAGTGCACCGAGTTTGTGTAAAAAAAAGAATGCAAATTCGGCGCAAACATAGTATAAATATGCCCCTTAATCTCAAAGACCAAATAAAGTTCAAAGGGCTTTATTTCAGGCTCAAATTCAAACTTAAATATGTGAGTCTCAAAATCATAGCATAGATGTACAAAATATCCAAACGAGGGTTAAAACGTTGCATAATATTGAATTTATTCAACAAATATAATACCACCAATTCAATAGCAATAATGCAGAAAATAAGGAAAAACATTTGATACATCAAGTCCAAATCCAAATTGTCCTGCCTAACCATTAATTCTAGATTCCTAGCTATTCTAATATTAAAGGGATTTCAGAGAAAAGGTCAGCATACAGAATGTCTGTAGAAGTTTCTATCAAGAGAGGTGTGGTGGCATGAAGCTACAAAGGAATTAAAGTCTGTGGTCTGTACCTCAGAAAGGTCAGCTCTCAGCAAAGGACAAGGGGAATGTGGATAATACCACTAGCTAAACCACACTTAAATCTTGAGTCTTCCAAAGGTGACATCATTATCAAAACCTTCCAACTGAAAAACAAGTTTTAATTGACAATTTAGCCTCCTGAAGTCTTCAGCGTTCGCCCTTGGTGCACCCTCGCACTTTGGGATTTCAGATGGGTTGCAGCTGCCAACTGAGGATACTCCTTCTGTCCTTGATAAAACATTTCTCCAGGCCTTTTTGTCTTCCCTCACAACGGGCTCTCTATTAATCTGAACTTGTATCCTGACACCTGCAGCCTTAGGAAAATATGCAATAAACAATCTTTCACATTGAAGGTTAAAACACAAAGAACTCAGGCCTTTACTCTGGCCAAGCTTAAATGAACATGAATATACTTCAGTTTAAAGTATTTTTCACACATTTCTCATAAATGCCATTAATAGAAAATGTTTATGAAATAACATTCCTAAAATACTACAGCATAAACATACTTGCAACATGATTAATAAATGTGATGACATAAAGGTATGTTCATAGTGTACTCTACTAGTATACACTCCACCGCATCACGTTGTTATGGATATCACCTCACACATTTATATAGGAAAATGTCCCCTTCTTTATTTCATGTTTAAAATCATAGTGGCACAACCGAGTTATGTTCTCTCATTGTCAATTGATTCTTGACGGCATCAGCTGTTACAATACAGTTTACATCACTAGCATGCTAAGAACGCAAAGAGGAAAGAGCTTTGCTAAAGTGTCAGCATAAAGTATGCTGAATAGGAGAAACCAGCTTCCAAAACACGTTTGTAAATGAACAAAGCGTCGTTTATTTTCTGCTTCAGTCACAGCATAAATTAAAATGTCCAAATAATCACCCCAGCACCGCGCCGCAGCTCGCTCGACCTCTCCTCCACCAACTGCCGTCTTCTCGGCATCCTCGGTCCCTCGCGCCCCCACACGCGTGTCCGGAACACCGAGAAAACGGCTCGTGCAAGCGGCTCTGCTGCGCGTGTAGTTTCGTTTCACACGCGTGGCAGACACTACATTTAGTTTTCCTTTTTTTCTTTAAACAAAACCAAACAAGACCAACCCTCCCATGAAAACAAACAATAAACCAATACCCCCAAAAAACTTGGAAAACAACCAAAAACAATACATCAGGTAATAATACCTATTTCACTAGATACTTCTAAATGTAAGTAATGATACATCTTACGCTTTACATTTCCAAACATCACATTTTGCATTTCTTGAGAGAAATTAAAACTTGAGCAAACCTGGAAAACCTCGCTTAACGGTACCTCAGCGGTAATTTGTGGACTCTACAACTTTTCCTAACAGGCACCAGTTCGAAGCAAGCGTCCCTTTCCTTAGGATTTAATGGTTCAACCCCACCAGGTTTATGTACAATCACGGACTCCTTCACCCTTCCATTCAGCTCACACGGGTCACTAAGCGACAAAGGAATATCTCTTGGCAAAACTTTTACCACTTTTCCCACATTCCACCAATTACGCTCACCAACGCGAACAGCATTACCACACACTTTGTCAATTCTCAAAGGTTCAGAAAACTTTGAGTCACCTTTCTTGACAAAACTAGGTAGTTTGATCCGCACCCAATCTCCAACCACAAACCGTAACTCTTTTACACTCCTTTTCTTGTCATAGTAAGTTTTTTGTTTCTCTTGAGCTTTCTTCATACCCGAAAGAACCTTGACGTCAATGTGTTCTTTACACATAGAATGTTTGAAAATTTTTGACAACCAAGCTGGTCTAAATAACGTGGCAGGCTTCCTCCCTCTCAGTGCTTCAAACGGAGACACCCCCGTGCTAGTGTGAGGCGTTGTTCTGTAGAACCAGAGCATACTCTTTACAGCTGCATCAACCACACACCCATTGGCTAAAGCCCACTGGACACATTCAACAACTTCACATGCGGCCACTTAGAAAAGTAGTCAACTGCAATATACGCGTAACGCAATTTAGAAGGAAGTGAGTTGAACGGCCCTAACAAATCAATACCAATTTTTTCCCAGGGACCTGACGGACTTTCAATAGGCTTAAGCGGAGGCGTTGATGTTTTGAGGGTCTTATCACTATTGCAGCAGACGTGACAATCCTTGACTAATGTTTAAATGTTTCTGTCCATTTGCGGCCACCAATAGTATTCTCTCACTCTTTTCTTTGTAAGAGTAGAACCCAAATGACCTTCATGTGCTTTTTCCAGAATCATATATCTCATAGTTTCCGGAGGTACGATTTTATCATTTCTCAGTAACACGCCATCTTCAATTGACAGCTCATCAGATACCTTAACAAATGGTTGAAAACTAAAATCCAAATTTTTCTCATGTGGCCACCCTTCCTCGACATACTTCATGACTTTAGTGAGTACAGTATCATTTGTCGATGCTTCCTTCCAGCACTTTTCGGAAAATGACCCAGTACGTTCCAATTCGATGGCTGCAATGAAACAATTTTCATCCTGAATATCCTCTTTCCCACCAGCATCTTCCGTGATGGGATATCTAGAGAGGTAATCTGCTCTCACATTCCTTCCTCCAGAAATGTGCACAACCGAAAAATCAAATTGTAACAACCTGGCTGCAAATCTTGCAATTCTTGGTGTGCTACTCCTGACGTTAGTACGATTCAAAATAGAAACTAAGGGTTTATGGTCTGTCTGGAGTAAAAAAACTGGAGTTAAAAATGTCTTCCCCACAGGTAAGGTTTAAACTTCTCTATACCCCACCAACATGCTAATAATTCTTTTTCTATTACAGAATAGTGTAATTCATTTGGTCTGAGCACTCTTGACGCAAATCCAATAGTATGCTCCAGTTTTCCACAGATCTGTGTCAAAACAGCTCCAACCCCGAACTTTCTGGCATCCACAGTCAAACAACACTCCAAATTATGATCATATGATTGTAACACACCAACAGCACCCAATTTTTGTTTGATATCATCAAATGCTTCAGCACATTCAGCATTCCACACAAACTCTGTTTTTGTTTTGAGCAGATTTGAAATAGGTCTGGTTATAGTGGCAACATTTTCAATAAACCTAGAATAGAACTCACAAAGTCACAAAAAAGATTTTACACCAATTTTGTCCTGAGGTGGAGGTGCTCTCACAATTGCTTCTACCAGACCAGGTCTGGGATAAACACCTTCTGGAGTCAAGACATGCCCCAAATACTCGACAGACGTTTGGAGAAACTGACATTTTTCTCTTTTTAACACAATTCCAGTACAATTGAACCTTGTCAGTACTTGCATCAAAATCTCATCATGTTCACGTCGATCAGCCACATGGATCAGCACATCATCCTGAAACACACCCACCTTCATAATATCCTTGAGCAGCGTAGACATTATCCTCTGAAAAACTGAAGCCGCCGATGCCAGACCAAATGGCATGCGACAATATTGGTACGTCCCCCACGGGGAAACAAAGGCAGTGAAGTGACGAGAATCTGGTGTCAATTCTACCTGGTGATAAGCAGCAGCAAGATCAAGTTTTGTAAAGAGTTTAGCTCCAGAAATGCAAGAGAGCATTTCACTGATCTTTGGCAGAGGATGGGAATCCACCCAGATCTCTCTGTTAAGAGCCCTCAAGTCAACACATACTCTTAGTTCACCATTTTTTTTCTTTGCGACAACTAAAGGTGACAACCATAACGAAGAATCAACCAGTTCAATGATTCCTTTCATTCGTAAACTCTCCAACTCTTTTTCTAATTCATCCCTGACACTAAATGGTACACCTCTCAATTTATGCTTAATTGGAACAGCATTGTCTTTTACTTTTATTTTATGTGTAAATCCTCTAATTCTACGTAAGTCACCAGAAAAAACTTTAGGAAACTGATTAAGCAGATTTTCTATATCGGCGGAATCTCTTATAACAGTTACCTGATCACCAGTACCTGGACGCAAAACCATGCCAAACAACCCTTGATGGAACCACCCCAAAATGTTCAAACCTTTTACAGCTACATAGACCTTCCCAAAAATGTGTCGTCCTTTGAAAATCAAAACATCTTCAAAGTACCCCAATAAATCAATCCTCCTACTTTCGTACGACACTGGTGACCTGTCTGGTGGAAAATTTTTCGTGTTCCCCAATTTTGTTCAAATACGTCCTGAGTTATCATAGTGATTCTAGCACCAGAATCAGCTAACAACTTTAAATGTTTGTCACCAACCTGTATTAAAATGTAAGGATCAATGCAGTGATCAGGATTTCCACTTTTTATGTCATGGTCACCCACAGCCAAAATCATTTCTTGCATTTCATTCATCAATTCACACATTTTGTCATCACCATCACCAGCGACAACATTGACCTTAGTATTGTCACTTTTGCTACTTTGACACACTTTAGCAAAATGTCCTATTTTGCCACATAATCTGCACTGAACATTTTTTGCTGGACAGATCTTCCCTCCTTTTAGATGTGATGGATAACCACACCTAAAGCATATGTTAGTTTGTTTGAAGAAACTATTGTGTTTGGCCACCTCTCCTTTGGTGGAAGACGGAATGTTCATCTTGCGTCTGTCGTCAGATCTCTGGACTGCATTAATTTGTTCAACTTGTGCCCGTTCTAATTCCTTGGCTCATTTGATCGCCGTTTCAATGCTTTTCACAATTCTGATCGAATCCGATAAAGACGGATCCCCCAAGGACAGCAACTTTTGTTCACTTACACTTATACACTTATACTTTCGTTTCACACGCGCGCAGACACTACACAGACATATGGAGATGAAACACTTACATTGTAGGTATTAGAGGAGCAATCACTTAACATGATACAGCTAAAACATCAATTTGATTTTCAACTGGAACATTCAAATAGACACCACCAATAGTGCAGTTGCCAGTAAAGTTCAAGTTATACAGAAGGCCCCTCCGTGGCAGATTTGTGGGGAAGGTGGAGCTTGAGAGAAACAATCTTGGACTGCATTCTGACCCAAAGAAATAGCCACAGGATTTTAGCAACGAGAGGAACGTATGCTTGAAATGTCAACAGCATGAGTAATTTTGCCCAAGAGGAGGGTGAGGAAAATGGGTTAGAAATGCCAACTGCATTAATCTTCTTGGCCAAGAGAAAGAGTGAGACACTCTGGGATTTTTAGGGCAGATTAACTAGCTCCAGTAGCAATAAGGTTGGCTTTCACTGATAACACATCACAGGTACAGCCCCCTCTCGTCTAGGGGAGATCAAAGTATCTACAGAGCAGTCTGCTCCACTTTGGGTGGCTGCCCTAAAATAGAGGGTATTTGTTATAAGGAGGAGGAGGACGAAGTCAAGGTGTACAGCCTGATCTCAGGAATTCTGGGGTAGATTTAAGCACTCCTATTTTGAATGCCTTTGCCGACCACAACTGATACAGAAGATATTACTAGGTGGAGCAAATTCTCCCATTCCCTGCCATCGGTCCTTCCCCACCGTTGCACCTCTCCATGCAACCACCCCACTCAATCCTCCTTTGCCCCTCTGTCTGACCATTTGCAGAAGAGATTTCTTTCTAGTGACATGCAACAGGATTTGTTAGATTCTAGTGTATGTTCTTGAATAGTTACACAATGATTAACTATAGAAATCAATTCATACAAGATTTTGTTTTGACAATCCACACACATGATCCTCAACTGTAACTGCACATTTGGCAACAATGCCTGCACTAAAGAAGTTCCAAATCCATTTTCAGTGGTTTTTGCAGAGTTCACAAACCCAGAATCATGGTCAAACATATCCTCCAGTTGATGTAAGAATCTGGTAGTTTTGTTTGCAAATGTTAATTAAGGCCTAATACATTTTGCTAGGGCAGCCTTAAGTAATTACATTTAAAAAACATCTCTATTAGCGATGGTACAGCATTTGTCTTAGGTGATTGCTCTGCCCAGTTTGCTTTCACTATCAACCGGCCTCTGACCTCGCCAGGCAAAATATAATTCAACAATTGACTCCTATCCGCTCAGTTAGGATTATAACATTAAAAAACAGTTGCCAATTCTTCCAGATCTTGACATATTGCCTAGTGATAATCCAGAGACTGGATTGAGACTGAGACAGGAATGGTGGCTCAAACCTAATCTCTGAGTACTAGATACTGTTGTAAGGGCATGAGGGAATTAGGTTGAACACGGGAAAAGTAGAGAACTCTTGTCCCTAACGGACTGGGCTCTCCGACTTCATTAGGGCACATGATTAGAGTATTTGGTCACACGCTATCCTAGGTAATAGTCAGATTATGGAATATCACTGTGAATACGTTTTTGAATAATGAGGCACCATTTGAGATTTTATCAATGGTGGTAAATGGGATGTTGTTGTGCCAGCCTCATGTGCAGTCCTTGTGCTTGCCACACTGTCAATCATTCTACTGCTTGCTTTGTCACAGCTCACTCAGGTTTATGCTCCACCTAGTCACATTGCTCTGGCTTGCACCTCATCAAGTGGTACACCATTTCTAGGCACAACCATTGGGATGCCCATAGAATTTCATTCTGGAGTTGGGCATCTCAGATATCTAATCCTCTTCCCTCTCTGCGGTTTTCTCCTGGATCTTATTAGCCACTTGGTCAAAAAGGTACAGAGGAGGTGCTACTTTTGAGGCAAAAACTTGCATTCTATCCCTCATTTAACTAATTTCATATGTTTCATATCTTAGGTATCTATAAGACCCATGACCTGAGATCCCTGCTGGCATTTCAATGCTTCCTTATACAAATTCATTTCTGGGGTGATTTTATTTTTAGGATCCTCTAAACCTTTCTTAAAATTACCTTGGTGTCCTGTATAAAAGTGCCTTCTTCTAGAAAATAATTGTTTTTATCACCTTCACTGCAGTTCACCAAATTCTCTATACATCTGCATGTGCGTCTGCAGTACTGGTGGAACATAGCATGCATGGGAGTGACTCTAGGTGGGGCCTTGTTATGTTTTGATTCTTTAGCTGACATTGTCATAACTACTCCCTCAATCGCATCCAAGGAGAATATGTTGGTAGATTGCCACCTTCTGCTGAAGCTCATCCTTTGAAGAGGCGAGGAAGGAAAATAGGATAATTGATAGACTGACAGCTTTTCCCCACCAGCTACCAAGGAGGGAGGTTGAGAAATGCATTCATGCTTTTTTCACAGGCCCATTGCCATTGTACCACCTCAGTTCACAGCCTATTGAGGATCACAGAATGTTTGGGGATCCTTAACTACTGTACCTCTTTCCATGTATTCATCTAACAGAGCTTGTAATGGGGACCTTGGCTACCACTGCCATCCCTCCTGAGCGTCGTACTCAAATACTGTGGGTTTTAATTCACACTCCTACCTCCTTCTTCCAAGGACTCCCTTGTTCCTGCCCAACCATTTTTTACCTCATTGTCTGCTCACATGACTTAGCCATAATTAAGGTAATGAAAAAGTACTCAGTGTATAATCAATATTCACAAATAGACTTATATGTCAAAGCTGAACACCGAGTCATCCTCCACCCAAGTTTTTCACTGAGAATTGTATGTCATAGGTTGGTGCCTGGCATTGTCAAGTGGAGGCCTGGACCAGTTCGGGGTAATGCTCCAAGTCAAGCTGTGGCTATTCCTGGTTAATGCACCAAGATCCGTCTCACATTTTCAGCGGAGTCTGAAAGTTGGTATTGCAAAAGTTAACAGTCTGCTAATCACTTTGATTACCAACAAGGGGATCCCCATAGATCAGCAACAGAGCTGGTCTCCTCAATACAAGGAAGAGCCCACATTAATACCCTAAAACCCACACACTTTAATATTGACCATATGACATAGTTCTCATCTAGAGCACAAACAGATGCTTACCTTAGCTCATGATCATATGAGTACCTTCTCAAGTTAACCAAAATTTTAACCGTTTTGGCTCAGCAAACTGGTTTTTACACTTTTTTTTGCGATTGCCAGAGGCAAGGGAGCCTATGCACATAGTGCATTTGGTAATATGTTTAGTAATACTACAGTAGAACTACTAATGTTCTACAAAATCCTACACAGTATCCTAATGTGGGAGGGATAGTGCGGTAGTTGGAAAATGTGAAATTATTACAAATGAGAGGGCTATAGGGTGGACTCAGGAGGGGTTAATTAAGGGCTACAGGGGGGTTAGAAAGGGGCATGCACCCCCCGCTGCCACTCATATAGTGCACTTAGGGAGCTACAACAACCAAAAAAGATCCAAGACAGTAGTAAATGCACTCCAGCTCCAATCTGGAGTAAGTCCAGCACCGCACATGGCCAACTACTGGTACTGCAAAACCCTCCCACAGAAAACGTCAGCAGGGCCTGCAGGATGTTAAATTAAATTACGTTATTTTAACGTTAAAAATATAAATACATGTAATTTAATCTTAAAATATAAAAAAACATAATTATTAGTTTAATCTAAAATATGTTCATGATTTCTTCAAATTTAAAAATGAATGTCATTTTTAAAATTAATTTCAATCAATTGTATACATGACTTTTAATACATTTTATTACCTAATAAATACGTATATATTTTATACTTTTATTTAAATCTTAAGCATTTCATGTAATATATTCAAAATTCTATATTTATTTCAGAATTAAGGTAATGCTGTTGCATTTTCTAATTTGTTCTACATTTAAAATAAATATTTCCAATGAATATACATTAATAATTATTTGAAAATTATTGTTACTCATTTTATTTAAACTTGAATAAAACGTTTACACTTTTACCTATGCTTTAACATACGAAAAACTCTGTCCTGTCTACAGGTGGGAGAGACCAGTAAGCCATAACTTTATAATAAAATGACACTTGGAACTTGAGAATAGCCTAAAGTAGTAAGTTTGCTACATAGTGTTGGAGTAAGCTTACAGGTGCAGATTTACTTTTTACTTTTGGGAATAGCTTCGAGGGTGTCTAAGGGTCAGAGACTGACACATCAGATGGTCTAGGTTTGCATAAGCTAGGAACACATGTCTGTAGCAAGTTACAGTTACACTAAAACAGAGCAATGCGCCTTCACACATGCTTGGTTCATCTAATTAGATGAGGAATTAATTAAAACAATCATAATACTTTGTATCCGTTACATCAATAGTGGGCTATACCTTGATTCTGCATTTTCCTTATTCATTTACGTTAAACCCAAACGTTTTTACGTTTTCACCCAATGGTTTGGGTGAACCTGCATCAGGTGTGTTTCTTATGGCAGGCTTAGTATTCATTGTTGAATTCAAAACCAACGAAGGCAATATGTGCTCTTTCTTATCTGTTTGCGTTTTGGAGGTATCTTGTGATCATTTTTAAGAGCTGCCTTCTTTTAATTGGGACAAATCAGTTTCATAACGTTCACATAATTGATTCAATCAGTTGTTTTGAGCTACGCAGGTAAAATGACCTTTTGAGGGGCCCAGACAAGACCCAGTAATCTTTGGAAGCTAACCATTACCACTCCTTGATTTACTGTTGCACACAGGTACTAGGAACGTGGGGCGTTCTACATTAATACTACAAGAGTGGACATGGAATGTGCCCTAGGAATGCATTCTTTTCTTTACAACATACTAATGAATGGCTTGAGTTCAGTCATGCTGAATAGGGTTGATAGTACCAGATGTAATACTACTCTGGGGAAAGGCACCTTTTCCTCAAGTGGATCTGTAGAATGAGCTTTGTGAAGAAGAATCAGCACCCCACAGTTGCCTCTTGCAACAAATAATCTATTTCTTCAAAACCTTGATTGGTACATTTTTTGTCATTTTTTTAGAATACACTACATTATCTACTGGCAGTCGTCAGTAGGTAGTTATAGTTAGGACCATGTTTCTGTAGAAAAAGTTTTTTTTGATATCTTTGGCACCGTTGGACGAATCTTCACGAAATTGTCCAAAAAAAGTGCCCTGGTGATTCTTGTGCATGGTACGTTTTTGGATGATCCGTCAAGCGGGGGCCAAAAAAAAAAGGAGGGTAAAAAAAGCTGTGTTTCCCATGTTAATTTGCATTGGACCTTTGAACACGCCTACAGCCCGAACCACTGGATGGAATTACCCCAAATTTTGCAGAAAGCTAGCTTTCGGTACGCAAATTACACTTTTCCTCATTCGGTGTAAATCTGTCCAGTAGTTTTCAGGAAATTAAAGGAAATCCAAATTTATATACCTTTGGCTGTGAAAACTTTATGAATAATGACAAGCTTGTGCAGGGAAATTAAGAGCTCTGATTGGCTGCCAACGCTTCAACGAGGAAGTGTTAGCAGCCATCTTGGGACTAGGCTTCAGCTAAATCCCAACAAAAAATGCAAACAAAAAAAAAAGGGGCCAGGGTTGGTACACCCTGACACCTTGGCTCTGGTGTTGGAGACCGAGAAGTACCCAGGCAGAGGAAATAAGTTGGGGTGGGCAGAATTCACATCGTTCACTCCACAGAATTCTTAAAACTCTGTGAAATTTCGCAGATGCGGAGTTCCGTGAGCAACGGCATGTCGCCTGTCATAGTGGCACCCTGTCCTGAATGCACCCGATCTCAGAAATGCTAAGCAGGGTCGGCCTGACCCTGCTTAGCACGTCCGAGATGGGTGCACTCAGGACAGGGCCGTAGGCGGCAAAAGCTGACCTTGAAGGCCTCTTGTGCACCAGCCTGCCCATGTGCACTACACAAGGGGCAGGCCGGTGCACAAGAGGCCAGTGCACAAGAGGCTGAACTGGCAGCTTTCGCTGTCTATGGCCCTTGCCTGAATTTCAGGCCTCTTGTGCACCAGTGTGCACGAACGAAGAAAGAAAAAAACTAGCACTCTCCTGGGCCCTCCCAGGGGGTCCTCGTTGCCAGTGGACTGGCACTCTGCTTCCCTCTGCCCCCTGCTCCTGGCCCTGGCTACTAGCAGAGGAAGGCCTAGAATCCTGGATCCGGAGCTTCTGGCACCGGCGAGCAGCCCCATCACCGATGTCAGGCCAAGACTGCACACTGCAGCCCAATTATGGGCCATAGAGCTGAAGTGCAGACTATCGGCGCTTGTGCTGTGTGGCCCATATGTGGGCTGCAGTGTGCATGCAGCGCGCTCTGCTTCGCTGGTGGGGCAAGCAAAGTTTTTGGGCAAACGAGTGCCAAAAAATCTCTTAGCTCCGCGCCCAGCCCTACAAATAAGCACTTTTTCAAAAACATTTTACACATATTTGTGTTGAATTCACAAATTTGCAGCAAAAATGTAAAAAAAAACATCAAGGCTGGCTCCAGTGCTTGTTTTTTTAAAGCCCCTGGGTAGGCCAGGTCACGTGGCAATGTAAAAAAAAAAAAAAAAAAAAAGCGGGAGCGCATGCCCCCCCACCGGGCTTATTGTGGCCCCAGGTCTGCCACCTCCCGGGTGCCTTAATGAAATGTAATGCGGGGGCGCCCAGCCCCACTATCTGCAGCCCTAGGGACTGCCACCTCCCCAGGGCTACAATAAAAAATAATGAAAATGGGTCCGTTGTGGGTGGGAGAAATTGAAAGAGAGACAGAAAGAGAGAAAGAAATTGAGAGGGAGAGAGATATAGTTTTTTAGGCTTTGATGTCTGATATATTTAGAAAGAGATATTTGTATGCAATTTAAAATAAAAAATGTAATTGTTATGGTAAAAAACTAATATATTAAAAAAAAAAATGAGCCCAGCTGGACTCGAGCCCCCAGCGCTCAGCGTGAAGGTATGCAACCTTCACACTGAGCTATAGGTTTCCTATTTTTTTTTAGTCCTTCGTGGCCTACCTGGGACCACGAGGGAGCCCTCAAAGGCTTCCCCGTGGTCCCTACTGTTTTCTTTTTTTTTTTTTTTTTTTTAAATCCCTTTATGGGCTATTGGCAGCGCAGAGGAAGCTTTAAGGCTTCCCTCTCCGTGCCATTGCTTCATCAAGCAGGGAGCTGCTTTAATAGCAGCTCCCTGCTTGCTGAAAGCTTCGGATTTTGACAGGTGGACCTGCTTTACAGGTCCCCCTGTCAAAACCCGAAGTGTTTGCTGTGGCTTGGCTGCAGAGCTGCAGCCAAGCCACAGACAACAGCTATGTTCCAGGGGTGGGCAGCCCGGGACATAGCAGGAGCCGGCCCTGGGGGTGGCAGTCCCCAGGGCCATCAGAGGCTCCTCGAGGGGAGCTGCTGTAATATTCTGTAATTAAATATATTAGTTGCTATGTTCATAGGATCTGTTATGTATTTGTGTTATTTGGTATCAGCTTGTCTTCCCTCTCTCTCTGGTACAATGGTATGGGGCCAGTGGTGGAGGTTCTAGAAGGTTGGGGTCAGTGAGTGACCTGAGAAAGAGGTGGAGGACTCATTGATGGAGATGTGGATGGAGTTTCTTTGTACTGATATGTATCTGGAATAAACATTTCAACAAGCCTACTTGGATTGGTGTGGATACTCTCTTTCTAGTATAATCAATACTACAACTGCGTGGTCCCCACCAATGTTTGCATAGCCCCAGAGAGGTGGTGGTCCCCGGGGCTCATGGGGGTCCGAAACTGACCCCGTATACATTATTAAGTATGTGCCCCAGGGAGTTGGTGATCCTTAGGGCCCCCTGCTCCTAATTCTTTGTAGCCCCAAGGAGGTGGTGGTCTCCGGGCAGTGGGAGGGGGCCAGGATCCCCACCCATGCATTTTTAACCAAATGGCCCTGGAACTTGACCCACTCTCCTTCCGTAAAATACAAAAAAATGCTTTTAAGCCTGGGGGGGCTCTTTAAGACCCCACCACCAGAGCTAAGGGGTCAGGGTGTTCATACCCTGGCCCCTTTTCTTTATTTGTTACTTTCTGTTCTGGGACTCAGCTTTAGCCGAGTCCCAAGTTAGCTGCCAACACTTCAAGGGCTTCTGTTGTAGAAGTGTTATCAGCCAATCAGATTTCTGCACGAAATCGGGAGGGGGCGCAAATCCTTTGCGTCCCTATATATACAAATTAGATTTTTCTGCAATTTCTCTAAAGCTACTGAATTGAATTACACCAAAACAAACAAAGGTCGCTTTCTGGACCAGGACCTACCTTTCTGCCAAATATGGTGTAATTCCATCCAGTAGTTTTGGTGCTATCCCTGTTCAAAATCCCTATGTAAAAATGCATTGGGAAAACGTGTTTTGGGACCCCCAATCTTTTTCTCACCCCCCCGGACAGATCATCCTGAAACTTACCAGACAGCAGCTGACATGACTGGCAAATGTTTTTGGAAAGTTCAAGTGTCGCCAAAGACATAGGCAAGTAAAACAGTGCTTTTTATATAGAAACTAGGACTCAACTATAACTACTAGTGGCGACCACCACTAGGTAATATAGATAGATAGATAGATAGATAGATAGATAGATAGATAGATAGATAGATAGATAGATAGATAGATAAACATCCCTGCATTTCCCTCCCCACGCTACCCCTCTGCTGTATAGAGAGATCCAGGGTCAGACTGTTGATGATCCCAGCCCTAGCTTATGGGCTCTGCAGACCTCATCCACCCTCATTAAATCCTGCTGTGCTGCTTGAATGAGGCGAGGCAGGACTGCAGGTGACTCTGTAAAAGGGAAGCTGCGTCTCTGGTGTGATAAGATGGCTGAATGAAACATGTGCCTACACAACTCTGTGATTAATGTGCACATTCATCCAACCCTCTTTCAAAAAGCGGGACATGTCTTTGTTTTTCCAGAAATTGTCGGGACTCCAGGACAGTCCTTAAAATCAAGGATTGTCCAGGCAAGACCAGGAAGCCTGGTCACCCTATTTGTATACCCAGTTTCGCTAAGGCCAAAAACCCTGCCTTTTCCAAATCACAAGTGTCAGAAACAGGAACTGACATTCATCCGAACCAAACTCATTTTGTGAGTTCAAGGAGCAAAGACGCAACCAGTTGTGGAGTTTGCATTTATTCAACCTTGTGGATTGTTTGAGCATGAAGCCCAATTGACCCGTGTGTATTACGGTGGTAATTACTGTGACCAGCCTGTTACCTATCATTTTCACCAATACCTTTATTTTAATGTTAAGGAGTTCAGATTGGCTGTTCTGAGGTGCTCTCCAAGACCAGCTTACATTCCTTGAGTATACCTATGATTGAGGTATACAGGAGACCAGGACTCAACCTTCCTTGCCTTCTCAAATGTGTTCAGCAGAAGATTGAAGCCAGCCATTTCAACAGTTGCGTCAGTGTACCACTCGGGCCTGGTTTCTTCCCAACCTGTAGAGATCGCTATTCCTGACTTGCTTTTTATGGTGTCCACATATCTACTCCCTTCATCCTGTCTGCTTAGCAAGGCCAAAAGCTGTCCCACTTCATTACTCATTTCATACAGTATCCATTGAACAATGATGTAGTGTTGTGCTTTTGCTGCCTCCACTGTTTTGTCTTAGTATGGTGTATGTGCCACCTAGTGAGCTGTGAAAGTTCTGTGGGTGCTTCTGTAGTTCTATTAGATGTGGAGGGGCTGTCTACTGACAGAGATATTACACCATTGAAATCACCCCCATAAAGCTTATGTCTGCATGGCTTTCCTGGAGAAATAACCCCAATTTCCCAAATGTGGCCATTTGAAATCTAGGAGGTGCAAGACACTAACAATTGTGTAGCACTTATTGCCCCACTTCCCATGCACTACTGCACAGACAGCACAGGGGTCAATCCCTAAATTACAAGAGCAACCTCAAAAGAAACAGCCTTTTTTAATCTGTATAGCAGCTTCAAGAGGGCCTTCAGCGAAGAAGCATGGGTCTGTGACTTGTATCTCTGTCACCCCAGACACAGATTTCTCCCATCACATGGTTTCCTGAAGAAGAACCAAGTCAGGTCCCAGATGTTTTAAGTGTTTTGCTATAACCCCACAGCTGATTTTATCTCCCGCTCATTTAATATCACATCAGTACCTTAATCTGGGTCTCTCCCCTTCAAACCCACATTACTATCTACCGATATTCTGTTTGTTCTGCCCCAACCATGCTCTGAAAATGGCCCACTCCTTCCATCCTCCTCTAACTTCCTCTCTCCTGTGCCTCCAGTGTGCAAATATATCTACTTGTGACCCTACGCTCAAGAAACCAAAACTCTACATAAAACAAATAGTGGAACAACATATTCAAGCAAGAAAATCTACTCTCCCACCACACTCCTCTGTTAAACAGATTTCCAGCTACCCACCACTCCGACGAGGAATGGACGGACACCCATCCCATTTTCCAACAGTCACCTATTCCAGGCATTTGCTTTACCTCTGTATAATGCATGCATGTCTTACTTTCTCTTGTTAAGCTATTTAAAACTGACCTACCTCAAAGTCTGTTATCAGCAGGTGAACTACTTACTGTCACCTTCTGACATCTCAGTTTGTTCTTCGGTCTGGTCTCTGTTGGGCGCTCATCACTTGCCCAACTTCATGGTTTCTTTTGATTACATGGTCTGGTGAGTTTACTGCCCATGCCTTTTCCATGTCCAATGGTTCAGCTTCGCCGACCACTGCTTTGGAGATTCTTAATTGTTGTTGCATTCTCTTTCTTTTTCACTTTTCAGCAGCGTTTCCTCTCAAATTGTTCTTGCAGTTTCTAGGTTTTTCGTACCTGGCTCCATCTCCAGCCATTTCCACTCTTCATCAGTTGTGCAAAGAAGTACCATTTTGCACCACGTACAATTCTGAGAGTCACCAGCTATAGCAGCACACATTATGGCCCTCATTACGAGTCTGGAGGTCCTAGGACTGCCATACTCGCGGTGGCGGTCTGACCGCTGCCAAAGTGGTGATCTGACTGCTTTGGCGGCGGTCAGACCGCCACATTATGACTGTGGTGGTTCGGTCACAGTTGGACTGCCAACACCGCAAGTTTCCCTCCACTAGGGCCGCGGGAAGGTCACCACATTGGTGGTGACCTGAACACAGGAGTTTGGCGGGCAGCCTTTTGCACCCACCAAACTCGTAATGAGGGCCTATATGTCTATTGCATGTAGGTTTTTTTTTTACTGTTTCAAAGGCTTTCCTGAATTCTGTACGTATTACATAGAGCTAGGGACTATTCTGATTGTCTTTCAAACCTGATTTCTCTAGTTTTCTGTACATGCTGCGTTGTTAACACCATTGTCTCTGTAGTTAAACATTTTGGGTGTGGGACCCTTGGATGTGCCCTAGGATGTGCTGCCCAAACCAGCGCTTCTCAGGACCATGCAACACTAAAAAAATGCTTAGAGCTTTTTTGGCCCGAGGGACTCTTTAAACCATTTCTCTTGGAACAGTTCCTTCAATGGGCACTCAGTGCATCCCAGAAAACCCACATGTCCAAGATTGTTTCTCCTCAATCTGCTTTCAGCATCCTCAGCTCTGATCTCTAGTGTAAGAGGGAGGTCTGACAAGGTTTGCACTTTCCTTTGCAAGTCCGACACCTGTTTTGAGCTGGCTCATATCTTCTCATTTTCCTGAACTTAATCCATCAGCTTATGCACCTCCATTCTTTACTACCTGACCACAACAGGGGTTGATTAAATGTTATTTTCTAATGTTTATCTTGAGTTCTCTATTGCTTGCAGAATTTGCATTCAGGACAGTTCTGGTGAAGCACTCTGCAACCCTCTGTCTGGTTTGCACATTTGTTTCCTTTTCATTTGTCGCCTCTGAAGTATATTTGTCTATTGTATTAGGTTGCATGGGTGTAACCGGACGCCTCCCGACGCCGGTCTTCAGGAAGATGCGGCAACTGTGGAGGAATACCCCGGGGGCACCCGAGAAGCTCTGGACGTCATGACGTCGAACGTCATGTACGCCAGGAGAGGACTTGAAAGAGAAGACGGCGCCGAGAACGCAGCACCGGAGAGGAAGAGAGCCGCTCAGGGAGCAACAGGAGGAGAAGACGAACGGAAAAACGCGCACACCAACGAAGTGGGTCCCGGAACAGAAGAGGAGCGACGCCAAGGAGGAGAGATACTCAGTGAGGCTCCCGCCCCTGCCCCAGTGAAGTCGGGAGATCGCCAGGAAGCCGGCCGCGTCCCTGGAGGGGCGTGGCCACCAGAGGTACGATCGTATCGCAACTGGGAGTGGGGCTCCGGGTGGTTACTGGGATTACGGGGGACCAAGGGGAAAGGGTTGAGGTCCTATAAGGAAGGGGAGACGGTGTGAAGGGAAACATTAAACCCTCTAACCTCACAGAAACCCAACCCTAAATAGCTGCTGTCAAAGAAAAGGGGGAGTTCGACGAACGCACTGAGGCAGGGAGAAAGACACTACAAAAGTAATCCCTCACCTACCTGCACTCCTACCTATTCCCCCACCACCCTACTAAACCTAAATAACTCTATATATTTTCCCCACTTACCTGTTTTCTTTTCTTCTTTATTCTGGGGAACCTGGGCCGCTGACATATGGGAAGACCCGAACCTTCTTAAAGCTGGACCAGACCACACCAGGAACCTTACCCGAACTCTGAAAGAAAGAAAGAGAAAGGGATTTTATTATTTTCGTTGAGAGACTAAACCAACACTGACATTGTGAGAAGATGATAAGTTCATCTTAAAACCGAACCGAAATAAATTAGTTAACCCCTTGAACCCGCGTCTGTCGCCTTCTTCCAATATCCCTTCAACCCGGGATAAAGAACCCGTCACAATGGGTCTTGTGTTTTTGTCTTTGTCCTCGAGCTGATACAGGGGAAGTCTTCTGCTAACTATCCATGGGCACCTGTAAGCCTTGAATACTTGGTATCCTGCTTTTGTACCTGTTAGGTATCAGTCACTGACACAAACCCCATTCACTCAGGTCCTAAGCTATGTTTAGAAAAAGGCGCTACGCTCTCAAGCTCTGGGTCAGGTTTTGCACCTCAACTCAAAAACACCCAAATAGATTCCAGTGGGTATTCAAACAATTAGAACTCCATTCAATCAATAAATATAATCTTGAAAAACATCATTATTTGTCTTTGTTCTTTTTTTTTAGATTCCAAAAGCTTTTCTTTTTGTGTAAAAACAAATATAGCCACAGCAAACGTGTTTCGTTTAATTATGCTTCTTAAGGGTTGTTAATATCATACATACAAATACATTTACAAAAAAAGTTTGTACAAATAAAACACACCACACATTGGGTAATCAGACATTCAGGATGATAAATAGACCCCTCCTTTGACTCGGAGTGGAATCCCTGGAATAGGCATGAAGCTCAGAGCAATGAAAACAATGGATGTGGAGTATTTAAAGTGAATGTTTTCTGGGAAACTGTTTGCTGGAGCCACCAACACTTCATGGCTGAATGCAGTAAGCAACAAAAAAGGGAATTGCAAAAAAGCCTCTAATGTGGCAGGCTACAACACAGGGTAAAATTAAAGACTACGAGCAGGGGCGGAACTAAACCTGGGACAGTATGCTGGCCCCAAAAATCGCTTTTTAGAACACACCCCAGTCTGTCTAATGAAGGGGTTCATTACATCCATGTAAGAACTTGAGTTACTTGTTGAGTTGGATGAAACCCTACTCAAGCAGGAGCTACATTCCATGTCCTGGTGAGGTCACAAGCAAACCCCAGATTAACCTGTGCCCAACCCTTGGGTAGCTTGGCAGAGAGAGGTCAAGCTTAACTCAGAGGCAACATGTAACGTATTTGTGCAACATTTCAAACAGCAACACAGTGAAACCACACCACAAGAGGATCCCACACTCGATTAGAAAAATATATTAACTTTTAATAAATAAAACAAGACCAAATTGTCAAAAATCCAATCAGTTGAACCGTAGTTATGCATTTGTAAAAGAGTTCAGTAAAAATAGCACCAAAAAGCACTAAGGGGGTCATTACCATCTGCGCTGACGGTCGACAGAAGACCGCCAGCGAGAAGAACCCCCTGCCGGCAACATAATGAACAACCAGCTAGGCCGGTGGGTGGAAACAGTGTTTCCGCCCGACGGCCCAGCTGGAAACAGGGCCTGAACAATGATGCCGGCTCCAAATGGAGCCGGAGACAATGTGGCAGTGCGACGGGGCTGTGCATGGGGGCCCTTGCAGTGGCGGGGCCCGAGTCACTCATTCGGCCAGCTTTGAAAGAAAGGCTGGTGAAATTTGACTCATTATCCGGAGGGCAGCACTGCCCTGTTGGATCTGAAACGCTGCCACCGCCAGGCTGCCTGGTGGCGGGAGCCTGGCAGTGGCGGCGTTCCAAACGTGGCGGTTCAGCCACGTTCGTAATATGGTGGTCTGGACCGCCATGCCGTTGGCTTCACTTACAGCCACCGCCGGCATGGCAGTCCAGGCCGCCATGTTCATTATGAGGGCCTAAGTGCCAACTGTCAATATCTGGTCATGCCGGACCAAGACAAAGTCACAAGTTTAGACCGGCCGCAACGGAGCGTGGGCATGCAACAAGGACCCATTTGGGCCTGCTGAACAAGAATACCTTAAATCATGGTTGTGGAGTGTTGCGAGATCCTGCACTTAGGATGGGTAGCGCTGCCGAGGTGATCTATCAGAACAAGGAGCTGTGAAGCTGCAATGCTAGGTCCTGCATTTTCATTGAGGATCCCGTCAACTAGGGTGTGCAATGTGAAGTCTGGCATCCAGGATGTGTTGCACAGTATAGGTCATGCATCGCCTTCTCAAGAGCTGTGAGACTGCGATGTGAGAACATGTCATTGAGGCTGCTTCAACAAGAGATCTGCGATGCGAGGACCTGCATTTGAAGAGCTCACACGGGTGAGGGTTCTGATGCAGGCTGCAAGGTCAATGCACAGTGCTTGCGCTGAAAGAACACTCGCACAGAGGCGATGCGTCATTTCTGCTCAGGATTGTTCCATGCAGCAGAGGAGGTGCGTCTGTTATGCTGAGTCCACAGAGGGGCTGGCAGAACACCTTCAGGCCCACTTCCAAGAGTCCAAGACTGAAGTGGCATCACTTGGCAGGGTAGGACTTCCAAATGGCAGATTCCAGGTCGTGGGTTCAATGTTGTTGGAGTCTTCTGTCCTTGAGGCTCTAGTCAGAAGGCCAGTCAACTAGCCTTAGGGTCACTCTGGGGTCCTGGGTTTAGCAGATGCAGGTCCAGTCCTTCTCACCCTGGCACGAGTGCAGCAGGTAGCAGGTCAGCACATCAAGGCAGCAATCCAGCAAGGCACTGGTCCAGCAGGTCAGCAGTCCAGCCGAGTGGCAGTCCTTTTCAGCAGCACAGCAGTCCTTCTTCCTGGCAGAGTATCCACATGTCCAGAAGTGTACTGAAGAGTTGGTGTTTGAGGTTCAATCTTTATACTCAGTTTCTCCTTGAAGAGAGAGAAGCTTCTAAAGGTTTCCCTTTGTAGTCCACCACCTTCTTACCTTCCCTGGCTCCAAACTAACTACAGTAGTTAGGCAGCCCTTTGTGTTGAGGCAGGACACAGCAGATTCCAGTGTAAGTAGGGTTGTGTCCAGCTCTGTCCTCCGATCCTGCCAGTGATAGCCCACCCAGGCACACCTAAGGTCTCTATTGTGTGTGGCTGTCTAGGAGGAATAAACAAAGCCGAACTGTGAGCTACACCCAGTCATGTGAATCAGGGGCAGACTACAGGCACTAAATCGGCTAAGGCAGAAAAATGCCAACTTTCTAAAAGTGGCATTTTCAAAACTGTAATGTAGAATCCGACTTTACCATGAGACAATATTTCATTACATTTGTAAAGACAGCAAAGAACTTTTTACCTGTTCCCATTGCAGCTTCTTAAATGAAATAAGGTAACTCCAATAATATCCTGTAGGAGAGCTAGGCCATGCAGTAGTGAAAAATAAATGTAAGAGTTTTTCACTACCAGGATATGTAAAACATAAAATCACATGGCCTACTTTTTTAAATACACTGCTTCCTGCCTTCTGGAGTGCCCAGGGCCTACCTTAGCGAGTTACGTATATGTATTAAAAATAAGGTTTAAGCTTCACTGGTTTATTTTGTCAGGTCAAAAATGCAGTTTAAAACTGCACGCACACAGGCTGCAATGGCAGCCCTGAGACAGGTGTAAAGAGCTACTTAAGTGGGTGTCTCAATAACTGCTGCAGGCCAACTCATAGCATTTAATTTACAGACCCTGCGTAGAGGTAGTACAACTTTACTAGGAACGTATAAGCAAATTAACTATGAAAATTGGGGATAAGCCAATGTTACCATGTTTTAAGGAGTGAGCACATGCACTATAGCACTGGTTAGCAGTGGTAAAGTGCACAGAGCCCTAAGGCCAGCAAAAAAGAGATCAGCAAAAATGGAAGAGGAAGGCAAAAGGTTTGGGAGAAGACCACCTTAAAGCTGACTGGTCTAACAGTCCATTTTCAAAATCTGGCATGAAGAGGCCGGTTGCAGAACAAGAACCTATCCTTCTTCTAAGGGTGTGGGGGAGGAGGGTATTGGGGGGGAATTGCCTCATTTTTATCCTGCCATGGACAAAATGGGGCCGTCCCCAGATTGAGGTAATAGTTTATCTATCTACTCACTTTGGAGGCACCACCTAAGAAAGGCTCAGCTGGGTGCGTAGTCGAGTGCAAGTGCTGCTGAGGAGATGATCTCGCCTTAGCATGCCACTCACTTGCTCCAGTTTCATCAGTGCCTTGACGCGCTGCAATCAGCGGAAGCTCGCAATGTAATATTCTTAATGCAAAGTGCAGTTGACAGTGCGACCGGAGAGGTGCACTGGAATTACCACATAAACCCCTGAATGTATGGGAAGTAGGCCATATATCCAGCTCACCAGCAATCTTCTCAGTGGTAGCTGGTCTCGATCGTCCATTTTGGATTGGGACAGTGTTGTATTCTGAGCATTAATGTGTTTTTCTTTACTAGGGTTCTGTATTTACTGTTTCACGTATTTCTTTCTTATGCGATGCATACTTGTATTTAGAATTTTGGTGGTGTACATTTTCCACCTTCTCTGCTGTATTCTGTGTTCTGGGTCTGGAACCACAGCCGTTGCCCTGGCAGTTGGCGGCTGGAATTTGACAGCCTGGATGCTTGCTGGTGGGCTTGCCTTTACTACCCATTCTGTAAAATAAATCTGTGACCAAACAGCATATTCCATCTGACTGTGAAGCTTTCTTTCTGTAGTGTCTAACAACTACATATTTGATGACAAGCTGATGAAAAATTGACGGCTCATCAGCATAAGCAGAGAATCTGCATATCAACCGGACCGACTCTCGCTGTGGTGATCGTACTGTGCCCATTGCGAGAGATTGGCCGAGGACCAGAGGTGATGTGGACTTGATGGAATGGTGATGTGGCCACCAGGCAGGTTTCGTTGTCCCTGGCCAGGCACACGAGTGACATGCCACAGAGTCAACAAGCTGACATACGTAAAATGTGTAAGGCCATTTTGAAACCCAGAAAGTAAAAGTGAAATATTCACGCATCTTTACGGGGCTATCACTTGCCACATTTGGATTTGAGGGTTGGTGTTATAAATGTGGCCTCTAGTTAACAGTGGTTTGCGCCGTGTACAAGTAGGGACCCTCACCCTAGTCAGGATAAGGGAGCCACACAACTAGGATAACCACTGCTCACCCCCATAGTAACTTGGCACGAGCAATCAGGCTTATCTCACAGGCAATGAGTAAAGTAAATGTACACACACAGTAACACAGTGAAAACACCACAAACATACTCCACACCAGAAGCATCATAGCTTCAACTGGGGCTATAGCAGCGTCTTGACAGAGTTGCTCCCAACAGTTCATCACCACTCGCGATGGAGTGCAGGGCATTCATGGAGTCACCCGGATCCCAGGTAAGTACCTTGGAAAATGATTAGGAAACAAAAACGTTGCACAGAGTTGGGGAAGTGAGGCATCGCTTGAGCTGGTGCAGCATAGGTTCCTTACTGCTACCAACAAAGTGAGGAGTTGGTTCCTTACTGCTAGACAGGGGAGGGGAGGTCGCAGTTGGTTACTGGTGCAGGGGAGGTGATGCAGCGTTTGTGGCGAGGCATCAGTTCCTTATGACAAGGCGAGGTTGATGAATCCAGCAGGTCAAGATGCGAGGCTTCCATTTTGTGGTATTGCGTTCACAAGGTGCTGCAGTTGAGCCGGGTGTCATGGCCGTCGGTGGCACGGCACTTGGGATTCATGCTGTGGCGGGACTTCAGAGGCACTGAGGTGGCATCAGGCCTGTGTTGCAGGTCCCGGGCGTTGTAACTCAGCGGGGACCACGGTTTTGGTACAGGTGGCGACGCTGAGTTGGAGAGCTCTCTGGATTTGATGTGCTTAGTTTCTTCTAGTTGCAGCAGAGCTCACTTTCAGGGGCCTAGGAACTGGATTTAGAACCACTTGGCAAGTCAGGACTCTCAGCAAGAGAGCCCAGGCGCTGGCAGGTGAAGTCTTTGATGGCCCTGACACTTCTTAACAGAAGGCAAGCTCAGTTCAAGCCCTTAGAGAACCTTGCAAAGCAGGATGTAGAAAGGAAAGTCGTGTCCTTTCACTCCCAATACTGAAGCAGCAAGCAGCAGGCCAGAACAACAAAGCAACAGGCTGAGTGGCAGTCCCTCCTACAGCATTCAGCTCTTCTTCTTGGCAGAATGTCCTCAGTCCAGAAGTGTTTCAAATATGTGGACTCAGAGGTCCAGCACCTATACCTAGTTCTGTCTTTGAAGTGGGCAAACTTCAAAGAGAAGTCTTTGTAGTGCACAAGACCCTGCTTTTCCCTGCCCTGGCCCCAGACACACTCCAGGGGGTTGGAGCCTGCTTTGTGTGAGGATAGGCACAGTCCTATTCAGGTGCAGGTGTCAGCTCCTCCCACCACTCTAGCTCAGGAAGACCCATCTGGAAATGCAAAGCATACCTCAGCTCCCTTTGTGTGAGTGTCTAGAGTGAATTCACAACAGCCCAACTGTCATCCTGACCAAGATGCATATTCCACAGACAGGCAGAGGCACCCAAAGGTTAAGCTAGAAAATGCCCACTTTCTAAAAGTGGCATTTTCAAACTTACAGTTCAAAAACCAAATTCACCAAAAGTTGTATTTTAAAATTGAGAGTTCAGAGACCTCAAACTACACATCCCTAGCTGCTCCCAATGGGAAATTACACTTAAAACATATTTCAAGGCAATCCCCATTTTAACCTATGGGAGAGATATTTGTTACAATTGTGAAAAACTAATTTCACAGTATTTCACATGTGAAACACACCAGTACATGCCCTATCCATTAAATACACTGCATCCTGCCCATGAGGCTGCATTGGGCCTAATTTAGGGGTGAAGTACATGTAGTAAATGGGAAAGTTTGGGCCTGGCAAATGGGTGCACTTGTCAGGTCAACACAACAGTTTAAAACTACACACACAGACACTGCAATGGCAGGTCTGAGACATGTCTGCAGGACTACTCATGTGGGTGGCACAATCAGTGATGCAGGTCCACTAGTTGCATTTGCTTTACAGGCCCTGGGCACACCTGGTGCACTATACTAGGGACTTATTAGCAAATCAAACATGCCAATCATGGAGAAACCAATCGCCAATACATTTTAGACAGAGAACATATGCACTTTAGCTCTGGTTAGCAGTGGTAAAGTCCTCAGACTCTTAAAGCCAACAACACAAGTCAACAAACAATAGGAGGAAGACGGAAAATCGTTTGGGGATAACCCTGAAAAAAGGGCCAGGAACATCAGTATTAGAATATTACACACAGCATGCTTAGTATCGCCAATGTCTTAGAGTAGCTCAGTCATTACTTGGTGACTTTGTTCCAAACTTTACCTTTCACTATGCAGTGCATATTGTACTCTAGTGGTTGTTTCTGCTTTTATTCTGCTGTAACATTAACTTATATATTAACTGGAAGTGTTAGTTACCATCTGTAGAAGGGGAAATGTACAGCAGCCTTCACATTTTCTGGCTAAGCCGGGTCAACCTGTGCTGGAGTGAAATAGTTGGTTTCATGCTTTTCAAAATTACCTGGTAGCCATTGATGCTGTGAACTACTCTCCAGTAGGAAAAGTACTAGCCTCATTTTAAATTGCTTGCAAACCTTTTGACCACTTGCCAGAGATGCAACCTCCCTGGGATGATTCAGGTGATTCTGGAAGTTGGATTGTATTTGTGGAAGCTGAAAAGAGACTATAACAACATTTTTCTGACGAGTCAAGTATTGTTTTGTAACCTTTAACTTTTATTAATGAAAACAAGCGGCTGGAGAAAACATTGATCAATATATAGCAGCTCTTAGAATTTGAACCAGCACATTTAAATTTGATAATCCCGCAGATCAGTATACCAGGGATCAGATAGTATCGAACTGTTATTTTTAAAAAAAACTCAGAAACATCTAGGGCCAGATGTACAAATCTTTTTAGTGGTCACAAATGGTCTGATTCGTAGAATCGTACTGTTTGCGACCACTAAAGTGCCTTTTGAAAAGTACAAAACCTGTTTTGCGACTTAATAACCTATTACCAACTCACTAAATGAGTTTGCGATTCGGTATTAAGAAGGGCGTCCCTTCCTACCTGCGACTCGCAGTGAGATGTAAGAATGTTTTGCGACCTAAATGTGGTCACAAAACATTTGCAGTTTACCACCAACTTAAAGTTGGTGGTAGCCCATTTGCAAATGGGAAGAGGTCCCCAAGGTATCCCCTCCCCTTTGTAAATGTGGGTGAAAATATTTTTTAAGAGCAGGCAGTGGTCCTATGAATGAAACTTTTAAGTTTTCTTTTTTAAACACATCCTGTTTCCCTTTAAGGATACTTCCTGCATTTAAAAAACACAGCTTTACTTAAAAAGCAATCACAGACATGGTAGTCTGCTGACCCCAACAGACCACTATCCCTGTGATATTTGGCCATTCCCAATGGGTCGCAAATTGTGATCTACCTCATGAATATTGATGAGGTAAGTCCATTTGTGACCCATTGGGAATAAATGTGTCAGAGACACGTTAGCACATCACTGTTTGCGATCTCCTAATTGTGAATCGCATACACATTTTTTCCTAAATCTGGCCCCTGTTGTGTTGCACGAATCCTATTTTAGGGGAAACTGTGAAAATTGCAAAAGGGATTGAGCATTCAGTTGAATCAGTGAAAGTATTATCAGGTGCTTCTGGTAACTCAGAGTGTGTGAACTTAAGTGTAGGGAATAAAGTTCAGGATGGGGCAGAGGTGATAGTGTTACTCCGTAGAAGTTCATGCTACAGGTGTGGGCTGAATACCCATATGAGTAATAGTCTGAACTGTGAAGGCCAAGGCAAGAAGTGTAACAAATTTAAAAACATTGGTCGCTTTATCCATGTTTGTAAGAGTGGTGAGAGTGCGGTCAAAGTTGGTTGTGTCTCTTAGGTGGAGCAACAGGAGTCTAGCAATATTACAGTGAAAAGGATTCTTACAATGGGAATCGACCATGATGCAGCTGTTGTTGCTGGTAAAAAAGGGTATTTTTGTATAGGAAAGACTGATAAGATTGAACCAAAGATTAAGGCTGATTCTCGGTCACCTGTGACTATGTTATAAGAAACTACTTTTAAGTCATTGTGGAGGGATTTGTTACTTTCATAACGCAGATATCAGAGCTGTAGGGTAAGGTGACTTTGAGATTGAGACTCTAGGGTACTTTGAAGATGTGATGTTTTTCTAGGAGAATGATCTTTACAAAGATGTATTTGGCTGTGAATGGTAGGGATGTTATGGGTTAGATTGATAAAGGAAGGCTTGGTTTTGTGTTAAAACCACATACAGATGTTTCTGTTATGCTGGTAGAGCAGAGGTGTGACAATGTGGATTATATTTTGAGTAAATATCTCCAAGTGTTTGCTAGTAAGATTTGCACAGTAAAGGGTTTCGAACATACGATAATTTTGAAACAGAATGCTATACCTGTGGCACACAAAGTGTGGGATGTCCCCTTGTGTATTAGAGATAATATGAGCAAACATCTGTATTAGCGGTGTAAGGACAAAACTATGGAACCTGTTAATGTGGCTGGATGAGTAAGTGCTGTATTGATTGCAAAGAAAAAGCATGGTCAAATTAATTTATGTGCAGATTTATTTTCACTTAATAAGAACATGGTGGTTGATTGCCATCCAATACAGAAAATCCTTATATTATTGACAACTTTGGGTGGGGCTAAATTTTTAAGTAACATTGACCTCAAAGCTGCTTATCATTAAGTATCTTTCAAAGAAGAACCACAGTTACTCACCACATTTGGAGCGTATAAGTATTTACACTTACCTTTCGGCTTAGTGTCTGCCGCTAACATATTTCAGAAATGTATGTTCTGTCTTTTTAAGGATATTCCTGGAGTACAAGCCTTTCAGGATGACATTCTGCTTTTCACAAATTCTATCACTGAACATAACTGCATTTTAGATAATGTTCTTAGCACTTTGAGTGAACATGGTATGACTATGTCTCATGACAAGTGTTTTTAACTGATACTGTAGAATATCTTGGTCATTGTAGTACATCAGAGGGCATAAAATCTAAAGATGATCTTATCAAAGCCTTAAGGAATGTATCTTGACCTAAGAATAAGGATGTGCTTAAGTCATTTATTGGCTTTAGTGTTTACTATTCATGGTTTGTGGGAGGGTGTGCATCTTTATGGAACCCCTTAAAAAACTGTTCGAAAAAAATTAAACGTTTGTCTGGATCACTAAAGAACAAAGAGTGTTTTTGGATGTAAAGGATATAATTACAAAAGTGCCTGCTTTGAAAACATAAATTAATGGCTATGAGTCTGTTATAATGGTTGAATTCATTGCTGTTGTTTTGGATGCAGTCCTTTGCCAAAGAGTTGGCAATGAAGAGCATGCCATTGCTTTTGCATCAAAGGTCCTTTCAGAAGTTTAGAAAACATATAGCATCTTCGAGTTGAGGGGGTGGATTTGTGTAATTGATCTAACAACAGTTATGGCATGTAACAAATACATGTGATATGCATCACATACCAAGAAAATTGAATAAAATCTGTTAAAAAAAGATATAGCATAATTTTGAGGGCGGCATTAGCATGTGCAAGGAATATAGAAAGATTTCTAAAAACATAACTTTTCCCTACATTTCTGTGATAGAACGTTCTGGAATCTGCAGGGAGATACAAATTTCCACCCATGGCAGAGCCAAAGAGGGTAGGCAATGCATGTAAAATTGTGTTTAACTGTAAACTGGGGGTGATCGCCACCAACTTTCTCAAACAAGCACATGGTATTGGCCGTGAATGGTTATAAATCAATCGCAGTCAGGGAGGAGCACAATATTATCAGGTACCATCAAAAGTTTTTAGATGATTTTATTTGTTGTACTCCAAGTTTTATGGTGCTTATGCTGATGGGTGACTTTAACTTGAATCCTTGCACGGCTTGCTATCTGCATGGGAACTCTGATGATGTCTCTCCTAACAATGATCAAGTGCATCTCAAACACACTAAACAGGGAGACATGTTAAACCATTTGGTTTCAGATTATAATCTGATTAACTTGTTCATTAAAGGGGAAACTACTCCCATAGAGCGGATACCCACGTTTAAGGGGACAGGGGACAGGTCTATTATTTACTATACTTTTGTTTCGGTTTACCTATTTTCCTCTCTTGTATATTTTAATATGGTTCGGAACACATATAGCAATCAAATCCCCTTTTGGCCACTTTCTAGTGGTGCCGAACACCTGCAGAATCTGGCTGTTTGTTCAGGGAATCAATTAGCCGAAAAGATCATGGACGAAGGTTAGAATGGAACAACATAATTTCCATTGGTTTTAATCTTAATTTGCTATCGGTTTGTTAATCTGAGTTCCTAATCTTCATAAATGAGGAAGCTACTGACGCTAGCATTTTGGCAGCTTTTTAAAGCCGCTGTGCCCATATTTAAATCTGCTCTTATCATATTAGGGTCGGGACTGTGCCACCGCAGCCCCTCATAAGTGGTTTGAGTAGAAGGGCTCACACAGCCATAGAGAGCTAATTGGGTCTCTGAAAAAGAGGCCCCAAAATCGGGATGAGGCAGGAAGATCAGGGTTACATATTGTTTGGCGCGAAATTAATGGAAGGGCATTTTATAAAAGGAGATGTGGGATAATATTTTTGTGGCCTGTGCTCCCTGTGATAGAGGGTAGTAAATCCATGGTGCTGTGCAGTGCAGTTGTCAGATCAGACCTTAACCTTCTCAGGCCTAGCCGGGTCACCTTACTGCCATACACTATATTAAGGATACCGAACAACTTTCACTCTGTGTCCAGAAGGCCTCGAGGATTGCCTTTGGAAGTTAAAAAAACGATTATGTCCTTACCTATAGGCAAGGCTCCCGGACCCAGTGTGGTTCCTGTGGACCTGTGTAAGTCTCTTGCTGATTTGTGGGCACCATTACTGACACAACATATTAATGCAGCCACTCACGGTCCGCTACTGCCAGGCTGGCAGCAATCCTGATTATGCCCGTATTTAAAGAGGGAAGCAGAATGGACCCAGCTTGCCAAAGACCCATTTCTCTGGTGGACTTTGAGGTTATAGTTATAGGCAGGGTCATCCTGGACCGTCTCACTACATTGGCAAAAGATAATAACATCCTATATGACGTTTAATACGGATTCAGGCCCGGGCGGGGACCTGTTGAGCAAAATTGCAACTATACTTGCTTATCACCAAATACATAAGGGCAAAGGGGGTACAATTCATTTGACCTTCATGGACCTCAGCTCGGCGTACGATAGGATCAACAGAGGTAAGCTGGGCCGTGCTGGGGTCCATAGGGGTTGAGCCCGCTTTTGTTGCTTTTCTGCGCAATTTGCATGATGGCCTTCATGCCACAGGGAGGTACGATCTCAACGGGAAATGCACCCAGCACTTTAGCATGAAGAGAGGGGTTCGACAGGGTTGTATCCTGGCCCCCTTTCTGGATGGCTCAAGAATGGAAGGTCGTCCAGCATGCTCTCTTATATGCGGACAATGCTGTCCTAGTCACACACATGGCCAGCGGTCTGCAGCAACTCCTAGGCCTTTTTTTATTGGTTTTGTGGATAGTCTTGTTCTCACAACTAATTATAAAAATCTGATGTTATGGTGGTGGGCTCTAAAACCACTAAATCTCAAAGTTTCTGGTAAAGTGCTGACATATTAGCAGGGTGGAAAACTTCACATACTTGGTTATCTTACTAGACTCCCGTCTTAGTTGGCAACCACTGCATAACAAAAACATTATGATGTTAAAAAGCGTCATCCATAGCATTGGTGATTTTTCAAGACAGCTGGGGTATATATCTACTATGGCAACACTAGATATCTACAAAGCCAAATGGATTCCCATTGCAAGTTTTGGATGTGTAATTGGGGATACATGTCTAGTGCACCGATCCAAGTGCTGGTAAATATGTTTTTTAGAGGTCTTTCAAACATTCCTCAAGGTATACCCACTGAAACTGCACACGAAGAGTTGGGCGTCTGGTTATATATCAGATTTTATATGCCTTCGTCCCATTTTCTATCGCTCTCTGTCTGGTTGAAGGACAAATTAAACCTTAATAAATCAATTGTACGGGACTGCATGAACCTGGATAACATGCTGCATATTCCTTGGCTGGGATATATTCAGACAGGGCCGGCTTTTGGGCGGTGCGACCGCACCGGGCGCCGACCTAAGGAGGGCGCTGTATTTATCAATAACGTCCGAAACCTACGATTTAAAGGCACCTGCTGAAAAGTTTCTTGAGCGTCCAGCCTTCAAGAAACACTTAAAATGTCAAGCTACCTCTTGTGATTAATGTTCCTGCTAGAGGGAGATGGGAGTTTTGCCTAGTGGCAGCTTTGACTCAACATAAAGTAGCATAGAGGGTTAATATGCCTGCTGCAAAAAACAGAACTATAGGGCATATTTAAGAAAAGTGGCGCCCTCCTAACGCCACCATATGTACATCATATTTAAAATACGGCACACCATGGCAGTAGTTTGGGGACTACCATCAGACTTTTTTATGCTAGTCTGGTGCTTTGCAGGATAAGCATAAAAAATATTGACGCTAATCCTACAAAACACCTAGATGCCCATTGTAACCAATGGAAGCCTCCTTTTAATGCCTGCTGTGAGCAGGCATTAAAAATGCTGGAAAAAAATGACACAAAGAAATCTGTCAGATTTCTTTGTACCATTTTTTTGCCCCCCCCTCCCCCAATGGGGGGATGCCCCCTTTGCATACAATATGCCTGGTGCAGGCATAATGTAGTGCAAAAGGTTACAAAGTGGCACAATGCATGCATTGCGCCACTTTGTAAATATGGTGCAGCGTTTTTGGCCTTCTAACGCCACAATAGCTTAAAAAAATGACACTAATGTGGCGTTAGAAAGGCACTAGGGGCTCTTACATATGTCCCTATGGGGCATTTTTTTAAAAAGTGGCGCTGCACACAGTGCTGCACCACTTTTCTTGCTCCCGTTAGCGCTCCCCTAACGCCACCAAGTGTGCGTCCTATTTAAAATATGGCGCAACATGGCAGTAGTTAGGGGACTAGTGTCAGAATTTTTGACGCTAGTCCGGCGCTTTGCAGGATTAGGGTAAATTTTGACGCTAATCTTGCAAAGCACCCAGAGGCCCTTTGTAGCCAATGGAAGCCTCCTTGTAATGCCAGCTCTGAGCAGGCATTAAAAGTGCCGGAAAAAAATGACGCAAAGAAATCTAACAGATAACTGGTGCAGGCATAATGTAGCGCAAAGGGTTACAAACTTGCGCAATGCATGCATTACGCCTCTTTGTATATATGGCGTAGCGTTTTTGGCCTTGTAACACCACATTAGTGTAAAAACAATTACACTAATGTGGTGTTAGAGTGGCACTAGGGGCTCTTAAATATCCCCCTATGTCAGTGCTCAATTTGTGCTTGTTGTTTCTGGTGCGGAGCACCAGCACTTATTTTTGAGGCCGTCGCTTATTTTTCTGCCTCAAGCATTTACTGCGAGAAAAAGACACATATTGGAAAGACAGAGGAAGAGAAAAACGAAAAAGCGTCACAATGGGAAAAAGCAGAAATCCGCAAGAATGAGCTGAAGAGGCAGGGAGTGCCTGTGAATGGATTGAAGAGGCCTGAGATGGCTTCAGGATTAAGCTGCCTCTGTATTCCGTGTTCACACATTTAATTGCAGCAGCTGCGAGTTTAAAAGGTGCGCTTTGGGCACTGGCACTTTTTTATTTACAAATTAAGCCCTGCCCTATGGGGAATATTTGAAAAAAGTGGTGCTGTACACTGTGCTGCACCACTTTTCTTGCACCCTTTAGCATTCCCCCCAATGCCACCATGTATGCGTCATATTTAAAATACGGCGCACCATGGCAGTAGTTTGGGGACTAGAGTCAGAATTTTTTATGCTAGTCCGGTGCTTTGCAGGATTAGCATAAAAAATATTGACGCTAATCTGCATAACACCTAGAGGCCCATTGTAACCAATGGAAGCCTCTTTTTAATGCCTGCTGTGAGTAGGCATTAAAAGTGCTGGAAAAAAATGACGCAAAGAAATCTGTCAGATTTCTTTGCACCATTTGTTTTCCCCCCCCTCTTAACAGGGGGATGCCGCCTTTGCATACATTATGCACACAGGCATAATGTAGCACAAAAGGTTACAAAGTGGCGCAATGCATGCATTGTGCCGCTTTGTAAATATGGTGCAGCGTTTATGGCCTTCTAACGCCACATTAGCTTATAAGAAATTACACTAATGTGGTATTAGAATGGCACTAGGGGCTCTTAAATATGCCCCTACGGGGCACTTGAAAAAAGTGGCGCTGCACACAGTGCTGCACCACTTTTCTTGCACCCCTTAGTGCTCCCTTAACACCACCATGTGTGCGCTGTATTTAAAATATGGCGCAACATGGCGGTAGTTAGGGGATTAGTGTCAGAATTTTTTACGCTAGACCGGCGCTTTGCAGGATTAGCGTAAAAAATGTTGATGCTAATCCTGCAAAGCACCCAGAGGCCCATTGCTCTGAGCAGGCGTTAAAAGTGGCAGAAAAAAACGGCACAAAGAAATCTGTCAGATTTCTTTGCGCCATTTTTTTGGCCCTTCTTAATGGGGGAATGCCACCTTTGCATACATTATGCCTGCCGGTGGCATGATGTAGCGCAAAGGGATACAAAGTGGTGCAATTCATGCATCGCGCCACTTTGTAAATATGGCACTGTGTTTTTGGCCTTTTAACGGCACATTAGCTTAAAAGAAATTCGCTGATGTGGCATTAGAATGGCGCTAGGGGCTCTTAAATATGCCCCTATATTTTATGTGGCTAGCTGAGTGGATTAGTAAAGTCAGCCTTTACAAGTGCTTTAAAACACCTTAATGTATGTGAAAGGGCAGCGATGGAGAGATGAGGGGCACATTCGCGGGGTGGTAGTGCGTGAAACCGATGAAGAGGTTATGGTGTGGGGGGCGCCACAATGAACTGTTGCATAGGGCACCACCAGTCCTAAAGCCGGCCCTGTATTCAGAGTAACTTGAGTGACCTAGCTAGACCAGAACTTTTTTTCTGATCCTGGATGCATTGTGAAAGGGGTTGTCACTTGGTTGAAGCATGTTTGATATCAGGGTAGCAGCAGAGAGAGAGGCCCCTACTTTGACTAAGCACTTGGAGCAGCAGTTCATCCTGGTAAGACCTGTGAGCCAGTAGTGCTGCTGCCCGGAATGGGTGGGGGATGGCTGGCAGTGCACAGGGGGGGGCGACCAATAATAACAAAAATGTCCCTGCCTCCAGGGTGTTCCGTTGCTCCCACCGCCTCGATTCTTCTTGTCTTCCTCCTCCCATCCCCACCCGATCACAACACTTCTCTCATGCTGTTATCAGCATGAGAGAATCAGCAGGACTGACCTGAGAAGGCAATAATGCCTCTCAGGAAGGGAGTGGGAGCCTGCGCTTGGTCTCCACCCAGCGGTGCAACACAGCCGGGTGGAAAGTTCTAGGTGCTCATGTCAGTTTGTCCGTCCTCGGACGGCCAGCCTAACTGACATGCGCACTTAGAAGTGCACATACCACTCCTCTTTCCTGGTGACATAGGGGCGGCTGGCTCTGCCCCGCTCTCACTAAGTGGAAAAATGAGGTAATAATAATTTTATTATCACTTTATTTTTCTGCTTTCAGCAGCGGGGCTAAGCTCCTTCACCATAGCAGAGGGGCTGCCCTTGCTGTGAGCAGGTTGAAACGGTATCTGAGTCTGGACATGTTCAGTTTTCATCAAGCTACTGACCTACTTCAGATTAAAGTTGTTCTACCTTCTGATGTTTGCTGAGGGGGGCTGGATAAAAGAATATGAGTTGCAAGCATGTGCCTGTGTGAAAATCCTGCCATTCTGGACACCCTGCATATTGCTAGGAAATGTCCTAGATTTAGCAATTTACGTTTTAAATGCATACGGCCTCTCCTTGTAAAGGTGAGACCCGCGCTCATGTTTTTACAACTTTTACCAACACCCAATATGTACTTTTTGTCACAGATGTTATCGTGGATATTGCATCAGAGATAATCAGATCTTTGGGAACATATGTCCCCGCCCCTTTCTGTAGTTGGAATTTTACCTTGTGTTTTTAGAGTTTGTTTAAATGAATGTTTTGCACATGCACTTTAAAGATCCATCTCCTGTTGATGCTTTAGTGCTATGTTTATTTAGATACTGCTTTGTGAACCGTTGTTAGATTTTGCTGAATGGGATGTTTACTGGCTTGAGGACTGCCAATATTATATCTCTTCTGACAAAATTTTGTCAGGAGATCAAAATGTGCACTCAGATTATGTCTCAAGTTTTTTTTATTTACCTCTGTCTGTACTTTTATGATTTTCATGTAAAACATCGAATACAGTTTATGCTACTACTGCAAAGACAGACTATGACATCAGTTGCAGCTCTTCAAGAAAAATTTCGACTACAGCCATACCAGAAATGGAGATATTTACAGCAAAGTCACTGTCCACAGCGAGTGTCACAACCCATCACTGACTCTTACACGGGGGTCTTCCCAGGGTTGTATAAGACATTTCTCGAAGAGCTGCACTCTAGGAATATTATGAAACAGATTGCTTTAAAATACTTGAATTGCGCGATCGCGCCCTTAGAGAAGCTAGGCTGAAATTCAGTTGTTTAAAACTTATAGGTGATTGGCACTGGACTTGACAAATACTACGAATTGTTAACCTACCCCACTTGTCTGACAGTTGGAGAATTGGGCACCAAGACAGGGACCTAGTGCATATGTTATGGTCTTGCCCCTCCCCCCAAATATTTTGACAAGTGATCTCCACTATGAATAGTACAAATGCTCAAACTCCTCAAATATCGGTAGTGCTAATTTGACCATTGATGTCCCTGATCTGAATCAAAACACAAAGAGATGGATTGATACTACTCTGGCTTTCGCCAAAATAAATATTTTCTGTTGATGGCAACAACGCATACCCCGTACACATGAAGACTGGCTGACAGATGTCAAAAACAGCATGTCATGAGCCAATCATATCTCGTTTACTAAACCAGACTGGTGTCTTTGCTTGCATCTGGAGCCCATTCATTTCTAGAAGAGTACCACACAGAGTACTGAATTGTTGTCCCTTAGGCCACCTTGTTAGTAGGAGTACATGTATTCCCTTTATAATGATCAGATAGGCCGTTTTTCTGGAGGACAAGCTTTTCTTCTCCTCGTCTGTGACGAAGTGAGTTGTTATGTTGTAAGGTATGGTTCCTTTTCAGATCTGAGCACAAACACGAACAAGAAACACAAGAACTTCAATGGATATTGAATGTTATACAAGTATCCTCTTGCTGTAACATGAAGATTTTGCAGAATTCTTGTTTACATGTAACCTCATATATACTTTTGAGGCTAAGCAGTCTGGTAAATAATTGATGGCTAAATAACAACTATGGGTATCATTTGGAGTTTGCTGCTTGCATGCCAGACCTAACTCTACCCCAAAATAATGCTTTCGGGGTCCTTCAAGAAGGAAGGAAAATATGAATATATACCAACCCCCTCATCCTTTTATACCACAGCTGTCAATAAATATTTACAAAATACATAATTGGTTTAGGCAGTTACCGGGAGATTTCATGGACACATCACTATCTATACATTGAAGAACTCATTAGGCATCTGTCTGTTGCAACAATGTCGTGGCATTAAGCTGGGCACAAGCAAAACCCATATGTAATGAATGGCAATATAATCAGAACTAATGAAAGTGGAAAATGAGAGGGATATTCATGGTCCCTCACAAACTCTCCTAGTTGATACAGTCTTCACAAAATGAGAGTGCAGATCCGTTGAAAGGGTCCTTAGATCTAAATATTAGTTTACTAGGAAGGAATCAATAGGTCAATGGAGATATCCTTATAAGACATTTAGATGCTCACCCACCAGAGTGGCATGCTTCATTATCGGGTTTGCTCCTCGTTTGGTGGGCGCTACAATGCACAAATGGTCCCTAAGCAGGGCTCTTAGTCGGAGAACCTTTCTCTGCAAATGGTCAAGAAATTAGCATGCCACGGACAGTTGCACTTCATGTTCTAGGTCAACTAGACGCAGTAGACTGGATCATGAAGAATTAGGTTTAAAAAGAACTACAAGCATTTAAAAAAAGTCCCAATCAACACTCATGTTGAAGGTTAAAAGCAATGAAGAACTCAGAGGGTTGCCATGATGCTTGGAGTCATTAAATTCTTCTTTTATGGATGCTTGTAGTTCATTTCAAACCTAACTCCTCATGATCCGGCTCACCACTTTACCTATCGACTCTATTTTACAGATCGCAGATCGCAGCACTGCTTGAGATATATGAGGGCGGGGTTAAGGCTTCCAGTTCTCCTCTACCCACCACAGCAGTATATCAATGTTAATAAAAGGAAGATTACATTGATTTCAACATTAATAACTGATAGGAGCAGACACTGGAAAGAAAACGTCATGACACCTGCTGTAGCAGGGTCAGGTAGGTCATCCTATATGGCGCAATGCATAAAGGCAACAAAGTGATGGATGGAATGCTTGAATTAATCTCAACAACTGATCACGCCAGCCATATTCCAGTCCTTTGATTCTCGCCTACTATGTCAACTGAGTTGCAAAAAAAAGCACTCCTGAGGCAGACTCATAGGTCTGCAGCATCCTATTAATGGCACCACAATATGCACACGCAAAACCTCATATGCCACTATGTCACAAATGACAGTCCATACAACCAATGGCTGAACTTGCCCTGACAAAAATCAATCTCTGGTTGTGCTGGAAGATTAAACTGTTGTGAGATGCTTAATAAAAAGCATGATTGTGACTGTACGTACTAACTGGGAATGGTGTTAAATCTAACCCCACACCACAAACTCACACTAACAGCCAGTGCTGAGCCAGCCCCCTGCCTCTTACAAACAAAATTTTTAACAGGCTTACGGGGATACCCCGTATCTCAGGTCACCTATTCACAGGCCAAGCACTAATCCATCCCTCCTCATCAGATTAACTATTGAATACTGGTGGCTCCCCACACTGTAGCTATGTCCTGTTGTGCTATCATAAGACCCAACTGGAATAGTACTAAATTATATCTCGGTAACTCTAGGTCTCCCAGTATAACAAATTTGTCGATCCATGGGGTGAAAGACTTTCTTCCACAAATGTAACTCCATACTCACGCCCTCCAGGCTATATTCCATAACATTCATAATTCATTTGAAGGATGGTACCATCTTTCTTACTACACCTGTGGTTGGGTAAGGGTTTAGGTGGCAGGAGAGTGTAACAGGACAAGCAGAATGAAATGCCACAGTGGTGGACCGGTGAGAGATGAACCAGGATGATAAAGGGATGCAGCTGATGGTGAAGGACCAGAGTACTGGGACACACCGGGCCTGAGTAGGCAGTGGACCAAAAAGACCAGCAGTAAGGGAACATTAAAGAGGAGAAAGAGGGCCGGCAGAATAAAGAGTAGGAATACGAGAAGGAGGACCAGAAAATGGAGGGGGATCATTAAAACGAGACACAACACCAGGAGGAATAGGAATGATTAAGCACTAGGAGCACCAGGAGGAAGAGAATCATGAGGATGAAAAGAAAGTCCAGTAAAAGAAGAAAGATCAGGAAGACCTTCTCTTACATTCTGAAGGACATGGGAGCTAGTGTGCAGCGTCCAGCAAGATGGGTCACTGTTGAGTCCCTTCTTCAAGAAGGCTATCTTAGACACTTGCCCACACCCATTAAATATCCCTCAAAGGTAGTTTTCAGACACTAATCAACACTACCAATAGAAACCAAGCTTCACAAAGACCCTGCCCCACTTTTTGTCTGATGCACAGTTTGAACTGTTGGACAATGACCACTATCAAAAGCTTCAACCAGATGGACTGACTCTGAACTCTCAAAGCATTGTTCTGCATTATGTGCCATAAAATATCCTGGAGCCGTCTGCATCAAGGTTCCTCCTGGGACTCGCCATTACAATAAATTATGAACTTGTGTGGTAATGTCCTATTGCCATTTGGCACAGTTTATCCAGCTGTCCTCTGCAGTATTGCTGATTGACTGTGAGACTAAACAGATGCAGACAGAGGTGTCCTGTTTTTGTTTTCTCCTGTTGAACCCTTTCATCTTTCATAGTTTTTTGTGAGAAATGTTATGTCAATAAAGACATGTCACTGTGCAGCTGCTCACTAAGAGGGTTGTCCCATGCTTACACCCAACCCATACCCATATCACAAGTCATGTGTACTCATGCCCTCACTCCAGTTTACCACATCAGTGTTTATGCTGTTCTTTGCATAGCACGGCCTGAGCCAAGGACGACAGTTCAGGGGTAGCATGTTGCTAATCCTGTAAAATGGGGCATGTGCACTGGTATAAAAATATGCAATATGCCAATACCCCATGAAAGAAGGCTTGGGAGTAGGAGACACTAAATGCTATCACAATCTGGATGGTGCTTGTTTGTGGAGTGCTGCCCTACTCCTTCACCGCTGGTGTTCACGTAACTCATTCCCATGTATAAAAATGAAGATAAGTTTCCATAGATGTGTTTAGCAGTCCATCTTCTGTGCTGTGGTGGTTCCTGTCTCCTGTTCTGCTTGTAAACAATGGCCTCTTAGGGGCCTCTTCACAACTCTGCTTCACATTTTGCATGGCTGTGTGAGGGCATTGAGATGTCTAATAAAATAACCTGGTGCAGAATGAGAAAATGCTGGTCCCATCCGTATTGCAAAGTAAGCTGGCGCAGGTCCATTTTGATGCGGAAACTCTCTGTAGGAAGTGTGACTTGGTATTCCAACCCAAGCCCAACAAATCAAGTTAGCTGGAGGGTGTGGGGTCTATGGGAACAATTCAACAACTTTATTTTTCTTTCAGAAAGCAAGACAACTTTGTTATCTCCTTAATTTTGTTGAAAGCTCATGCCAAAGTTAGTCACCTAGAAGTGAAACTGATCTTCCACCTCAGCTTTAAACTTCAAAGCCGAACCTATTCCGTTTGCCACAAGGCAACTAACGGAACCTATGTAAAGAAGGAGGGACCTTGGAATTTTGGTACATAATTGTCAGCAAAATGATGAGTTTTCTTTAATATGTTTAACCATATCCTGGACAGGCCCACAGACAAAGAATTGCAGCAGGTGGTCTCTCCTTTTCCAGGAACAAAAGTTGAAATCTTCGACCAGTTTCAGTTACCAATCGGAGCTTGATACTCCAATAAAGATATGATCCAGTGCACGGACGCACAATGATGCTAACGATTGAAAACATGCGAGCCAGTGGATACAAATAACTATGTTTGACTGGTTTCAGAAAAGTACAGGTAACTGAGTTCATGGGCTGACCCTGTCCTTATTCCTGTCCTTGAAGAAAGGGTTCACGCAGCACCTCCAGTCCCTTTCCCTGGGGCAGTAGTTGGGGGAACAATTGGGTCCCCCTTAGGTGACTGGAATTTGTATGACCCTGGCTGACATCCCCATAAAACCTCACCTCCTGCTCAAAAACCGACGCTGCTTCTGATCCGACCACACTGACCACTGCTCAAACACTGACCTCCGATGAATGCAGACCACAAAAGAAGCCATAGCATACAACAAACTCAAGTCAAAGTAGTACTTTAGAAGCAATCTCAGAGTTATTGGAAGGTCATCCAACTACTTTAGAAGTCATTTGCTCATCATCCGATGTCATCAGGCTCTTGAAGTCATGAGTAAGTTTGTCTGATGATTTGAAGATGGCATGAAAATGATAATCTGATTACTTCAGAAGCTGAGATGTGCCTGGTGATTTGCAAATGACTTTGAAATGAGTATCCAATGACTTCATTTGCCTAGATTTTTTCTGATGAGGATTATTTGAAAATGAGTATCTGATTACTGATCAAGCACCAACAGTGACATTGTTTCTGATTTACAACTGATTTATGGATGCTTTGGTGTTTATTTCATGACTATGTCACCATTTTATTTTGTTTTCACTAGAAAAGTTCAACCATTCAAGGTATTTCAGAATTATTTCTCAATTACTGCACATTCAACTCCATTGAGATATTGAATGAGTTATACATTAGATACGGAATCAAGTACTCGCTGAAACACACCATACGCCTATAACTATGGCTATTTAGAGGACCGATGTTGGATTCCGAATCCCTGTTAATTCCACATTCCTGAAGATAAAGGAAGCCTGTGTATCATTAACCTTGGCAAGGCAGAATTAACTCCAGGCATTCCTAATGAGGACCATAATGACAATGATGTTTCAAAACATAAAATAACCTCCTAAAGTTGTGCAATAGTCAACCATTCACCTCAGCAGATCCTTCGCCACACTCATCCATGTAGGCAGCACCCCAAACACCTGGAGGAAACTGTGCATTATAAACACAGAGTGCATCACAGTTTTCTCCAAACCACTCATCTTAAATTTGGAACACACAGTTTGTACCTGATTTGAAACTTATATCAGCACTTAAAATGAGCCTGTTTTTTAAAGAAGGCAGCTGTCTTTAAAGGAAAATATCAGCCTTTGCTGAGCACCTGACTAGCATTCAACTATTTGCATGGTTTTGGCCTGGTTTCTTTTTCTAAGTCTTCTCAGGGGGTTGAATGCCTGCCTTAATTTAGGAAACATGTTTGAGAATTTGAAAAAGCTAGATCATGCTCTTGTGAGTACAGCTGTCTGGTTTAAAGCACCATTTCATGTTTTTTTCAAATGCTTGTTGCATTCTGCGGAGGCACACATTTTTGCAACTTGAAGCGTAGTTCAGGCACAAATGCTCTTTTGTTAAAACATGACTCGTCCCTGCATTCCGTTACGCCCCTAGGAAGTAACTCAGAAGAGGCAGGTGGGTAGTGGCTTTGCCTGGTCTCCAGCGACGGTGAGGTTGACAGGGACTGTTAGGTCTAATCTGGAATCAAACTGATGGTTTTAGACTCAGACACTGCTTGATATGAGTGTAAACCCTCAGTCGTTGTTCTTTGAAGGGCTGCATTTCCCTGCGTGGAGAGCATCTGGTTTACAATGTGGTTTGAAGATATGAGGCTTTCCCCCCTTCCACTCATTTTTGAATTGGTTCAGATGCCCCGCCTCAACATGCAGTATGCACTATGATGTATTTGGAGAATAACTAAGGTTATTTAAGATCTCAAAAGAAAATGTTAAGATATTCTTTCCTATTGAAGACACTCGGAATACTTATTGTTGCATTCTGTGTGTTTCAGTCCATAAAAGTAAAACTACTAGTTCTAGGATGTAATTTGTGGAAACACCGTAGACATTTTAAAAAAAATTGAGAGAAATAAATTAGCAAATTAATATAATAAGGGACATCTTAAGTGTTACACTAATGAAAACGGTGCTTTAGGAGATGTCGCGTTACGGTCAGATTTGCCAACTTTGGAACGGTGGAACGTGGTTCAAGCCTCAGGCCCTCATTTAGAACATGGAGGGATTGCCTGCTGCCAACCATGCTGACAGTCGACAGAAGTACGCCAGTGGCGGCGGCAGCCATCCCGCCATATTCCGACGCATAGAGCCTCTCCGCCATTGATGGTGGTGAGGCCCGCCATGCCCCATGCTGATGTTCGGTGGCGGGGGTGGATGCTGCTCCACCTTCACCGCCACGTCAGTCCATACCCCGCCATGCCTATAATGATTCAGTCATAGGCGTGGTGGTGTATGGAGGCACAGCGATGCCGGCGGAGCAGCATCCAAGGAGCCCGTTCCCTCCCTCCCGGAGCAGTGCCACGGAACAGGTAAGTGCTGTCCGAGAGGGAAGGGGGGAGGAGTGTGTGTGTGTGAGTGCATGGGGGTGTGCGTGAGTGTTTGTGAAGGGGGGATGTGTGTCGGAGTGTATGAATGCTTGTGTGCATGTAGATGGGTGCATGAGGATGTGGGGGTTTGGGGCTTGGGGGGACCTGTATGTGGGGGGTGTGGGGGTGGGGATGGTGAGGAGGGAGATGGGAGGCCTACATGGAGTTTTGGGGAAGGAGGGTTGGGGTGTCGGTTTTCGGGGTTCAGGGGTGGGGGCGGTTCTAGGGGCTTGGGGAGGTGGGTGGGGTTAGTGGCAAGGGGGGGGACCTGGCGTGTCACATACAGGTGACAGGAAATCCCTGGTGGAAATGGGATCATAATCCCACTGCCGGTCCGGCCTCTACAGCCAGGTCAAATGTGCCTACTGTCGGCCCGGCAGTGGCTTCAGGCCTGACGGTGGGTAGTAGTGAACTGGCTGCTTTGCAGCCGGTTCACTACTGTGTTCAGAATATGGCGGTCCGGACAGCCATGCCGTTGGCAGTAATGACCGCCGGCGTGGCGGTCATTACCGCCATGTTCATAATGACATCCTCAGTGTCAGACAAACATCCTGTGAGTCTGTGCAAAACACTGTCTCCCACTTGAAAAGAAATTGAAGGTGCCCTTGTGTAGTATACCTGGGGTTCATGAAAAGCACTGCAGTATATTGGGGACAAATGCACACTATATAAAAGAACAAACAATTACATTTTGGTGAAAAAACAGAATTCTGTGGTTTAAATTGAATAACTGGATTCCAGGTGCTCTGTCCTGGCATGCACTCAATCTGCACGCATAACAACTGGACATACAAGAAGCTGTGTCATTCAAGCATGCTTCTAAAGCCATTTCGTGTGCACATCAGGTGGTGCCGGAAGTTGCGTCACCTGCATGTGCCAGCCAATGTTTGTGGGTCACATCAGTATCAATATAGTCTTCATTGTTCAGTTCATCAAAACTTACAATTATTATAAAATCACAATTTAAAAATATTGTACAATAAAGCCCATCGCTTTGGGTATCTCTGTACAATCGTCCATCATTACATGTAACTTTTGACGCTCCTAAGCATCAATCCCAGATTACAGGAATAAATACGTCATAAAACCTGTTAGCATTGCTAGAGCAATACTCAGGGAAAAGTGCTCAATCGTTTGGTTTGGTGTCAATTTCATCACACGGTAAACACTGGGCCAGAAATGGAAGATGACTGGGCATGAGCCATAGTAGGTTTAATGGAACAAGTACTCTAGAAAAAGAGTATAGTGCTTTAACTTGATTTAATTTCGTCGTACAGGTATTCAGGATTAAGTGCTTAATACTTTGGCTTGGTGTCTATTTCATCACACAGAAAATACTGAGCCAAAAGAGGAAAACAACAGGGCATAAACCATAATAGCTTTGGCGGTGCAAATACTCTAGAAAAAGTGCTTGATTTCATTTCATCATACAAGAACTACCGAGCCTGAAAAGGAAAACAAGTCATAACAGGGTCTCTAATGTTAACACTGAGGGAAAAGGAGGACCCTACTGTTTACATGCAGATATTAAAAGCCCTGCAAGTAGAAAGTACTTAGTACTTTCATTTGGGTCCATTTCATCATACAAAAAATGTTGACCCAAGAAAGGAAGATGACGAGTCGTAACAGGGTCTCTTATTGTTAACACTGAGGGCAACAGGAGGTGTGTACTGTTTGCTTGTAGATGTTAAGAGCCCTGCAAGTAGAAAGTGCATACTGCGTAGTGCTAAATTGATTTGTGCCCTGCAAGGTAAGTGTTCGAAAACAAGGACATCTCAATCCTGGCACAATGCTTAATAGATTAGTGTCTCAATCAATTTGCAGAGTGTGCCAATTCATGAAGAGAAAGTGCGCCTTTAGAATGCTGTCTTTGTTAGTTCTGAGTCTGCGATGCTCATAAACATAAGGAATGTCCTACAAAACATTGCGTTCTCTCCTTGAAGACAGGCTATGATCACTTGCCGACATGTACGTATTCCATTACTAATCAAGTACTGTCTCAACAGACCTTTTTGTTCCGTCATTAGAGCTGGAGAAGTACAGATGATGCGGCAAATGCCTTTGTTGAGTAGTTACAGAGCCAACATGTAGTCTCAGTGGAGGATCTCTTCCATACAGAGGGATTAAAGCTGGTGTGGAGTTCACCTAGTCGAAGGATCAGTAGTTTAAGCTTGGTTTTAGTATAGCTAGGGTTTTATGAGGCTGTATGTGCCCATTATCATCCAAGCATGGGATCTCTTGGACATCACTGCTTTATCATTGAGGGATGAGATATTTTGCCATATTAATTTATGACTTTATTAAAAGCTTCTTGGGAAAAGGTTGAGGCCCAGAGTTCTTGTGCCTTAATTATGGTTAGAGACAGGTTTAAGTAGTCATGAGCCTGGGAGTTTCTTGGATCACTTATGGCCTTCCACACAATACTGCTTAAGGTGGAACATGACTTGCTTTTTAGCTTGTAACAAAATATTAAATAAGCACCCAAACTGCATATGTTCTGTTTCTGAAGGCCGAACTCAAGTCGAATTTGAGCTGGTGAGACATGGCGGGGGAGATTGAACACACATCTGTATGTCCCTGTTATAGCTTTAACGATTATTTTGTTGGCATTTCCTCTCAAGGCCTCAGCTCCATGCGAGAGAGAGGGAACAAGCTTGGCAGCCATGACATGAAGGAGTGGCTGGAGAGACATTCCTTTCAAATAATTTTAAAGAGCAAAAAGCGGAGGTTACCATGTAATTTTTCCTTTGTATCGCACAGCACTGTTTGGTAAAAGTACCTCTTGAATCGAAGATTACACCCAAGTATTTGTAGGTTCCAGGACTGAACCATCTAGATCAGAATTAGCAGCAAGCATCTTTTCGTGGTCTCTAACATTGTTTTTGTTTTGTTGAGGTTGATTCGTAGCCCGTGATTTTCAGCATACACAGCAGTTGCATTAATAAGTAGCTGTAGGCTGACCTTGGTGTAACTGATCAGAACATTTTTGGCATACAGCATGTGAGAGGCACTAAACCCAGACATCCTGGGAGAGTGTGAGTTAACGCTATTGAGGGCTGTTTGCAGCTCCACTAAATACAGACTGAAGAGAAATAGAGCCAAGACACATCCTTGTTTAAGGCCATTACTCGTAGGTATTTTCTTTGAGATCAAAGCACCTGTGTTCAGCCTTGCCCTTATCCAAGTATTGCTGTACAACAGCTAAATGGCTCTAAGGAGTACAGGACAGATTCCCCAGTTTTGAAGCTTCGACCACAAGATGTTATGTTGTACCGCGTCAAAGGCGGAGCGTGAGTCCACATAACAAAGGTGTAGACTTGAGGAGCAGGTGGCTTCCAAGATGTTTGAGGTTGAGGGGGCAACACAGGCCTGTGGTATAGTTCACTAGTCGCCAAAACTCTCTGGCGTAATTTTTTCTGGAGGATGAGAGAATTTTGCACCAGTATAGGTCTGCCTCTGACTTTGCTGACTCTCATGTGGCTTCTTTTGTATAGTGATTGCAGCTTGGGGAGGGCTATTTTCCATATGGGGAGGTTTGAGCTATTTCAAAGAAACCGCAGGGCGTGGTTCAGTTTCTTTTTAGCTGTTATGAGCTTGGCCAATGACCTCCTGGACCAAACTGGTGCAGGAACTGGTGCTTTTGATGGCCTTCCGGAATGGACTTGATCATCTAGAAGTAGTGCTGAGAGCTGGGCTCACAGATCCAATGGGTTGGAGATTGTTTTGCATACTAGCTCTCATTTGTGCCTGGCTGTACATTCCATCCTCTCAATGAAACCCATTGAGCAGTAAAGCCTTCTGTAGTAGGTGGTGGAAATTGTCTCTACGTCCGGCTAGGCCTGGTCATGCATTGAATAATGTGAGCACAGCAGGATCTTTTGTGGTTGATGGTCGCTTTCCAGCTTGTAGTGAGTAACCAAATCAAATAGAGCGTGGGAAATAAAGGTATAATCAATAATCAAATTAGAGGTTGCCGAATAATAGGTTGGTTAAGCCGGAGTATCTGGATTAGTGTAACAGTTCAAGACTCTCAGACCCAGGTGCTTCACGTCATTTACAGAGAGTCACCCCGGACATCCTTTCTCTGCATGAATGGTTGAAATGAAGGTATGTACCAAATCTGATCATATATTTCTTCTAGTTGGTCATGTTGTAACCTGCAATAAGTTCATGTTAAAATCACCAGTCATTAGAATGAGCAGAGTTAAGTTTGTAGTTGTTTGAGCTGTAATGAAGGCCAATAGAATGTTGAATGTTTCTTGCTTCTTGGCAAGCAAAGGACGGATATTAACATTTATAATCAACAGAGGAAGGGCACTCATTGGTGAGCTTTTCGAGAGCTTTACAGCCTGTAAATTAGGATGGTTGATGTTGATCTCTTCTATTTTTGAGTTAAGATCCACCCCTACATAGATGGCAAGAGCCTCGCTACACAGATGGCAAGACCTCCGGCAGGTTGGCCCAGCATATGAGTTTAGACTGTCGGTGTGCTAAAACCCAAGAATGCTGGAAGATCTAGAGCTTGTAGGGATCAAGGGCCTGATTCTGACCCTGGCGGCCGGTGACTGCCAGGGTCACCGGCCACGGGAGCACCGCCGACAGACCGGCGGTGCTCCGAAGGGCATTCTGACCGCGGCGGTTCTGCCGCGGCCAGAAAGGGTAAACCGGCGGTCTCCCGCCGGTTTACCGCTGCCCTTGGAATCCCCCATGGCGGCGCAGCTTGCTGCGCCGCCATGGGGGATTCTGACACCCCCTACCGCCATCCTGTTCCTGGCGGTTCGCCCGCCAGGAACAGGATGGCGGTAGGGGGTGCGGCGGGGGCCCTGGGGGCCCCACTGTGTATTTCAGTGTCTGCCTAGCAGACACTGAAATACGCAACGGGTGCAAACTGCACCCGTCGCACATGCCCACTCCGCCGGCTCCATTCGGAGCCGGCTTCCTCGTGGGGATGGGTTTCCCGCTGGGCTGGCGGGCGGCCTTCTGGCGGTCGCCCGCCAGCCCAGCTGGAAAGCCAGAATGGCCTCCGCGGTCTTTCGACCGCGGAGCGGCCATATGGCGGTTCCCTCCAGGCGGGCGGCGACCGCCGCCCGCCGGGGTCAAAATGACCCCCCAAGTGTCTTGGAGGATCTCCAAGTGGAAGGTTTTAATGTAAGCTAAAAAGTGTTCCTCCTCAATTTTGCTTGGTAGTCCTCTATATTCCAGGCACAAGTTGAAAGACTATCTTTTGGGGAGCAGTCGGCAAGGTGGTTATTCTGTCAGAACAACTGGCGCCTATCCTAGTCTGGAAGCAGGGTGACCGGAAGCCAAGCTTGAGGGAACACGCAAGGGAATGGGAATCAAAGAAGACCGTGAAAAGGAGAATAGTGGTTTTACTTGACACTTTCTATTACAGTTTGCAAACTACTTTAATATCGAGGCTCGTCAGTCATTGTTGCTCAAGAGTTTCTATGAGGCAAAATTGTCAGCGCTAAATTGATCTTCCTTTGAGCGTATCCGGTATTGTTTGTGGGAGCAGTGTTGTTTTCTTTGTTTTGGGGATTGCATGTCGATTAATACTGTTTAATTCTGTGGCAGTCTCCTTTCTGGTTTAATATTAGCTACAATGTAATTGGAGCCCAACTTGGGAGCATGTCTTTAGAGTACAAGCTCAATAAATGCTTAACCTTCTGAAAACACTTCCTTTGCACTTGGTCCGTTGAAAAGTATGCACGCCGTACAGCAACAGCTATTCTTAATTTTATGGCAAGAACGGAGGCTCCTATTATGCTTTCTCTTTTCATTTATTTTTAACAGAAGCGCGGTCAAACTACAAAACCCAAAAGGCTAAAGAACAGTAGCCAATGGGAAAAGAAACATAGCCCATTATAACTGACCAATGAACAGACAGAATGCCCCCTAAGTAGTTATCTTGTCTGCAAACAGCCCTCTTTTCTTGCTGCTCGCGGTCAAAATAAGTACTTTACACGTTTTCCCAATATTGTATTACGTTTGTTTACAGCATTTTAGTTGTTGTTATAGTATAATTATATTGCGCTGTGCATTCGTGCGTCCCTGCCTAGTCGGCTCGTAGCCACATTCTCTTGTTGTTCATTTGTGCTTGCCTCGCGCTCTACGTTTTATTCTGAACGTTTTCTCTCATGCGTCGCCATCTTCAGTCGGCGGCACCTGAGGAAAACGTTTTTCTGCTACTCTCCATCCTCACCTTAACGGAAAGAGTATTTCAGCCCTTTTATAGCCCCAACAGACTTTTTCCTCAAGCTCGCATTCGTGCCAAGCCTTCTTGCCGGTTCCGGCTCAAATTCCTCCCCTTTTCTCCACCCATAGGCGGAGTTTCACTCTGGGTGACTCCCATTACAGTTTTAACCCTTTCTTTACTGTTTTTTGAGTCTCTTTCTGAGCCAATATATTTTATCATGGAATTAGACAGTTCACCTTTGGTTCACAACCAGAATGATGACAAGGATTTCGTCAAAGACAGTTTGAATTACTTTATACAAGTCTCAGTGGAACAGGCAGTTTCTGCCTCCATGTACAAGCTCTCAAAATTTTTAGAAAAGTCTGTTTTCAATCTTGTGGCCAAATCTGCGGGGGAAAGCAGAAAGCGTCCTTTACCAAAAAATTCCAGTAATACGGTGCTATTGATTGGTGAGTCTTCCATACAAAAGACAGAGGACGTGGTTCCTCACAGACCTCCCTTGAGGGAGGGGAATTCTACAATAAAATCATCTTCTAAATGTCCTAAAAAGACCAAACATATTTCTTCTCCCATAATAATTTCCAAAATAATGGACACAGATTACGACATGGGTGATGCAGCCTCGGAGGCTGATAAATCTGATGAAGATATAGAGGATCCTTTTAGTGCTCCTCCTCCCAAAAAGTCCAAACCTTCCACCCCAATTCCCTCCAAACCTTCCTTGATTGTGGACTCTCAAGGAGTCCCTATGTTTGATCCATCTGAAATTCATCACCCTCATTCCACCAAATGGTTTCCTGCTGAGCATGTGGAACAATATGTCGCGTCACGTCTTCGTACCTCTTTAGACAAACAAACCAGAGCTAAGCTTCGCTCTGAATGCCCGCGTCCATCTCTCCACTCAAAAATGTCTTCAACCCCAGCTATTGACCCTTCCCTTCTTACCTTTTTCACCAAATTCGGTAAAGATCCACGAAAGGGAGTGGACTACCTGCCAGGATAAACTCCTGGATGTCATTGGACCACTGACACACATTTTTGACTTGGCGGAATCAGCCAGATTAGACCACGTTCCTGTGAACCCCAAAGAACTTTCATTATGGGTCCAACGTGCTGTATACTTACTGGACAATGCTAATGCGGCGATAACACACGAGCGTAGGAAGGGGCTCCTCCTAAAGCTCGATCCAAAATTGGTAAACTTGGCGGTGTCAGACCCAGGCATTAAAGCAGAAGGTATGCTTTTTGGAGACTCCTTTATCAAGGAGCTTAGCAAGTACGTGGCCACCTTTGCTTCCTTAGACAAGGCCCAACAATATTTACGGAAGATGTTTTCTGGTCGGGTTTTTGGCAGGGCTGGCAGAGGAAGGAACCGCTTTGCCGGCCGTTCATTCAACTCTCAAGGTTCCCATGCCTCCTTCTAATCTTCGTATCAAGAATACAGACCACAGTTCTACCCCCAGAGAAGCAGGGGATACCTTGGCAGAGGCAACAGAGCAACCAAATACAATTCCCAAACAGGTAAGTCTCCCTTCTGGCCTTCCTACTGTAGGATGTCGCCTGAGACTTTTTATTCCAAAATGGCACACTATAACTACGGATCCCTGGGTTCTAAATACCGTCCAGGGTTATATTATAGAACTCTACTCAGAACCTTTTCAGTTAACTCTTCCTCGTCCTCCATGTTTTTCCACAGAAATGACAAATTTGATTTCGTTGAAAATCCAAGCCCTCCTTCAAAAACAAGCTATCGTTCCTTGTTCTCCAGACCCTTCACGTTTTCTCAGTTCTGTATTCCTTGTTCAGAAGAAGAACAAAAAGATGCGGCCAGTCATCAACTTAAAACAATTCAATCACTTTATGGTCTACAGACACTTCAAGAGGGAAACTATTCTGCATATCCGAGACTCTCGGTTAGAAGGAGATTGGATGGTTTGTTTAGATCTCCAAGGTGCGTACCTCTCTGTTCCCAATTATCCTCAATCCAGAAAGTTTCTTAAGTTCCAATGGGTCAACCAAACTTTCCACTTTTCCTCTCTCCCTTTCGGACGGTCTTCCGCTCCTTGGTGATTTACCGAACGAATGAAACCAGTGGTAGCTCATCTCAGAGCCCAAAGAGTCAGGCTCATAATCTATTTGGACGACATTCTTATTATGAATCAAAGTTTATCCTCTCTTCAGTCTCAAATCCATCTAGTTTGTTCTCTCCTACCCGACCTCGGGTTCGTTATCAACTTTGAAAAATCTGCTTTGATTCCACAACAAAATATAGAATTTCTGGGTTTCTCCGTAGATTCCGTTTCAGCAACTCTTCACTTACCTTCAGCAAAGGTAAAGTCCATCAAATCAGAAATCCTCCAGATTCTACGCTCTCACAATTTTTCTCTCAGGACCTTAGCCAGAATAGTCGGTCTCCTTTCTTCTTCGATCCAGGCTATTTTCCCAGGACCTCTTTATTATCGTGCCCTCCAAAGACTAAAGATCAGACATCTTCAAAAAGGTCTCACCTACTCAGATGTCATCTTCCTGGACCAAGAATCCCAAATAGAGTTACAATGGTGGCTAGACCATTTAGACGCCTGGAACGGAAGAACCATTTTTGCCTCAGACCTAGATCTTGTGTTGGAATCGGACGCAAGTCTTTCGGGTTGGGGTGCCCGATGTGGCCAGATTTCGACTGGAGGTACATGGTCGTTAGAGGAGTCCAGGTTGCATATCAATTGTTTAGAGATGCTTGCCGGCTCCTTTGCAATCAGAAGCCTTGCAAAAGACAAAGGCCCTCATTCCGACCCTGGCGGTTTGAAACCGCCAGGGTGGAGGGCAGAGGAAGCACCGCCAACAGGCTGGCGGTGCTTCCCGGGCCGCCGCGGTCAGAAAAGGGGAACCGGCGGTTTCCCGCCGGTTTACCCCTGGCCCAGGGAATCCTCCATGGCAGCGCTGCTTGCAGCGCCGCCATGGGGATTCCCCCCTTCCCGCCAGCCTGTTTCTGGCGGCCAGGCTGGCGGGAACGGGTGTCGTGGGGCCCCTGCACTGCCCATGCCACTGGCATGGGCAGTGCAGGGGCCTCCTAACAGGGCCCCACAAAGATTTTCAGTGTCTGCTTTGCAGACACTGAAAATCGCGATGGATGCCACTGCACCCGTCGCACCCCTGCAAATACGCCGGCTCCATTCGGAGCCGGCTTCCTCTTTGCAGGGGCTTTCCCGCTGGGCCGGCGGGCGATCTTTTGGAATGACCCCCAAAGTCTCTTGTTCTATTCTCCTCATGATGGACAACATTTCTGCTGTCCGTTACATCAACCACTTGGGGGGCACCAAGTCCAAAGCCCTGGTGGATCTGGCAAGGAGCTTTGGGATTTCTGCCTCCGAAACAGAATTTCGGTATGTGCAGAATATTTACCGGGCGTCCTAAATACGGTAGCAGATTGGTACTGTTGTCACCGCCACGACTCAAGCAACTGGAAACTTCACCCCAACATATTCAATGCTATTCATCGCAAGTGGGGTCCCTTCAAAATAGATCTATTTGCTTCCCGTCTCAATGTCCAACTTCCACTCTTCTTCAGTTGCCGCCCGGATCCATTAGCCTTGGAATCCGATGCTTTTTCGCAAGACTGGTCATCTTCCCTCAACTACGCCTTCCCTCCTTTCATAATGATCAGCAGATTATTGGCCAAAGTCAGATGCCAAGAAGCAACCCTAGTCCTCATAGCCCCCTTCTGGCAGTCTCAGGTCTGGTTTCCCAACCTTTTGGAACTCTCAATAGAACATCCCTTCCTTCTCCCTTCCTTCCCTCATCTTCTCTCCAATCCCCAAGGTCTTCTTCACAACCTCATTACCGACAACCTTCTAACTCTCTCCACCTGGAAAATTTCGGGAATTCTCTCTCAGTCCTGATCATTTCAGAACAAGCTACAAACTTCATTAACCAATCCTGGACCCAGGGAACTAAAAAAGCATACAGATCCGCTTGGTCTTTATGGGATAGCTGGTGCATGGGAAGGCACATCGATTCATTTTCTACGGATGTTTCCACAATAGTCAATTTTCTAGCAGCTGAAGCCAGCAAAGGCAAATCCTATCGCACTATTAACTTGTACCGTTCGGCTATTTCTTCCTCACATGCATATGTCAACGGAAAACCAGTAGGAGAACACCCACTGATCTGCCGACTTTTAAAGGGAGTAAAGTTTTGTAATCCTCCTTTACCAAGATACAGTTCTGTATGGAATGTGAATCTAGTGTTAAATATGTTTGTGTCATGGCCTGATAATACACTTCTTTCACTTAAAATGTTGTCTGCAAAACTTACCATGTTATTATGTCTTATTTCTATAAAATGTCTTTCTGATATCAAAGCACTTGATATTACTGCTCGTCAATTTACTCCCACAGGTGTTCTTTTTTCAGTCCACAGACATACAAAAACTAATTTGTCCACACTATTCTACCCTTATTTTCCGAACCAACCTAAGTTATGTGTAGGCCAATGTCTAAAGACTTATGAACTTAAGACAGCCGATTTGAGATCATCCTCTGCTTCCCAATTACTCATCTCTTTTAAAAAAACGTTTAAACCTGTTTCCTCTCCTACACTAGCTCGTTGGGTTAAGAGGGTTATGTCCTTGGCTGGCATTGATACCTCCTCTTTTGGTGCCCATTCGTCCAGAGGAGCTATGGCTTCCAAAGCCTTTTGGGCTGGTTCTCGTTTGGAGGGCATTCTCAAATCGGCTAACGATAATGTCTTTAAAGCTTTTTATTGCAAACCTGTTTAACATGCTTTGTTTTCGGTAATTAATCTATATTGCTTGATCACACGATTTATATCCTCGTCTGCTAGAAACTCTTAAGCAACAACGAACTAGTAATGTATCTGTATCGGTCCACATTTAACAAAGCCTTGTGTGTCTTACACGTTTTTGAACTTCCCCTTCTGTAAACTGGTGTACTGGCCAAAGGAAAGAGATTATGTGGCAACTAGCAGTGCCTACATACTGACATAACCCAAATCTGCCCATGCTACCAATTTAATAGGCATCCCTGCACGAACTATCTTCGTCATGGAGTCTTGCTGCCTGTCCTGCTGCAGTTATTTGTGGTAAACCCTTCTGGTAGCGTGCCTGTTTCTCCACTGGCACAAGCTACACCCTCGGCAAAGCTCCGGCTCCTCAATTGCTGTTGGGTCTGTCAGCTGACCAATACCTTCTCGGCATCACGGGACCACCAGCAAATAATCTGGCGAGTAATGGTGGTAAAACTGTCTATGCTTTTCCACTCAATCAGGCTACAGCTAGTATGTCAACTTTTAGAGAGCCATGTGGAGCCCTTTTATTGAACTGATGGAATACTCAATTACAGGAGGCGATAAGGACCTTGCTCCGTACTCAAGGCATTTGTTTCGAAAACATGCTGTTGCGGGGGGCTGAAGTCATGGCTGTTCCTGCAACCCCTACCCCTTTTAACAAAATAAACCAGACAGCTGTTTGTAGCTTCCCATTTCTGCTGTGAAGTATTTAAAATGACAACTGTGCCGAAATACTTTCAGTGAAAACAATTATACGAATGTTGAAGTGGCTTAAAAAAATTTGTTGAAATATTTTTAGAGTTGTACCCGATTTTTGGGTCCCTTTCGCCTGTTCTCTCAATTTGTTGCTTCTCATTTCTTTTGTTCTTGTCTCGAAAGCGACATTTGCTTAGAGGTATAGCCAAGTCCACTGGAATGTTGCTATTTTGGGGCAGTATCGTTTTCTGCATAATTATGGATTTTCCACATTTGCCACATAAATCTGCTGCATAATTTACAGATTTTACAAAAAAAAATGAATATAGTTCAAACAACCCAAAATTTACTAAAACATGCCAAAATGTGTTTCTATGCAACAGAAAGCCCTTCGCAAAGGTTGAAGGTCAATTTTCTGTTGCTGATTGCTACACTTTACAACAAACTGGTACTAGTGAGGTGAAACTATGGCCCAGATAGTGCTAAGGTGTAGAAGTGATGAAATAATGAAGTAACAGTATCACACATTGTGCTGCGTTTCGCCACATAACATGATTTTCATGCCACATAATTTGGTCTTTCCTTGCCACATAATTCCAGTGGCTCTGGGTATAGTATGCTTTGAAAGGTACAGGTCAGCATGGATAAGGCCATGACATTTCTGACATTGTACGTTTTCTACTACCACTACCAGTACAATACACACACGTACAGAAGTAGGCTCTTACACATGCACAACTGAGTCCAGAACTTGTGTGCACTGCTCTTCAACATTGAATAGCCACAACATTCACACTTCCAAGACAGCTTCCATTCATCCATCCCTCAAGCCGTTGCTTTCAGCCCCTCCCTTATATTCCATAAAGTTGGCAATTCAAATTACATCAGTTTTATCTTGTTAGCATACTTTAACATGTTTAATATCACAGCACTGCAAACTCCTGGCCAGCGCTAGAAAAGTGGCACATAAAAGATTTATGAAGATTTATGAATGGCATTGTTATAGCACATCCTGGACTGGTGATAATGAAAGGTTAGTGGGGAGAAGTGGCAAGGCAAATATTAACTGTAGTACATCACATCCATTCTATGGCCACCTAGCAAAGTGTTTAGTGATGAGAATGGTAAGAGTAGAATGTGAAGAAACACAGTTGTTCCATACTGGCCTACTGAATGCTCCATGTATTAGCAGACATTTAAGTTTTTCACATCCAAGTGAGGCAATTTTTTTGTATTGCGAGAGCTAAAGATATGTTTTTCTCTAGTTCCCTACTACTCAATTTTTTCACATGCTCTTTTTATGGTACACAGCCTTTACCCCAAAGGATGATAGTACGCAGGCAAGTACCAGACAGGCTCTTTTTTTTGTACTCTACCCTACTGTAATTTATCATACATTAAAGTGTTTTTTTAAATGACACAAAACTTATATCATTTAAGAGTTAAGAAATGGGTAAGGGTAATGGAGTACAGTGGTAAGCAGGAGTAAAGGCTTTTTAGGGTTTAGGGGTGGATAGCAGTAAAGAGAGGTAAGGGGGTTTTAGGGTTCAGGGCCAGGAAAGGGGTTTTTATGGTTCAGGAGAGGGAAGGGGTAAAGAGGAATCTTTTTTTAGCGTTGAGAGCCAGGTAGAGGTAAAGAGGATAAGGGTTTTTTTAGGGTCAATTAACGGGTAAGGGGCAGAAAGGGGTTTCAGGTTTCGCCTGCCCAGTGCTTGCAAACTCTTATGTCAGTAAAAAATATATTTAAATGGACTCAGAACCTGCCCCTGCTTCACCCCTTACTTACCTGAACTTCCCGTTTGTTCATTCAAACGTTACTTGAATTTACGTACTGTTTATTGGCTAGCAGGTCACTTCCTGCTCTTCTGTTCTGCTTTCTGTTCTGCTTTTGATGTCGCGTGGAGCGTGGCTGAAGTACACCTTCCGGTTTTTGTTGATTGGTTACTTGTTAGTGTTTGTATGTGAAAAGATGAACTGAACACGTCAATTCGCATTGAAATGTGGGTAAACATGTCGGCCATCTTGCATTGGAGTATCAAGTGCAGATGTAAAGCAAGCAGCGAGGGGGCTCATTATGTTGTGTTATTGATTACTATATAATTACATTTTGATGACTATCAGTTGTAAATATTAAAATTATTTATATGTTTGTTTCTTAAATTACCAGTGACTCATTTTTAACCCCTTCGCTGCCAGGCCTTTTCCCCCTCCTGTGCCAGGCCTTTTTTTGCCTATTTGGGGCAGTTCGCGCTTAGGCCCTCATAACTTTTTGTTCACATAAGCTAACCAAGCCAAATTTGCGTCCTTTTTTTCCAACATCCTAGGGATTCTAGAGGTACCCAGACTTTGTGGGTTCCCTTGAAGGAGGCCAAGAAATTGGCCAAAATACAGTGAAAATTTCGTTTTTTTAAAAAAAAATGGAAAAAGTGGCTGCAGAAGAAGGCTCGTGGATTTCCCCCTGAAAATGGCATCAACAAAGATTTGTAGTGCTAAACTCAGCAGCTTCCTAGCTTTCAGGAACAGGCAGACTTGAATCAGAAAACCCAATTTTTCAACACAATTTTGGCATTTTACTGGGGCATACCCCATTTTTGCAATTTTTTGTGCTTTCAGCCTCCTTCCAGTCAGTGACAGGAATGGGCATGAAACCAATGCTGGATCCCAGAAACCTAACCATTTCTGAAAAGTAGACAAAATTCTGAATTCAGCAAGGGGTCATTTGTGTAGATCCTACAAGGGTTTCCTACAGAAAATAACAGCTGAAAAAGAAAAATGTTGAAATTGAGGTGAAAAAAACATCAATTTTTCTCTACGTTTTACTCTGTAACTTTTCCCTGCAATGTCAGATTATGGAAAGCAATATACTGTTACGTCTGCTGGACTCCTCTGGTTGCGGGGATATATAGGGCTTGTAGGTTCATCAAGAACCCGAGGAACCCAGAGCCAATAAATGAGCCCCACCCTGCAGTGCGTTTTCATTCTATACCGGGTATACAGCAATTCATTTGCTGAAATATAAAGAGTAAAAAATTGCTATCAAGAAAACCTTTGCATTTCCAAAAAGGGCACAAGATAAGGTGCTGAGGAGCAGTGGTTATTTGCACATCTCTGAATTCCGGGGTGACCATACAAGCATGTGAATTATAGGGAATTTCTCAAATAGATGTCTTTTTTACACACTCTCCTATATTTGGAAGGAAAAAATGTAGAGAAAGACAAGGGGCAATAGTACTTGTTTTGCTAATCTATGTCCCCCCAAGTCTCCCGATAAAAATGATAGCTCACTTGCGTGGGTAGGCCTAGCGCCGGCGACAGGAAACACCCCAAAGCGCAACGTGGACACATCCTAAATTTTGGAAAAAAACAGAGGTGTTTTTTGCGAAGTGCCTACCTGTAGATTTTGGCCTCTAGCTCAGCCGGCACCTAGAGAAACCTACCAAACCTGTGCATTTCTGAAAACTAGAGACCTAGGGGAATCCAAGGAGGGGTGACTTGCGGGGCTCGGACCAGGTTCTGTTACCCAGAATCCTTTGCAAACCTCAAAATTTGGCTAAAAAAACACATGTCCCTCACATTTCTGTGGCAGACAGTTCTGGAATCTGAGAGGAGCTACAAATTTCCTTCCACCCAGCGTTCCCCCAAGTCTCCCGATAAAAATGATACCTCACTTGCGTGGGTAGGCCTGGCGCCGGCGACAGGAAACACCCCAAAGCGCAACGTGGACACATCCTAAATTTTGGAAAAAAACAGAGGTGTTTTTTGCGAAGTGCCTACCTGTAGATTTTGGCCTCTAGCTCAGCCGGCACCTAGGGAAACCTACCAAACCTGTGCATTTCTGAAAACTAGAGACCTAGGGGAATCCAAGGAGGGGTGACTTGCGGGGCTCGGACCAGGTTCTGTTACCCAGAATCCTTTGCAAACCTCAAAATTTGGCTAAAAAAACACAAGTCCCTCACATTTCTGTGGCAGAAAGTTCTGGAATCTGAGAGGAGCTACAAATTTCCTTCCACCCAGCGTTCCCCCAAGTCTCCCGATAAAAATGATACCTCACTTGCGTGGGTAGGCCTAGCGCCGGCGACAGGAAACACCCCAAAGCGCAACGTGGACACATCCTAAATTTTGGAAAAAAACAGAGGTGTTTTTTGCGAAGTGCCTACCTGTAGATTTTGGCCTCTAGCTCAGCCGGCACCTAGGGAAACCTACCAAACCTGTGCATTTCTGAAAACTAGAGACCTAGGGGAATCCAAGGAGGGGTGACTTGCGGGGCTCGGACCAGGTTCTGTTACCCAGAATCCTTTGCAAACCTCAAAATTTGGCTAAAAAAACACATGTCCCTCACATTTCTGTGGCAGAAAGTTCTGGAATCTGAGAGGAGCTACAAATTTCCTTCCACCCAGCGTTCCCCCAAGTCTCCCGATAAAAATGATACCTCACTTGCGTGGGTAGGCCTAGCGCCGGCGACAGGAAACACCCCAAAGCGCAACGTGGACACATCCTAAATTTTGGAAAAAAACAGAGGTGTTTTTTGCGAAGTGCCTACCTGCAGATTTTGGCCTCTAGCTCAGCCGGCACCTAGGGAAACCTACCAAACCTGTGCATTTCTGAAAACTAGAGACCTAGGGGAATCCAAGGAGGGGTGACTTGCGGGGCTCGGACCAGGTTCTGTTACCCAGAATCCTTTGCAAACCTCAAAATTTGGCTAAAAAAACACATGTCCCTCACATTTCTGTGGCAGAAAGTTCTGGAATCTGAGAGAAGCTACAAATTTCCTTCCACCCAGCGTTCCCCCAAGTCTCCCGATAAAAATGATACCTCACTTGCGTGGGTAGGCCTAGCGCCGGCGACAGGAAACACCCCAAAGCGCAACGTGGACACATCCTAAATTTTGGAAAAAAACAGAGGTGTTTTTTGCGAAGTGCCTACCTGTAGGTTTTGGCCTCTAGCTCAGCCGGCACCTAGGGAAACCTACCAAACCTGTGCATTTCTGAAAACTAGAGACCTAGGGGAATCCAAGGAGGGGTGACTTGCGGGGCTCGGACCAGGTTCTGTTACCCAGAATCCTTTGCAAACCTCAAAATTTGGCTAAAAAAAACACATGTCCCTCACATTTCTGTGGCAGAAAGTTCTGGAATCTGAGAGGAGCTACAAATTTCCTTCCACCCAGCGTTCCCCCAAGTCTCCCGATAAAAATGATACCTCACTTGCGTGGGTAGGCCTAGCGCCCACGAAAGGAAAGGGCCCAAAACACAACGTGGACACATCACATTTTTTTATAAAAAGCAGTGCCTACCTGTGGATTTTGGCCTGTAGCTCAGCCGACACCTGAGGAAACCTAGCAAACCAGTGCATTTTTGAAAACTAGAAACCCAGTGGAATCCAAGATGGGGTGACTTGCGGGGCTCTGACCAGGTTATGTTACCCAGAATCCTTTGCAAACATCAAAATTTGGCCCAAAAAACACTTTTTCCTCTCATTTCGGTGACAGAAAGTTCTGGAATCTGAGAGGAGCCACAAATTTCCTTCCACCCAGCGTTCCCCTAAGTCTCTCGATAAAAATGGTACGTCACTTCTGTGGGTAGGCCTAGAGCCCACAAAAGGAAATGACCCAAAACACAACGTGGACACAACATATTTTTTCACAGAAAACAGAGGTGTTTTTTGCAAGGTGCCTACCTGTGGTGTTTGGCCTGTAGCTCAGCCGGCCCCAGGGGGGGGGCAGAAATGCCCTAAAATAAATTTGCCCCCCCAACCCACACCCTCCCCCGCCGGGAGCGACCCTTGCCTACGGGGTCGCTCCCCCTGCGTGACATTGGCACCAAAAAACAGATCCCCAGTGCCTAGTGGTTTCTGCCCCCTTGGGGGCAGATTGACCTAAACTCTGCCAATCTGCCCCCAGGGGGGCAGAAATGGTCTAAATACAATTTGCCCTCCTGGGGAGCGACCCTTGCCGGATGGGTCACTCCCCATCTCTAAAAAAACAAACAAACAAAAAAAAAAATACACAAAACAAAATTTGCCCTGGTGCCTAGAGGTTTCTGACCCCCCCGGGGGCAGATCGCCCTAATAATAGGCCGATCTGCCCCCAGGGGGGGCAGAAATGGCCTAAAATAAATTTCTCTCCCCCCAACCTCCACCCCCCCCGGGAGCGACCCTTGCCTACGGGGTCGCTCCCCCTGCGTGACATTGGCACCAAAAAACAAATCCCCGGTGCCTAGTGGTTTCTGCCCCCTTGGGGGCAGATTGACCTAAAATTGGCCAATCTGCCCCCAGGGGGGCAGAAATGGCCTAAATACAATGTGTCCCCCAGGGGAGCGACTTTTGCCTGATGGGTCGCTCCCCATCTCTAAAAAAAAAACAAAGAAAAAAAAATAAAAAATTCCCCTGGCGCCTAGAGGTTTCTGCCCCCCCCCCAGAAATGGCCTAAAATAAATTTGCCCCCCCAACACCCCCCCCCCCCCGGGAGCGACCCTTGCCTACGGGGTTGCTCCCCCTGCGTGACATTGGCGCCAAAAAACAAATCCCCGGTGCCTAGTGGTTTCTGCCCCCTTGGGGGCAGATTGACCTAAAATCGGCCAATCTGCCCCCAGGGGGGCAGAAATGGTCTAAATACAATTTGCCCCCCAGGGGAGCGACCCTTGCCTGATGGGTCGCTCCCCATCTCTAAAAAAAAAAAAACAACAAAAAAAAAAAAACACAAAAAAAAAATTTGCCCTGGCGCCTAGAGGTTTCTCCCCCCCCTGGGGGCAGATCGGCCTAATAATAGGCCGATCTGCCCCCAGGGGTGGCAGAAATGGCCTAAAATAAATTCCCCTCCCCCCCAGGGAGCGACCCTTGCCTAAGGGGTCGCTCCCTTTGCGTGAAATTCACGCAAAGAAAAAACTCCCTGGTATCTAGTGGTTTCTACCCCCCTTGGGGGCAGATTGGCCTCATCAAAATAGGCCAATCTGCCCCCAAGGGGGGCAGAAATGGGCAAAATATAATTTTCCCCCAAGGGGGGCGACCCTTGCCTAAGGGGTCGCTCCCCACCCAAAAAAAAAAAATGAAACAAAAAAATAAATAAAAATAAAATGGTCCCTGGTGCCTAGAGGTTTCTGCCCCCCCTGGGGGGGCAGAAAAGGCCTTCCCGAAAATATGCCCCCCCTGGGAGCGACCCTTGCCCAAGGGGTCGCTCCCTTTTGTCAATAACAATAAAAAAAAAAAATCCCTGCAAGCAATCCGGCTTTTGAAACCCTCGGAGGGACTTCAAAGGGAAGGAAATACTTTTCCTTCCCTTTGAAGCCCCTCCGGGCCTCCCATAGATTGAAAGAGAAATGCTTTTGCATTTCTTTTTCAATCGTGCTGGAAGCAGAGCTTCCAGCGCGACGAGGGAGGCCCCTGTGACACATCAGCGCGCGCGCGCGCGCTGACGTCACAGGGGGAGGTGGGGGGGGTCGGGGGTGGAAGGGGAAGGTCTTCCCCTTCCATCCCCGACTTGGGGGGGTAGGGGGGTGCATGGGGGGCGCGCTAGCGCGCCCCCAAGTTCCCCTGTGCCATGGACGAGATGATCTCGTCCAAGGCACAGGGGAACTGTAGCCTTGGACGAGATCATCTCGTCCAAGGCACAGAAGCGGTTAAAGAAAATTCATTTGTATAACTGGGCAATGTTTTATTTCGAATTGTTATTCTCTCAGTGTCTTATTAACAGGCAGTCACAAGTTCAGTTACCTTGCAGGCCCTAGGGTCATGATTTTAGTGGTGCAGCAGGTGCAGTGACACTGGGGCCAAAAGCTCCAGGAACCCCTCTTAACACCAGATATTTCTATATTTTACTACTAAACAGGTAGTCACAATTGCCGTTACCTTGCTGGCAATAGGGTCATGATTTGAATGGCACAGCACAATGTGTCAGAACCCCACTAAACACAGATTGTTGCCAAATTTTACTACTAAACAAGCAGTCACAAGTGCAGTTACCTTGCAGGCTTTAAAGGCATGATTCGAATGGTGCGGCAGGTGCAGTGGGCCCATGCCCAAAAGCTCTAGTAACCCCACTAAACACACATCATTACTAAATTTAACTTCTTAACAGGCAGCCACAAGTCAGGGATGTGGAATTTCTATTGCCCGACACCTGGAACATATTGTCTGGGATCAAGGGCAACACATTTTCATGTTTATTTTGTCTTTGGGACAAGTAAACCCAATCCCATGCAGCACAAACCCTTTGGTTGTCAGTTTAAAGAGAAAGGACTGTCTGCAATTGAGGTAATATGTGTGTCCACATCTTAATGCTGTTGGAACTTGTATTTATGGTTCATTAATTAAAAGCCTTCACTATTTGGGTGAGCACTGTAAACAAACAAAAAGTGTACACACATGTTTGAAAAATTTAACTATATGAGGCTAAGTATAATGCTCCCAGAATGCTCTATGATTAGATGCAAATGTTTGCAGAAGTTTGTAAGTAAAAGTGATGATTCTTTGCTTTCAAAATAAAATATTCAGAAAAAATACAAGTAGGAATTCTTTTTTCTCTACTAAGAAATTTTAGGTGCCATTTCTTTGAAGCGTCATTTAGTAAAATGTATTCATGCATGCTAGTATTTCCAAAAAATATCCCTAATGGAAATCAATATAACCATTTTCAACAAGATTATAGGAAGCATGAAAATAAACAAACACTGGCAAAGCCAACCAATCTGAATTTTTTTTTAGAGTCTTCTGCTATTGGCAATGCGTGTCTTGTTGTGACATGGCTTTTGTAAAACTTTACTGTTGTGGGAACTGCCAGGCCCTCACCATTGTAACAAACACTGGCATAAAGAAAAAAATAGTTTTTGGTCTCAAAAAGAACATTGCCATCAGTGGCGTAAGAAAGGCCCCTTAGCCCCCTCCAGGGGGCCCCCTTAGTCCAGCACCTACCCTGAGTGAGTCTGGGGGGCCCTCCATGAAAATATAGTTATTAGTAAAATATTGCTATATTTTACAAATAAACAGGCAGTCACAATTCTGGTTACCTTGCAGTTAAAAGGTGCATGATTTGAAAGGTGGAGCAGGTGCAGTGACACTTTACTCTCTAAACATTACTATACTTTAATACAATGCCATATTAAAAAAGGTACAGATTACGAGTTTGGAACCCTGGGATGTTAATTCAACACATATCACAGCATAAACAACTATTAATGGTTTATCAAATGTAAAGCAAACATTATTATAACATTTAGATAGAATGCAAAAGAAAAAACAAAGGCGAAATCTATTGGCTTTGTCAATGTTTGTTTAGTTTACAGTGGTGGGTAAGGAGACATAAGGCTTTTTTAGGGTGTATATTATATATACTTATGGAGACGTATAGCCAGGCCTTTTAATCTATTGGTCTTCTGTACACTTATTCAAATACTTTGCCCACCACTACATATAGCAAAGGGCACAGGGTTAGCCTCATTGTAAGCAATGGCTTTATGCTTGAGCAGAGTCTGCACATTTGTGGCTATATAGATATATGGCATTTTTGGTCTGCTAATAACTTTGGTACCTTTTGATGAATCTTCACAAAACTTTCCAAAAAAAGATAATTGCCTCAGCTCCTTCCTGAAAAGTTCTGGAGTGGTTCGTCAAGTGGGGGCTGAGAAAAGGATGGGGCCAAAACACGTTTTGCACATTCATTTTTCCATAGGGAAATTTAACAGCAAAGCCGGAAAAACTACTGAACAGAATTGGATTTAAGCATATGCTCCCACTGTTTCGACTCGCCCTCCCAACACTGTATATTCCTAAAACGGTGTGAGTAGGAGGAGGAGGGGTGGGTGAGGAACACAGAACAGTAGAGATTTGTGCCGAACTATTTACCCACGCAAATTACATTTGAAAAGCATTTTTTCTGATAAATGAAGTGTACTTTCAAGCACCTTTAATTTCCTGCACCCAGTCACTGCACTTCTGCCTGCCTGCCCAGTGCCTTTGCTGCATCTTCCCTGCATAGCCCAGCACTTCACAGCCGGTTATGCCGGTGTCTCTTTCCTCTTTCTCCACCCCTGCCTGTCATTACACGTTCCTCCTTCTATGCTTCCCGGATTTCAAGGATGCTTGCAAGTCGGCGAGACAATTCTGGACAGGTGCTCCCTATGTAATACACTTGGGGTAATGATAAGAGCAGGTAACATTTTTTCATCCTTCTGACAAAAATAATACAATTTTTAGAGATGGGATTTGTGGGAGAAGACCGAGGTTGAGAGAGTGGGAAGATTGCCTCCCCATCATCCAATTATATGAGTTAAGGCACTAAACCCATACAAGATGCAAAAGCACCTTCCTACATTGCTCTTTTCCTGACACCTCACAACACACATTCCGTTGCACCCAACAATATTCATTCTTTCAGACCACTAATGCACTTCTCCTAGCACCACTTACTGTGCCAGTCACCCATTCTGTTCACTTGCCTTTAGCCAGTTGCAACAGCACTTTCTTTCTTCACCAACCACTTGCACTATCAACCAAACACAGGAAAACTTGACCTCACAACTACCTCTCATCTCAGCCACTAACTTTACCACTCGCCACATTACTCTGGTGTTCGTATCCTTTGACAGAACCACTTTCACTACACACCTCTCCATTAGCCACTCACCTCTGAACCACGCGCCTTCAGCTACATGTATCATTCATTCTCAGCTAGTCAGAAACACCATTCATTCACACCACCAACCAGCAACACTAGCCACAATCACATGCTTTGTTCACAACAGCAATGAGCTGCATCAGCTCACGCAAAGTCTAACTTGCTCGCACCATTTTACCCGTCTCAGCCATCATTCCCCAATGTAACCATTCACGTGAGCCATTCAGTCCTGTCTCACCCACAGCTCTGCCTAACCATATTTGCCTCACACAGCTTTACCAAGCCACTCACAATTTTTTTTCACATCACAACTTGCAGTTTCATGCATGCACAATTACTCACTCAACACCACTCCTGCAGTAATGGTGTTAACCCCTACACTTACAGTGAGTGTTGTTCGTCTTCCGTTAACAAAGTTACTTGATTGGAGTGACAAAGATCAAAATTAAATAATAGAGATGACACAGGATTAAAAGAACAATAATATTATTATTGGCCTGTGCTTCGTGTAATAGCTTAACACACCCTGTTATTTAGTTGATCACAGAACACTCATAAAGTGGTAATTATACAATTGCTTGGAGTAACCTAAACATATCCTGAAGTCCTCATAGGTAAGGCTGGGTAAATTTTCTGTGGCAAGCTGAATTGGATTCCAAGCCAAGTTGCCCTTTACCGTTTCTTCTTCCGTTTTCTGTGCACACATAACATAGTGAACACAAACCCAAGCAGTAATGTGAATGCAGGAGCTGCACGTCTTTCATGATGCAGACCAGAGCAAGAGCACCTATGATACCAAACCCCGTACGGTGTTCCTTGTCCCACCCTTCTGCTAGACAAAAAAAGAGCTGTTACTCAGCCAGCACTTGCTGCACCATTGCTGTTTTTCCATGACTTTCAGCTGTGCTGAACTGCAGCTTTGCTGCTATACAACATGACTAAAAGACATTGACATTGAGAATATCAATAGCTCTTGCAATGCGGAGACCCTTTGGCTTTGCCAATGCTTGTTTACATAAGGTCAGTATTACTCCCGTCTCCACCCCCACAGGAACTGGCTTCACAGGCATCTATCTAGTATTAGCTTGTAACCTGGCACTTGTAAAAGGGATAGCTTGAAATCTTTGATAAAGTTCGTCTGAAAGAATTAAAAGGTTCAAAGGATCTTTGTATCAGCCATAACATTTTGTAGGCAGTTGCACCATGCATGCACATGCCAACAAATTTACGCAGCCCCACCTCCTTTTTTTTGTTACTGATCTGCATGGTGGGTGGAGGCAGAAGTAATGCAGGGAGCGAGACTGGGGAGAGGAAGCAACACACGTCGTCCTGGCCCGCCATTACACCGACCTGCCCGGCTTTGATCAGTCCTACTCGGTCATGCTCCTACCCGTGCTCCCACAGCTGCAGCCCCACTTTTTCACTACTGCAAGCCCGCTGCATGACCGCCACACGCTGGTGATCTAGCATTGGCGTTCCAAGGGGCTAGAGGAGCGGGGAAAGGCAGCAAAGAGAAAGCCAGTCTGCTTCTCGATTCATTGAGGCATCTAGGTGTCACGGAAGCAGCATGTAGTCGTCACAGAAGTGGCCCAGCCAGGTCTGGGTGCAGCATGTGACCTGGTCAGCTGCCCACCTTCGTGGCCTACTGACATTGGCTGTTGTTTATTGATATTGATATATCTCTTAGAAAGTGGCACTCTACACCTGAAAGTGCACAAGAGCTCTGTGTGGTGTGCCAATAAGGGTACAGGTTCATAAGGTTATAAGGCTGTGCAGAGTATTGTGTAACCTGTGTGAACTCATGATCTGTGAGGACTTACGATAAATTAGAAGGTGTGAGGTGATGCAAAGGAGACACACAGGCCCCTATTCGATGGTTCATCCTCTGGTGCATTGTCATCTCATCACAGCACACACGAGGAAAGGAACAAGGGGCGACTGTGAAGAGGGTGAGCCATTGCCTCTGGCGTGCTTGTACTTTCCTGTCGCCTGAGCCACACCACACACAAAGAAAGGAACAAGGGGTTACCGCAGGAATGGTGAGTCTGCGCCGCCAGTGTGCTTGTTGCCCCCCTGAGCCCGAGCCTTGAGCCTCAGAGCAAGGCGCAGCATAATCAGAAGGGCAACCAGCGGGTGAAGTGGGGCTAAGAGAGCCCCGGTGAGCCAGAATTTAGCATCCAGCAACTGGGATCTGCTAGGATCTGCCACCTGTAGTGGCACAAGAGGTTGAGGCGGCGCCTCTAATGGGCTCGTGCCCCCATTCCTCCTGAGTCCTTGTACCACTTGAGTAAGGTGGTGCAACCAGCATTACCGGTGAGGGAGCTCAGTGAGGCGAGGCGGTACAAAATAATATTCTCCGAACCAGTAAACGGGTCTGGTTGCTTCCCCAGCGTTTCCGTGCCTCTCCACCACTTGTGTTAGCAGGACTACAGGACTGTAGGACTGCTGGTGTGAGGAAGGAAAAGTAGTCCAGCATTAGTGTCAACTGTCAAAATCCTAAATATCACCAAGCACCCAAGAATGAGATCAGGCAGACCAAGAGGCAAAGCTCCATCTTCCAACAAGAGAAAACGAGAGCCAGTTCCAAGTGAAGCAGCATCAAAAAGGACAAACAGTGCAACCAGGGAAAATAGTACAATAGAGCAATAGTCTGGAGCTCATGTCCAGACTATTGCAAAATGTACGTACATATGTGTGTATGTATGTACATATGTGTGCATTCATGTGTGTATGTATGTGCGTGTATATATATATATATATATATATATATATATATATATATGTGTGTGTTATTCTATGCTTAACATGTTCATAGGTCATTGCATAACTCCTAGATAAGTTGTTATACTAGATACTTATATCACACTTATCTACCCATCACAATATGTCATGTCTCTATCAATCTATCCTCCATTCCCACTCTGACTCATCCCAAATCCATTCTACTTTCATCTCCTAAATAACTCTTCCTAAGCTCTTCCCTCTGCTTCCTTATCTAACTCACCAAACCTCACTTTACTACCATGATCTCCCAAACAAACCTAGTAAATTCTCCCTCATTTATCTCACCCTGCTACTATGATCTCCCTAACCCCTTCCACAGACTCTTCCCTCTTCCATCCTTCTTTACTCATCCCAAGCCTAAATCCTATTACCATATACTCCCAATTAACACTTCTAGATTCTTTCCTCCTCCACCCCTCCATTACTCCAGTCAATCTAACTAACAATCTCTCATATCCGTGGCTCAAATTAACTCATAATAATACTAAAACTGTACTCATATTTCCCTACACTAAACCATCAATAATTCTTGTTGGGTTCCGGAGTTGGCGTGCTACTCGCCGAAAAGCGCTTCGACGCCTCGTCAGGGGTAGTAAGCGCTGTATAAATACTATTACAATACAATACAATAACAGGGCAGAGGAGCATAAGTGTGTGTGGGTAGAAGCAAAACGGGGGAGTTCATGAAATCTGTATGTAAGGACAAAAGCTGGCCAACTGTGAACATCAAAACTACGAGGGGTAAGCTTGCCCTAAAAGACTAATATCTTTTACAGTATCATCAGCTCTTACAGGAACAGGAAGGTGCCCTAGTTTAATAATATTACATACATACGATCCATTTTGGATCCATTTTATTTCAACTGATGTTTTGTGTACTATTTTGCTCCCGATTGCATTATTTAAAAAAAAAAACAAGCATTGGAAAAGCCAATAACGCTTGACTTTGGGACCTATTGGCTTCTTTGCCAGTGGTCTTGAGCCATGCTGCACAGAATGCCCAATGCTGCGCAACATGGCTAAAGATTTACAAATAAAACGTCTTGAAACAACAGGCTGTGTCATTTTGTAGGCACATGCACCAGACATGTGTATACCTACAAAATAACACGGCCACCTTTATATATGTAGTTACTGATTTGTGTTGAATGATACTAAATATGCAAGATTTTTTTATTTTATTGGGTGGGAGATCTGAAACTACACAGGGAAAGAAAGACAGGGACATGGGTGGGGGAAACAACACACAGGAAAGGGGTGGGGGAGCAGAGGGGTGAAACAGAGCAACATGGAGCTGGCAAGTAGCACATTGACAAGAAAACAATACAGTGGAGTAGGGGAGAAGCACACTGATGAGAGAAAGGAACAGAGCTCAACGGATGGGCGAGAGAAGAACACAAGGGAGACAACTGGAAAACGTGCACTCTCATGGAGTACTCAGCGAAAAAGGAAAAAAGAGATTTAAAAAAATGAAGCAGTTGTGGAAGAAGAGAATGACCTAATCAGAGAGGATGAAAACAGGCTTTGCTGGTTAGGCTGAAACAAATAAAGCCAGCAAATTGAATGCAAGCACATGTGAGTGACAGAATACAAAGCCAGTGGAAGGCAACAGGTGAAATGCCTTCCTAGGTAAGCTTTTACGATGACCTAAATATGTGTTTGCAGCCTCAGAGGTGTGCTGTCCAGTATGAGTTGAACTATAAACCTTCAGCTAATGCTACGTGTGAAGGTAATATTGACTGACTGGGTGAACATCATAATTTAAAAGGATGATCTTGAATACAAATTAAGTGACATACTTGTGAAGTAGTTTTTCAGGTTTATTTTATAGCTCCCCACCTCCTTTTACTGTAAAGGTCAATACAGTAATATGCCAAAGTTGGAGTTTCAATGTAGTCGCTTTATTAGAAAAGGGATTATTCCATGTAAACACAATCTTCTTTTGTATGGGATGGTACATAAGTGATGCTTTAACAAGTGCTTGCTTTTCAACAGGTCAGTAGATTATTGCAGTTCATGGGCTTTCCAAAGAAAAATTAGTTATAAGAAAATGCATTCTTGTCGTAGAAACTGTAATACATCCCTACTCTATAATAAATTATTCATCAGTGACTTACAGGTATCCAAATATTTTCCTGAAATCACCCAGGAGTGCTCAACACTTGCCCTGCAATCGTCATGAAATTATCCAAAAGTAATTCACAATGACCCTAAGGTCATCATGAAGTCGCTCTAGAGTAATTCACACTTATTGTAAAGTTGTCATGAAACCATCCTGAAGTAATCTACAGCCATCATGAAGTTATCTTGGAATCATCCGGTGGTAATTAACATTCAACCTGAAGTTGTCAACTGGTATTCCTTGAGTGGTAAGAGATATTCAATTGAAGTAATTGTGAGACCATACTAGAGAGTTTTAATGATGACTCTAGAGTAATTTTGTTGAAATATTTTGCCGTACACACATACTTCATGATGGCTTGGGATGACTCCCCCAAATTGCAGGAATAGGCCAGCTAAAGTAATTGGATGACTTCAGAATGACTCCAGGAAGATATTCCTTTTTGACTTGGGAAAGCTGGATTAGAGCAGTGAGTAAGCGGCCCTCCCGTCCTACTGTATCTAGTAAATTTAGCGACTGAAGCCTTTCTGCGTGTGTTTATTTCCTTTCTGCTTTGGCGATTGCAGAATGGTTGAATTTTCCTTAAGTGCAGTCGGTGTTACAGGGTTTCAGGACTTTTTCAGAAAAGTTAGTAGCAGGAAGAGTTTTGTTTACCAGATGCAATGTATTTGATCAAGACTGTTTTAATAGTAGGAACAAATAAGTAAGCAACCAAATAGGAAGAGAACATAATTCATAAAGTGTAATGCTTGCAACAGTTGTACTTGGAACAAAATACCGATGTGTAATGCCCAAAATGCATAAATAAGGAAGACAAACACATTTTATGACCCACACTAAATAGCAGCCTAATATCTCCAATACAGCCAGTGCAAATCTTAAAGTTGAAAGCATTTTCCGGAACTTTGTTTTTCAACAGCTTATTCTCTGACCTGAGGGAGGCGACAGCCAATGGCATCACCTCCCTCGAACCACCACTATAGAAGATTGAAAAACAAGCAACATGTGACATTTCTAATTTTGGAAGCACGCAAGTTGTAAAATGGCCGGCTGTATGTGCTCATGTTGCGGACACACTTGGAAACCACAGATAAGCCAAACAATTACTGATGAAGGCTGAGCAACATGGTACTGCAATCCCTTGAAATGTTAAAACGAGCGCTTTGTAAAGCCCTCTTGGGATCTGTGTGTATGTACTAAGAGAGAGATTCTGCTCTCAGTTGTGTACTTTCCCGGGAGGCTCCTGAGAGTCAGCTCAGTGACTGAGGATGAGTGGGAAGAAGCCAGCCGGATCTCCTATGAAGAAATTCAAAACTAGTGGTGGTGGGAAGAGGAGGGGTGGGCAATAGTGCACTCACCATCCAGTTTAGCAAAATATCAACGGATCAACTGATCTCCACCCTCGCCCGGGCCCCACCCCATGGGACCCCAGACCCCAACACAGCCACCACCAACCTGCATCGCTGGATAGACGACTGCGCCAACACCCTCGCACCGCTCAAAAACACCCCTAACACCCCCCACAGAATCAAGGCCAGCTGGTTCACCACAGACATACAGGAATCGAAACGGCTATGTCGCAGAATGGAAAAAAACTGGCATCTTGACCCTACCAACTCCAACCACATCGCCTTCAAGGATGCCCTACTCAAACATCACCAACTGATCCCCACCACCAAAAGGACCCACTTCAAAAACTGCATTGACACCAACGCTCACAACAGTAAAGAGCTCTTCGGCATCATCAAAGAGCTCTCCACCCCCAGGACCTGCTCCAACGACCCCCCGCCATCACAGGAGTTCTGCAACTCACTCGCAACCCACTTCCATCCAAAGATAGAAGAAATCCACAACAGCTTCAACCCCCAGACCCACCAGCCGACTACAAACACCCACAAACCCAACGCTCCAAGCAACACACACTTCCTCCACACCTGGACCCCCGTCGACATAGAAGACACCGCCAACACCATGGCCTCCATCCACTCCGGATCACCATCGGACCCCTGACCACACCATATCTTCAACAAAGCAAACATCATCATCGCTCCCCACCTCTGCAACTTCATCAACAGCTCCTTCGAGTCAGCCACCTTCCCAAAGAGATTGAAGCTCGCAGAAATGAACACCCTGCTGAAGAAACCCAATGCAGACCCTGACAACCCCAAGAACTACCGGCCGATCTCCCGCCTCCCCTTCCCAGCCAAGGTCATCGAAAAAATTGTGAACAGTCAACTATCCCGGTTCTTGGAAGACAGCAAGGTACTCAACACCTCCTAATCCGGATTCCACGAAAACCACAGCACCGAGACCGCACTCATTGCTGCCACAGACTACATCAGGACCATGCTCGACGAAGGAGAAACAGCTGCACTCATCCTCCTGGACCTCTCCGCAGCTTTCAACACGGTATGTCATCACACTCTCTGCACATGCCTCCACAACGCTGGAATCTGCAACAAGGCACTGGATTGGATCTCGTAATTTCTCACGGGCAGAACCCAGAGAGTCCGCCTCCCACCACTCCTGTCAGAAGCCTCCAGAATCATCTGTGGCGTCCCCCAAGGATCTTCGCTCAGCCCCACACTCTTCAACATTTACATGGCCCCCTCGCCAACATCGCACGAACCCACCACATCAACATAGTCTCCTACACAGACGACACTCAGCTCATCCTCTCTCTCACAAAAGACCCTACAACTGCAAAGAACAACCTCCACAACGCACTTCACGCCATCGACCAGCTGGATGGAATCAAACCACCTCAAGTTAAACGCAGACAAGACAGAAATACTCATCTTTGGCACCAACCCCTCTGCTTGGAACGACTCCTGGTGGCCCACATCCCTAGGATCCGCACCCTCACCCACCACCCACGCACGCAACCTGGGCTTCATCTTGGATTCCACACTCAGCATGACTCAGCAGGTCAATGCCATCTCCTCTTCCTGCTACAACACTCTCCGCTTGCTCAGCAAAATCTTCGAGTGGATTCCCGTCGAAAACCAGGAAAACTGTCACCCACTCACTGGTCAGCAGCCAATTGGACTACGGAAACGCCCTATATGCAGGAATAACAAACAAACTCCAAACAAAGCTGCAAAGAATCCAGAACGCATCCGCCGCCTCATTCTAGACGTCCCACGCCGCAACCACATCTCACCCCACCTCAGAGACCTACACTGGCTACCAGTATTAAAGAGGATCACCTTCAAAGTCCTCATCCATGCATACAAAGCCCTCCACAACACAGGTCCAACCTACCTCAACAACAGACTCACCTTCCACACCCCCACCCGCAACCTTGGCTCCGCCAGCCTCGCCTACGTCCCCCACATCCGTCGCACCACAGCTGGAGGAAGATCCTTCTCTCACCTAGCCGCCAAGACCGGGAACTCCCTACCGCTCCACCTTCGCCAGACTCAAGACCTCCTGTCATTCAGGAAACGCCTCAAGACATGGCTCTATGACCAGTAGCTCCCCCCTCCAGCGCTTTGAGCCCCTAACGGGTGAGTAGCAAGCTCTATAAATCCTTTGATTGATTGATTGATTGATTGATTTATTCAGATCTGTTAGAAGAGAAGCCCAGCTGGCCGAAGAGAAACAGCCATCTTGGATCCTGGGAGGTGTAATACAGGTTATCTGGAACATAATGATGTTGACAGGCTCCATAGAGAAATAAAGAAGGCCTCATTTAAAACCAGCCGAGAACTCGATAAATGAGATGCCGGTGGGAGACTAAGGATAGAAAAAGAGAACTATTAACCTGGAAAGAGAAAGGTGACTTTAAACTTGAAGAATAACATCTGCATATGAGAGAGAAAGACAACAGAAAAAGGGCTAAATGTGTGGAGTAGCCCCTCTCAGGAAGCAACAAGCTTGTGACAGAGAACTAGAAAGAGGACCTTGGCCTTGTTATTGCTCCCCTCTGGGGGCTAGGTTCCCCCAAAATTATTCGCAGCATCTACCAAGACGGAGAAACCTGGAATCAACTTGTTTAGGATCATTTACCCTCCTAATCTCTCCAAAATGTCAGCGAAAAAGACAATACCATGGAAGAATTTCCAGAAACCATTTTTGATGATCAATATCACAGTGGCTAATATTAGAAGCTTAGAATACGCCTCATCTTTTTGACCCGTAACACTATGCCCGGTCAAACATCTTCCACAACAAGCTGAAATGGACATCTTCTACTAACATTCCTCATGGCCGCATGCTTCAAATTTCTGCCTCATCACTGTTCAATGGAACTGTCACTATATCCATCTACAATAACAATAAGATTCTGGTTCAGTCCACAGATCTATACCTTTTGTTATTTGACCAAATATTCCCAGTCTTGCTCAATGCTCTATTGCAAGCTTCCCATGACAGTCCCCAACACATCATCCGCCTCCTCCTAACACAGAATCTGACGCAACCAGCTTAACCCAATGCTCACATCAACACCCCTCCACCCTCACCAATCCACAACCAGTGGCCATAACAGCTACCCCCAAAACATGCTCCTACCTGCCCTAGCATGTCCCCTAACACCACTACACCCACCAAACTTATCTCCATTCTGCTCCTCCTTCCCTTTCCTTAATGAATTTACCTCCACTCAACTTCTCACAATCAACAAACCCCTTAACCAGACACCACCTGCATGCCCCCATTCTGCCAGCTCACACACAGACCAACCCATCTTATCATACTACTCATTTAAATCCACACCCCCACTCCCTTGCTCATACACACAATACACTTCCTCACCACAGTGACAACACTCCAACACTCCACTCTCTTCCCACACTACATACATCCACACACATCACTAACCCACCATGGGTCAGCCCCTTCTGCCCCTCCAACATAATCACCTCCCTCATCCATGCTGGCTACAAACCCCCTGATATTTCACTTTACACACCACCTCGTCAATGACTTCTGCTCACGCCACCCTTCTCCCCCTCGCTCTTCTTCACAAGAACTCTCCTCTCATACAGAATCCACACATTTTCAAACATTGAAACCCACTCACCTGAATGCTCACCTGAATGCTCAACCTCACTTAAAACTACCCAGTCCTGACTCTGCACAATTCCTCCTCACTCACTCTCACTACAACTCTCCCTCTATCGCCCACTTTACTCCTTTTCCTCACATGACTTTGGTACACAACTACTTACATCCCTCACCACTTTAATTAACTACCACCACTAAGACAACCTTAGAGAGACCCACAGAAGCCAAACAGCACACATCACCACACGTTCCTCCTCCACAATGCACATTGCAGACCTCTCAGCCTCATTCACCCATTCAAAATAATCCCCTCACACACACCAAAACCTCTAACACCCACCCTCCCAACTCTACTGCCCCAACAACCTCACTTCCATAATCAATGCCTTAGAACTCAAACTTCATGGTCTCAACTGAAAAGTCTCACAGCTTAATGGGACTATACTTCATCTAAGCGCCAGACTACCTTCTCCCTTACACTCACTTCCCACCAGCTGAAAACACACTACTCTTGGCACTCAATACCAAGGAGTAGCAGTTTATCGCGCCCCACAAGACTCACACACATTCCTTGCCAAGCTGACCTCGTCAACCTACTTGTAAGCTACAAAACCCCATGACTCCAAACCTCCTCTACTCCTTCTACTACTGCTACCCTAGACAACTCTAACCAGCACAGAATTAAAAAATTTCTAGCTTACGCGGAGGTGAGGATTTTGCTGCAACACACAGCAGCCTATAACAGTAAAGAAGACATGAAACTACATTTCCCATCATTACCAGCCTCGTAATGACCCTCCAATCAGGCAGCATAACCACTTATAAAGTCCAAAGCAAGCAAAGTCTGTCCTCTTTCTTTGCAGCTTCGCACCAGAGATAAGTACCTCAATATTAACTGTTGTTGTTTATGTGTGATTTCATGCTTTTTATTGGTTTCAGGAAGCGCGGCTATTGCCTTCATGCGCTAATCCTCTTTATGACGGCTCGATCCACAATCATTTTTTCCGGCTGTCTTGCCGGTGAGGGGCCTCAGGGAAATGCGGCCTCAAAGTGTTAGTCCCTTTTCTATGCTGACGATCGTGCATGCGCAAACCAAGAAAATGTTTTTTTCTAAGCGCGATCGTCGGAAAGAAAGTTCACTGCTCTCCTGACTCCTCGTTTAGCCTCACATGCCCGGAGGGGATGTAATAATACTGAAAGAGCGCTGCTCTAGGGGGAATAAGTGCAAGGCCCCTCAGTAGCTTATTGACTGCCCTAAATTCTTTCCTCAAAGTGCATAATTTAGTTTTTTCACTGGCAAATATTGTCTGTTGACCTTCTGGGCACTGGGGTTCCCCCCCTCATTGCTAAGTGGCAAAGTTATTTGGGACCTCTGAGTGCCATATTACCCCCCCTTTTCAATATAGCTCAGCAAGATGATTACTATGGGGAATATTCAGAAGGCCATCAGATGGAGGAACACCTGGTTGAGGCTCTTGATTTTCATATGCAAGACTCTGTAATTAGGGCATTGGTAAAGGCTTTACACCCTTTTGCCCAACCTATATTTAATTTTGGCCGCAGACAATTTGGTGCAGGCTCGGGGAACTCCACCCCTAATGAGGTCGAAATAAATGAGCCTGGACGGTCTGATTCAGACCCCTTTGAGCATACCATTAATGCGGTATTAAATGATCACGAATATGGCGCCTTCTTTGATCAGGGCTCTGTTCACACGCCACAGTCTACACGCAATTCTTCAAACTCCTCATCTACTTCCGACTCAGAGGATAAGTCCTCCTCAGACAAACGTAAAGGCAAGCGCAAATCCAAAAAGCGCCTCTTGGATAATTCTGATCCCTCTTCCCCTCCGGCGAAGAATCTGCTCTTCGACACGGACAATATCATCCATCCAAAATCAACTGAATGGATCCCCTGCCCTGAAGTGGCAGCCTATGTTCAACCCAGAATCAGAAAGAGTTTTGAGAAAGACATTCATAGTACTCTGAGATCGGAATTCCCTCGCCCAGCCCTTGAGGAAAAAGGAGCAGAAACTCAAAAATTGGACCCACATATGATTACTTTTCTTAAAAAATTCTCCAGAGACCCCAAAAAGGGTATTGATAGAGCTTAGCGGGGTTGCCAAGATAAGCTTTTGGACATCTCAGGTCCCCTTACTAAAATCCTGGATTTGGCTATCCAGGCAAAAGAGTCACAGGAGCCCATCGATCCTGACACCCTGCTGGAATGGGCAAAGAGAGCCATCTGCCTAAAGGGTAACGCGAACTGTTCAATGTCTACCGAACGCAGGAAGTCGTTCCTTCTCCGCATTGACCCCAAAATGTCAAAGCTGGCCTCAGCGGATGCTGGACCAGCGGCTAAAGGACTTTTGTTTGGCGATAAGTTTGTGAAAGATCTTGCCAAATACGTCGCTACCTTTTCAGTGCTAGACAAAGCCCAGACTTCCATGAAAAAAGTGTTTAACAGTGTCCTTTTTCATAGGGCAGGGCGTTTCAGGGGTCGCTCGTCAGGCTGTTTCTCTTCACAGACCTCCCGCCCTTACCAAAGAACCCGTGGGGACTCCAATTATCAATTCAACCCCAATTTTTATCCCAATAGAAACCGTGGCTACAGGGGTCGTAACCCCAGAGGACCTTGCAGAGGAGGTTATTATGGACAAAATACGTCTCAAACAGGTGAGTCTAATTCCCCACTCAGAAGTTGTTTTGGGGGGCAGAGTGAGTCAGTTTATACAAAATTGGTTGTTGATTACTCAAGACGCCTGGGTGCCTGACACCATTTTGGGCTACCATCTAGAATTCTACTCCGAACCCCTACAGTCCGAGATTCCCCCCCTCTCCTTTTTCCCCAACAAGAGATGTTTTTTATAGATCAAGAGTTAAAAGCGCTGTTAAAAAAAGGCGCTATTGTAAAATCGTGCCCGCATCCAAGAGGCTTCATCAGCACGATTTTTCTGGTTCAGAAGAAAGGGGGAGGGTCCCGCTTAGTCCTCAATCTGATAATATATCGACACTTCAAGATGGAAGGTATTCATCTTCTCAGGGACCTGTTACAACAGGGAGGCTGGTTGATACGTCTAGACCTCAAAGACGCTTATTTGACCATTTTGATATTCGCCCCACATCGCAGATTTCTTCAATTCTTTTGGCAAAATCGTTGCTACGAATTCTCGGCCCTTCCTTTCGGCCTTTCGTCAGCGCCCTGGCGCTTCACGAAAGTAATGCATCGGGTGGTGCAATGGCTGCGAGAAAAATAACTTTGTTTGATTATTTATCTAGAGGACATCCTAATTATGGCCCAGGAAGAGCGCCTCGCTCATCTCCATCTTTCATGGACGATGCAGCTCCTTCAAGATCTCGGTTTCATCATAAACATAGAGAAGTATCAACTTATCCCAGTTCAGAACATCGAATTCTTAGGTTTCAGGATAGATTCCGTGGCAGCGCTTTTGAAACTCCCGTTGACCAAGAGGCTTGCTATAAAGAAAGAATTGAGGAAAGCTTTGTTAGCTCCTTCGATTTGCCTGTCTGGTGGGCCTCCTAGCATCGCTTATTCAGGCCATCTTTCTGGGTCCTCTTCACTATCGTGCACTTCAAACGCTGAAGATCCTTCATCTTCGGAGGGTTTTGACTTACTCCGAATCGATTGTACTCTCCCACGAAGCTCAAACACAGCTACAATGGTGGCTGAATCATATGGACGGTTGGAACGGCAGAGCGATTTTTGCCTCAGTTCCAGAAGTGGTCATAGAATCAGATGCCCCGCAGATGGGGCTGGGGTGCCAGATGTGGGCAGATAGAAACAGGGGTCGTTGGTCTCCAGAGGAACTCAAACTCCACATCAATTGCCTAGAACTCCTAGCAGGTTCTTTCGCAGTGAAGACCTTGTCCCCGTCCAAATCGAAATGTTGTATTCTCCTGAAGATGGACAATATTTCAGCGGTTCGATATATCAACAAACTGGGGGGAACTCGTTCCAAGATGTTAGCGGAAATTGCCAAAGATTTTTGCCACTTTTGTCTAGCTCACCAGATTTCGGTGTCAGCTGAATATATTCCAGGGAGAGTAAATTTAGTGGCAGACTGAAACTCCAGGTATATGAGGGATGCCAGCGATTGGCAAATTTACCCCAGAATATTTCAGTTTCTGAATCGTCTCTGGGGCCCGTACAAGATAGATCTATTTGCATCCCGCCTGAATACTCACCTCCCACTCTTTTTCAGTTGGGACCAGATCTGAATGCCCTCAGCTCGGATGCATTTCTCCAGAATTCGGAGGGGGATCTACACTTTGCATTTCCCCCGTTCTCCAAGATTCAACGTGTTCTATCGCAAACCATTCGACAGAAAGCAGAATTGATTCTGGTAACTCTGTATTGGAAAGCACAAGCATGGTTTCCAATAGCTCTGAGCTTGTGCTGTGCCACCCCGGTTCGAATCCTCCTGTCTCGGGACCTCCTATTAGATCCACTGGGGAAACCTCATCTCCTGATCTCCTGAACCAGTTGGTACTCATAGCTTGAAGAATTTCGGGGAATCCTCTCAAGGTCCGGGAATTTCAGAGGACACTAGATTCTTTACTGTTATAGGCTGCTGTGAGTTGCAGTAAAGATAGGAGATAAGCATAATCCGAAGCCTGCGGTCCTGACATAGAATTCAGACTAGCTCCTCGAATCATTCAAAAAACCAACCCCGTCCAAAGCAGACACCTGCTAACAGGAACAACATTCCTATCATAACAAAATCCCTGACACTCCTCACTCCAAATCCGTTACCTCATCTCTACGCTGCATGCTTCACAACTGTAGATCTACTATGAAAGACAAATTAGAAATTTGTGACACCATCTCTCACTACAACCTTGACTTCTTAATTCTTATAAAGACCTTGTCCAATGACACATCCCATAACACTTTTGATCTTTTTCTTCCTCCAGATGACTACATCCTGGGCTTTGGCCGTGCTATTAGGGTGGGACTATGTTCCCCAGCATTCCTGCTCACAGGTGGGGACAGTCCATTGCTAATTGCCTCATCAAGTGCTAATACTTCCTAGGGTCTTCCTGCAGCGCAAGTTAACAACCTGGACTTTTTCCGTGCCGTTGGCTGGGATGGGACTACGTCCCCCAGCCTTCCTGCTCACAGGTAGGGTCCGCCTTCTGCTAATCACCTCATCAAGCTATTAAAAGTACTAGGATCATCCCGTAGGGTGGGTTAGCATCCTGTTCTCTTGGCATGCTATTGGCTGGGGTGGGACTGTGTCTCTCAGCATTCCTGCTGAACGTAGGGGGCTGCCCACTGCTAATCACGTCATCAGGCGTTTAAGAGCACTAAGATTCTCCTGCAGCACGGGTTAACAACCTGGACTCCTGCTGTGCACTTGGCTGGGGTTGGACTACGTTCCCCAGCATTCCTGCTCACAGGTGGGAGCCGCCCTCTGCGAATCACCCCATCAAGCACTTAAAAGCCCTAGGATCCTCTTGCAGCACGGGAAGTGCCCGACCTGCACCCGGGCTAAGACTGGCCCGTCTTTGCCTGTCATAGCCAGGAAGAAGCTGTGTCTTCCCCCTTGGTTTCTTGGTTTAAAGATACTGTTCGTTTTTTTTTCAAACAGCCATTGGGAATTATTTGATATCCTTTAAGTCGCCTGTCTGTTGCATTTGCTCCGAATTGCTTGGGTCTGACTACTTATACTTCTGTCTTATGATGGACAAAAGGAAGCTTGGAGGGAGCAATCCTGCCTCGACCCACCTTGTTAAGTGCACCTCTATTGACCATATGCTAGAAAGAGCTATGGGGGTCATCAATAAAGAGATTGAACTAACTGAGTTAAGGCTTTCATTGGATTTGGGCACCACTTCTCCTGGTAGGCCTTCAATGATTAATGCCCCTGGGTCTGCAGTAACCCTAACACCTCCCTCCCCACTTTTACCACCTCCTCAGAGGTCACCAACCCAGCACCATAGGCAGCAGGTGATATTGACAGCCCTAATCCTGCACCTATCAGGAAAGCCAAGAGGGGTATTTGTAGCAGGCAAATTGGGAACACCTCCAAAGCATTCCAGGCCAACCCAATGCCAGTGTACGGAGGACCGAGATCCTCCTACCTCCCTTTTCCATTCTGGTGGGAAGATGAGGACTTCGCTTTCAAACACGCAAAGTAGACCATTTTATGGAGGGTTGGTTCGAGAGGTTTAGGCAACTGTGCTTTCTCCTTTAATTTCTCACCTCAAATCCACTGATGCCCAACCTGCAGCATTACCAAGTTTACTTCCGCCTAAAATTGCCTATCACATTGCCTATGTTAGAGAGATACCACAGCCGACCTTCTGCAGAACCCCCAGGCATCAACTGTATCTCAAGCCCTTTTTAGTCAGCACTTTGGGGATAGTTCAGGACGAACAGCCCAATTACCCAAGTCAGGGCAAAGGAGAAACACACCTGGTTAACACCCACTTACCCCCTTGGTAGCGTGGCACGAGCAGGAAGGCTTATCCCAGAAGCAATGTGGAAACTATTTGCACCAACACACAGTAATACAGTGAAAACACTACAAAATAGACACCACACCAGTTTAGGAAAATAGGTAATATTTATCTAAATCAAACAAGTCCAAAATGACAAAAAAAACCAACATACACAAGTCAAAATATGAATTTTTGAAAGAATAGGAGTCTTACTCCATAAGAAACAATGGAAATGTTGATTTAACACAAAGTACCTAATTTGCATAAAAAATAAGGCGGCACAGGTGAGCGTGCATGGGAAAAGTCAGAGATGCGTTGATTCCTTACTCACAAGTGAGGCTGTGCATCATTTCTTCTCTGGTCGGGTAGGCAAAGCGTTGTTTTCCTCCCTCGCAAGAGAGCGATGCGTTGATTTCCGGACAAGGCATCTTGGATCCGCGCAGGTTCACGATGACTTTGACGCCCAGCGACGATGTGTGAGAAATCTGGTTGCATGGTGTTAGAAGACAGCGTTATGTTGGGATTGTGTCGTTCTCAGCAGGCACCAGCGGGTGTTGCGTTGTTTCTCCAGCTGCTTTCGTTGATCTCCCAGCTGCGATGCAGTTGGAGCATCGATTTTAGCCACGTAGCGGGTTGTGCGTCGTTTATCAGCCGCATTGCAGAAGGTGTGTCAAAAATTTCCCCACATGGTGTTCTGTGTCTGGATTTCAGCTCTTGTTCTGCCAATTTCACCTTTCAAGGGCCCAGGGACTGGATAGGGTACCACTTGGCAGGGCAGGAGTCTCAGCAGAGAGTCCAGGTGCTGGCAGAGGCCCTGAGACTTCTAAACAGGAAGCAAGGAAGCAAGCTCAGTTCAAGCCCTTGGAAATTCTTCTCAAGCAGGAATGCACAACAAAGTCCAGTCTTTGTCCCCTTTCACAGGCAGAAGCAGCATATGCAGGATAGTCCAACAAAGCACAGTCAGGAGCAGCACTTCTCCTCAGCTCTTCAGCTGTTCAGCTCTTCCTCTTGGCAGAGGTTCCTCTTGGTTCCAGAAGTGATCTTGAAGAAATCCAAAGTCCGGGGTTTTGGGTCAACTACTCATACCCCTTTCTGCCTTTGAAGAAGGCAAACTTCAAAGGAAAGTCTCTGTTGTTCACATGATCCTTCCTTGCCCAGGCTGGGCCCCAGACATACACCAGGGGGTTGGAGACTGCATTGTGTGAGGGCAGGCGCTGCCCATTCAGGTATAAGTGTCCACTCCTCCCTCCACTCTACCCCAGATGGCTCATCAGGATATGTAGGCTGTACCCCAGTTCCCTTTGTGGCACTGTCTAGAGGAGATTCACAAACAGCCCAAATGTCAGCCTGACCCAAACAGGGAATTCACAAACAGGCAGAATCAGAGAGTAGTTTAAGCAAGAAAATGCCTACTTTCTAAAAGTGCCATTTTCAAACAAACAATCTAAAAACCAACTTCACTAAAAATAAATATTTTTAAATTGTGAGTAAAGAAACCTCAAACTCCATATTTCCATCTGCTCTCAAAGGGAAACTACATGTTAAGGATATTTAAAGGCAGCCCCTATGTTAACCTATGAGAGAGATAGGCCATGCAACAGTGAAAAACTAATTTAGCAGTATTTCACTGTTAGGGCATGTAAAACTACACAGTTACATGTCCCACATTTTAACACCCTGCACATGGGACTACCTACGGCCTACCTTAGGGGTGCCTTACATGTGTAAAAAGGGAAAGGTTGGGCCTGGCAAGTGGGTACACTTGCCAGGTCGAATTGGCAGTGCAAAACTACACACACACAGACATATTTACAGGGCTACTCATGTGGGTGCCACAATCACTGCTGCAGACCCACTAGTAGCATTTGATTTACAGCCACTGAGTACACATGGTGCACAATACTAGGGACTTACTGGTATATCAAATATGCCAGTTATTAATAAACCAATCACCAATACCATTCAGACAGAGAGCACTTGCAATTTAGCACTGGTAACACAGTGATAAAGTGCCCAGACTCCTAAAGCCAGCAAAAACAAAATACAGCACGCAATCAAAAATAGGAGGTCAGAGGCAAAAAAGGTTTGGGGATAATCCTGCAAAAAGGCCCATTTCCATTATGCTGCTGTATTTAGCTGTGAAAAGGACATTTCCCCACTAGTATCTCCTGTTGAAATACAGCCTAGTCAGGGAGAAGCTTCTTTACTCAGTTAGTCCATTCAGGTGAAGGACAGAGGCAGCAGCAATGAATCAGACCCGATCTGGGAAAACACCAGGCCAGGACGGGATCCCTATGGACCTTCTTAAATCCATTGTTATTCTGTGGGTACCCATTTTAACAAACGATTTTAGGGCTGCTGTTTCAGGTCACTTAATCCCACTGTGGAAGGAGGCAGTGGTGGTACCGATGTTTAAGAAAGGGAACAAAAACCTGCCTAGTTGCTATCAACCAATCTCATGTAAGATCTTGGGCAGAGTTACTACATCCAAATTAAAGGCTTGGATAGAGGAGAAGCATTTACTTTCTAAGGCACAATATGGGTTCTGCAAAGAAAGGTTTTGATGCTATCAATCAGTGCCTAAATCTCCAGCTGATTCTGGAAAAATGTCAGTGCAACTGGGTCTTTAGGGACCTCTCCAACACATTGGACATAGTGAACTGCCCTATTCTGTGGTCCATTATGGACAAACAAGGGTTTTATAAACCACTGATAAATTTGCTATACAGGATGCACTTGGACACTGTGATGAAAATCTGGTATGGAATAAACAGGGAACTTTCTTCGGAAATCAGGTCCCGGATGGGTGTACATCAAGGTTGCATGTTGATCTCTTTGCTGTTTCTAATTTGTATAAATGGTCCGGAGGAATCCCTTCACGGTGTAGGGAAAAATATACCCAAAATCAAGGACATATCAATTCCAGTCCTACCTTATGCAGACGATGAGGTGCTGATTACATGATCAGACGCAGGGCTGCAACCCTCTTAGGTGGGTTTAAAGATTTTATGGATACTTTAGGTCTGAAAACAAACTTAAGGAAATCCTTTGTTATGATTGTGGGCCCAAAAGGACAAAAACTATGAAATTCCAGCTAACTGGCACTGAGATAGCCAAAGTAAACTATTGTACTTATTTTGGGAATTGAGTGACTCCAAAATGACTTTTATTTACATCATGCTCCCTTCACTTCTAGAGATAGTTTGATTCGGTACTGAATTTTGCAAGAAGGTTGGAACAAAAACCAGTGAAGGAACTTTCTGCAATTTCTAATGCTAAATGTGTTGCAGTGTTGCGGTTAGCAGGAGCAGAAGTTTGGGGATACACAAATGATGTTTCCCTCCAGGTACCTTTTTTACGTATTTGCTGGCAGTACCGCAGTGCCCCTCCTGTTATCTGGAACTTGGTGCAAACTATTTAGAGTACAGAACTAAAATTAGCCTGTTACTTCTCTGGGTGAGAATTTGGCTGACCCCTGAATTAAATTTTACGAGGGAGATTATACAAGATTGCCTCCTTTTGGATAACGGTGGGGCTATTCGGTCATTGAAATATGTCAAATCCATTAAGAATCTGGGAATTGAAGGGTGTTTTTATAAATTCAGACACTATCACAAGTGGTACCAAATCACTAGTTAAAGAGCTGTTCTATAATTGGAGAGAATTTTTTATCAATACTAGACAGCTCTAAACTAGGTATCCATTAAATCCTTAGTAAGCCTGTAGTTCTATCTGCCATTCATTCACTATGAGAGGCATAGATTTTATCTTACTAGGTTTCCTTTTAATTTAATTCATTTTCTTGTAGCGTATTCTTCCTAGGGTACCTGGTTGGGTAATCTCCCCAACTGTCATTGAGGCTCAATCACAAAACAAAGCACTTTATGCAGTGTTGGAGTCTGTACTCTTCGCACAAGAAGCCTTTTTTGGTCGCAGTTCTCTTTGCATCTAATTGCAGGCAGCACAGGGCAGCTCTCATTGTGTTGCAAATGCTGGATATCCCACAGACATGTTATGCCACGATCAAAGTAATTAAATGTGCAATAGCTATAAGGAAGAGGCATGGCCAAGCTGTAGATATATAATGATTATTACCTTTGGAGGTGTGTTCTGCAGCAGTACAGGGCAGTTTTCTGATCTTATATTTGTGTTCTGCACTTTTATGATTATTTATAAAATGTTTTATTGTACTTTGTGAAATGTGCTTTTATGACTGGAACCCCATAAAGTTCCAGCCATAAAGTATTTTTAAAGTTATTTAATGGTGATGATGAATATATAATCAGAAAGGACCAGGTAGGCAGAGTCGGGGGAAGTATTTCAGCTATTTACAGAAAGGCATTGAAATGCAAGGAGATACTAAATGGCTCCTTCTCGACACCGTCTGCACCACACCCTACACTCATGCCTCAGCAATGCTGGAATCCGCGACAGAGCCCTGGACTGGGTTACCTCCTTTCTCACCGGCAGAACCCAGACAGTCCACCTCCCCCCACTCCACTCGGAGGCCACAGAAATCATCTGCGGCGTACCGCAGAGTTCATCCCTCAGCCCCACCCTCTTCAAAGTCTACATGGCACCGCCCGTTAACATCGCCCGATGCCACAACCTCAACATCATCTCATACGCCGACGACACCGACTGATCCTCTCCCTCACCAAGGACTTCGCCAAGACCTACCTCTACGAAGGAATGAAGGCCATTGCAGAATGGATGAAGAGCAGCTGCCTCAAACTCCATTCCGACAAGACGGAAGTCCTCAGCTTTGGCTCCACCCCCTCCGTCTAGGATGCGTCCTGGGGGCATGCCACTCTCTGAACCACTCCAACTCCCACCGACCGCGCACGCAACCTAGAAATCATCTTGGACCCCTCACTATCCATGAACCGGCAAGTCAACGCCATCTCCTCCTCCTGCTTCAACACCCTCTGAATGCTCCAAAAGATCAACAAATAGATACGCACCAAAACCAGAAGAACAGCCCTCGTAAGCAGCAAGCTGGACTACGGCAATGCCCTCTATGCAGGAACCACGGCCAAACTCCAGAAGAGGCTGCAACGCATCCAGAACGCTTCCGCATGCCTCATCTTGGACATCGCCCACTACTGCCACATAACACACCACCTGAAAACCCCCCACTGGCTCCCAGTCAACAAGAGAATCACCTTCAAACTCCTCACCCGCGCTCAGGAAGCACTGCACAACACCGGACCAGAATACCTCAACAGACGACTCTCCTTCTACACCCCGATCTCGCCCTCGCAACTGTCACACGCGTCCACAGAACTACAACCGGCGGTAGATAATTCTCGCACCTCGCCGCCAAAATGTGGAACACTCTTTCCACCCACCTGCGCCAGACCAAAGACCTCCTTACCTTCAGGAAACTTCTCAAGACCTGACTGTTCGAGCAGTAGTTGCACTTCCCCCCCTCCTCAACACCTTGAGACTCTCACGGTGAGTAGTGCTCTTTACAAATTCCTGATTGATTGTTTGATTGATTCTCCACATTCCAATGCCTCACTCTGGACCTTCACGCTCAAAGGGATCCTCATTGCAAAATAGATGTAATTTACCACCCAATAGGTTGTAAGAAGCCCTTGGTAGAGGAGTGCAGAGACATCATTATTGACCAAATGACCCAAAGTAACAAAGCAATCTTTCTGGAAAACATAAAACTTCATTGGGGCAGCACAGAACTCTCAGCGGAGAGCCACCTCACTTCCTCAAAAACTACTTGATCCAACACAACCCAAAATTAATACTCACAAATGGTGACCATACTTGACTTTATAATCTCCATAGAAGATACTCTCTCAATGAACAAAATTATCTCAGTAGATGGGTTTGATCACTCCCTTATTCCTTTCACCCTGCCACTCTCTCATACCATAATACTGGGCCAACAGAAAAGAGTAACTACCTGGTTTTGAGACACCACAAGCTTGGAAATCAGAATACTTAGCAACACTGCTCAAAAGGTAATACTACCCATCGGCCCCTGCAATGATGTAAAAGACTTGATCCCCACCCCCAAAAAAAAGCTTTCAATGCCTTCCTGATGTGCTTGATAATGTACCCCCACTTCAAAGCAAAAGGAAGTGACCTAAAATATCACTACCTTGGTTCAATAAGGCTCTATATGAGGGCAGGAAAGCAAAGAATCTTAGAGAAAAGGAGACAGTCTCATTCCAACACTAACCTTACCTATCCCAGAAATGCTAGGCCCCTTTAAACAGAAAAAATCTTCTGGGAGAATTCCAACCACTTCAGATCCCTCCTAAACGCAGCCACAAACCAACCAAAGCAAATCTTTGATCTGATCAGACCACCAATAATCCCTGCACTTTCACATCCATCAAATTTGACGATGCACCATCAAAAGCAGAGGAGTTTCTACTGTTCTTCAACTCCAAAGTTCAATTGCTTCTACACCATGACAGCCATCCCACCTCCCCTCGGTATGCAAATCAAACAACACTTGGCAAACATTCAGGGCCTGATTACAACTTTGGAGGAGGTGTTAATCCGTCCCAAAAGTGACGGTAAAGTGACGGATATACCACCAGCCGTATTACAAGTCCATTATATCCTATGGAACTCGTAATACGGCTGGAGGTATATCCGTCACTTTACTGTCACTTTTGGGACGGATTAACACCTCCTCCAAAGTTGTAATCAGGCCCTCAATCTCCATTAACAGGGATCACTTACCTAAGATTATCACAAAAACCCAACCCTCAAACCACTTTGCAGACCCAATACTGGGTGACAATTCCAAAGATATTTATACTCTTAGCTTCCCTACTGAACAAAACTGGTGAATCTCTCCATTAGCCAAGGAACATTTCCTGCCTGCCTCAAAACTGGACAAGTCACCGTTCTCCTCAAAAAGCCCTCTGCAGACAATAATGACCTCAACAACTATTGCACGATCTCCAACCTGCCTTTCCTCTTAAAAAACACTGGAAGATCTGTAGCGGAGGAACCCACCCAACATGTTAAAAAAAAAAAAATACCAATCCAGTTTCAATCAGGGGTGTCGCACTGACCCCACACTACACCATGTGGTCGAAGAAGCTCTTTGAATTCTAGACTCAGACAAGTCCTGCCTCCTGATTTTCCTTGACCTATCATCAGCCTTCAAAACAGTCAACCACCACACACTCCCAAACACACTAAAAAATCGAATGGGCATTGATAGCATGGTCTTTAAATGGTTCACTTCATTCCTCTTGGGCAGAATACAGAGGACAAAAATTGATGGCTATCTCTCTACGGTGATTGCGGTTGATCGAGGGTTTCCCCCAGGTTTATCTTGTCCCAGCCTTATTCAACGTATACATTGATCCACTGGGATTTCTCCTTAACAAAGAAGGGATCTTCTGCCACCAAAATGCAGATGACACACAACTAACTATATCTAAAGGTCTCTTCAACAAGCAACATCGCACACCTCGTCAACACTCTCCACTAGCTTCACGACTAAAGGCCCTCTCATCTTCTAAAACTAAATACTTGTAAAACAGAATTTCTTCTTATTTCACCTTCAAAATCAACACGTCCACTCCAATCCTGGATGGACACACACAACATCCTTAACAGTAAAAGTCTTGGTCATACACTGGTGCTCTCTGGAATAGACATTTGTAACTCTCTTGGCTGGTCTCCCCAACACCCCCCCCCCACCAGCAAGAATAGAATCCTACATTTGGCAGCATTGTTCGTCTATAACACGAGCACATTACCCTGATGCTGATCACTTTCTGGTGGTTGCCAAGCGAAGCCTTGATTATTTACAAGACTGCATGTATCACCCATGAAGCTCTGCGCAGATCCACTCCTCATTACCTAAGGACAAAAGCATGCCATGAGGCGGTTCTAGACCATTGTAAAACGATAAAGCAATTCTGTTAGAACCCCCATCTTCAAAAAGTAACATCTTATAGCACAATCCTTCTGTGAGAGTGTGAATCTTCTAACATGTTTATTGATGATTTCGGTATACTAAATATATAATGAGTTAATGTGTAAAATGGGTGACTTTTGAAAATGGTCGCCACAGTTCATTTTCTTTTTCTAACTGAGCAAAAATCTAACCAAATGTTGTTATTTTCCATAATTCAATACCTACATAAATGTGCATTTAGTGTTTTAATTAGATGTGTCCACAGCTACCCCTAGTGGGTTGTTGTATTATTTCTTACAAGGCCATGTTTTAACTGAGCATTGTATAAGTTGAATGTTCTATTGTTTGAGAATGTTACTAATACGTGAATTCTTCCTCTAGAATAGAAGTGGAGTTTGTAACTGTAAAAGTTTCTTCCTGGTAAGATAAGTTTAGGCGAGATGGAACAATGGAGCTACAGACTAGACATAAGAGGAAATGTTACTGTTGAGAAAATGTTCTAGATAATGTAATGTTGTCGTATTTTAGGTTATCAATTCAATTTCCTATTGGTTGAATCGGAACCACCCCATGAACTGACCAATCATAAGCTTTTTAAAGATTAGTATAACAACTTGAGCAGGATTCTTCTTTAGGCAGATGAGGCAGATGAGCCAGATGAGGCGGATGAGACAGATGTAGATTCAGATTCCAGTGTTCCTGCTAATAATTTGAGTCATATTAGCAGAGTGGGTTTAGCTGTTGTTAGCCCCGATTCTTCTGAAGACATACCTGATGTTGTACCCTTGCAGAAGTAGTCTGCAAGTTATGAACGAATAGGGTAACATATGACATTGTGATGTTATATGTGTTTCTTTTGCTTTCCAGGTACCAGCTGCAACTTATAATTTGATTGCTGCATATTAATAATATTTTTTCATTGTTAACTCAAGCTGAAGAGTTTCTTTTCTAAATTTGTGTTTCAAAATTCTTTTTACATGAAGCCCAACATGTTAATGCTAATTTGTGGTTAGTGAGGGTTTTAACTTGGAATGCTCATGACTTACACTGAAATTTTTTGGGTGTTGTACTAATGTATACTTTGCCATTATTACCAGTTCTGGTGTTATTAATAAGTGTTATTCTTTTGGAGATTATTTGTCTGATTGTTTTGATTAAACTTAGGTATATAAGACATTCTAATCAACCACTATTAATTTTATATGCTTGCCATTTGTGTTTGAGAGTTATTTTCGTAACATTAGCGTTGTTAATCTAGGTAAATACATTTTATAAATCTTCTTGTCGCTTCAATCTATTGACCTCTAGTGCAGAACCCACTATACAGTATAAATAATTTCTAGGATTCCGTGGTGCTGCAGCAGTTTTTGATAGCAGATTATGGTTAGGTCATTGTTTGATGATGTCATAATGTGGTTAATGTAAGGTTCTCTATGTGATTTTTTTTTTTTTATTGGGGTTTCTTTTTCTAAAATGTTATACAGATTTAACAAGATGAGTTGCAAGTTGCCTTAAGTGACTTTCCCCTGTTCTAGGAGACCCTCTAGGTTGAAGGGTATGTTCCTAGTGGTGTTGGGAGCGGTTGAAATAAGTGGAGTGATTTGCGCTTGCATAGCTTGAGCTAATTTGCAGATGACTGAGGTGAGTATGAGTTTAAAGGAGTGGAGATACACAAGTAGATTTTAGATGGAGTGGGCGTACTCCTGTAGGCATGAGAGTAGGGAAGCGGCGTTCTTCATTTGAGTGTGGCGCTTAATGCAGGAAACATTATCCACGTGGTTGTTGATGACAGACCTAAGGAGAGAGGAATGGGACTCCGGAGTAGATTGACAGGTGTAGTGAGACACCTGGAATATGTTGTAATTCGTTCATTTAATAGACCAATCCGGTGTGATTAGTAAGTTGAGTTTGTGAGATAATTGGTGTGATTGGAACTACACTGAAGACTTGGTGAGTACTAACTGCATTAGGACGACAGTCCAAGGATCAGTTGAGAAGTGAAGTTTGCAGGTCGAATTTTATGAACGATTGTGGGAACTGTGAAAAAGAGTAGGCAAAAGCTGAAGGTTCTGAAGCGATTGTATTACCCTACCTGTAGTAAATGAGCAAATTTGTTTTCTTATTTTATTTTGGTTTAAGTTAGCTCGCAAATTAATATTGTGTTGAATTTATGTGTGAGTTGTGAAAGGAATCGGTACGATGGGCTTTGTCACTGTCTCAGCGAGCGAGCTGAGGAGGTGTGAATGTTAGTGTAAAGTATGTGGTGCCGCACCGGGATTGGTTGATTAGTGAGAAGAGTTGCACACAGATTCATTAATCAGCCCGACAATAGAGTAACGCGATTGGAAGGTGAGGGGAGTCAAAAAGAATTGTGGGATCGTAATCACTTTTCTTGATTGGTTGTTCTTTTTTCATTCAACTTAATATTTGTTTTTGCTTAGTCTAATTGACTTTGTGAATAATTTTTTATTGTGGACATCAGGTTTAAATAACTTTCAGTTGAAAATGACGTTTTTGAAGGCTTTCAGAAGCGCAATGAGAGGTGATGAGTATATTCCGGCACTCAAAGGAGAGGTTTGTCTGCCAGAGAATACTCCGGCATATATTGTATTTGAGGAGAAGGGTTAAGGAGCATGTCTTTGGTTGATACATTGGGTCAAAATTACAAGAAAAGAAGGTTGTTTGGCTTTTCTAGAAAATGGAACGTTCAATTTGAGAATTTTGGATAATTTGAGATAAAAAATGTATAGTTTAAAACCTCCACCGAGGCCAGCACAATACGAAGCTTTAGCAATTTGGGAGGTGGTAGCCAGACAGCAACAGACATTAAAACTTGAAAAGAAAATTAGAAGAGTGGGAAAGACGCTAGCGGAAGCTAGATGAGATGAAGAGCAGAAAAGTTGGAGAGTAGAAACATTACAGGGGATTAGATTATTTCCTTCAAGAACAAAGGAGGATGAGGATGAAACAAAAGATGGGAAGAAAAAGAAAAAGGGTTCAACAGAGACTAAAGAACAAAATTTGAAAGACTTGAAACGAGTCATGTTTAATGATGACGATGAGATGGGTGAAGATGAGATAGTTTCTCAGATTTTAGAGACTTATCCTCCACCAAATGCGAATCAGAGAAGTGATAATGGATCAAATGGGAGTGGAATTAGTAATACAATTCCTACTGCACCATCCACATCAGAATTATCAAGGGGTATCTTGAACAATGAGAGAGTTCGGATGCAAAGTAGTTTCAATGATTCATTGAACAACGGACAGCAGTTCGAAATAAACATTCCTGAAATACAGCCAGAGGCTCAGATTGTGAGAACGACTACTAATTTAGTGTTGTCACAAGGTCAGCAAGAAATGAACATAAGAGAGCCTGTTCAAATACAAAGTCCACAAATGCAAAGCATGGGTGCAGGACAGATGCAGAGGGTTGGATATTTAGCTAATCCAGATGCAATTACTGTGCCTATCATGATGAGTCCGGTAACTCCATTATATGCATGTGTAGACAATAGTGGAGTGAGTTCATTGATTAATATTCAGAATGGAGTTTTGGAAAATCCAATTCCTAAACAAGGACGAAGCTTGAATGAGACTAATTATTTAATAGATTTGTCTCCTGTTGAGAATTCTGGGACTATATTCTATAAAAGTCACGACAGAGAGTAATGGTTCCACAACAATGTTCAGGACAAGAGCAAGATTTAGATGCACAAGCTAATGGAGTTTCTTTGAAAGTTTTGTCTGCACAAGAAATAACAAAATGGTTGGAAGATTTAAGTAAATCCAAAACACAAGAGAGAAAAGATTGAGATGAAGAAACAATAAACAGAGTGAGATTGAACATGGAAGGAAATGAACTCCTGGAAGAGACCACGGGTATGAACAGACTTGAGTCCTATACTGAAGCTCAATTGAGATATCTATGTAAAATAATTACTAGAGGAGCAGAGAGAGTCTACCAGCAATTACAAGAAGTAGCAGACGATTATGACATTGATTTGTCAAAAATGAAAACTTTGAAAAGAAGTTACAGATTAAACATGGAGGAGGAAGATTTTACACACATGAGATATGCAGGGATGAGAATACATCTTAGAGAATTACTTGAGAAAGTATACGTTTGGAGAGCATTAGATAAATGGGAAGGCAGGTGGGTCAAGATGAGAGAAAGACCAAAGAAAGATGATGTCACAAAGGCAGGAGAGTCAGTGAAAATGCTGCAAATGAGAGAAACACAAGGAGGAAATTTTATACATGTACCTGGGAATAGGAGTGATATTTTAAGTTTTACAAATGATTACCCGAGGTTGAGAGAGAAGCCAATAGAGGGGTATCAGCAAACTGATAGGTTTGTGAAGCTTGCAAAGTGTCTGTGGGAAGATCTGAATACACTTTTTGTGTTGTAATTTTTTTATTATTGATAGTATCGAATGATACAGAACAGAGAAAGGGATCAAAGTCCCTGTACTTTGTGGGAATCGTAAAAACTGTATTTCATGGATAACGGGGTAGGCGAAATACATTCAACCGCAGATCTAAACATTATAAAAAAAAGACAATGGCCATTAAGAGAAGAAGAAGTGGGGAAGGGGTAAACAGCAAGGGTGGGGAGTGAAAGCTGAGGTGCATGCTGCGGAGTGCTGCATTGTCTAAGGTAACATGTCGCACTGAGATGGGGCGTGACCTGGAGTGCCCATGCCTCACATGTATATTATGCCCCTGTGGGGTGCTTCCCCTCATGCCTAGGGTCGGGATACCTGGGGATGTATCAACGAGACTATGGTCTGTATGTATATAGGAGCTATCTGTCTATGTTGCAACTGTGCCTTGCTAAGGCCCAGGGTTAGGGGTATTGCATTCGGAAGGGAGATGGAAGCTGGGGTTGAGTATCATCAGCAGAGGGCATCAGTGAAGTCTGCATTTGAGTATACCGGAAAAAAAGGGGGGGGGGGGAGGCGCGTTCGGGAGAAGCAGTCCATAGATCCTGTATTGTGTTGTGGAATAATCTGATGGACAATGTGATAGTGCAGTAACTCTGCGTCACTACTCAGGGGGTAGATGTTAAGGTCATCGTGGCTATGAAGCAGATCAGCCCTTCATAATGGGAGAAAGATGGTGGAAGAGGAGAAATGGGGGAGGAAATGTGGGATGTTAGAGAATAGGAGAATAGGAGCCAGTGTCCAAGAAACAGAAGGAGGCAATTTGGAGCCGGTGGTAGGGGCGAAGTGGAGGTATTATGCGACCGCTGATGAGGTCCCAAGAGTGACAACCATAGTGAGTCCCACGGTTTGAAAAAAGAAAGGGGGGGAGAGGTAGGATGGGACAAGGGAGGGGTGCGGGAGAGATGGAATGGTAGTGAACCGCTTTGTGAAAGGTGCGTGGGGGGGGAAATAGCCAGGATATCACCAAGGAACAGCTAGGACAAGGACGTGGAGGGGCATGTAGCAGTGGAGGCTAATGGTGGGCAAAATGGGGTGGAGGGTCTGCAAGGAAGGGAGCCCACACCTGATTAAACAGGGCAGCCTGATCCTGAAGGTTATAGATGACTCTTTCGTATGCGGCTATGCGAGTCATTGTCACGATCCATACCTCCAGGGTTGGAGGGGCTACCGACTTCCAATGTCCGAGGATACATGTTTTTGCGTTCGCTAGTGCTGTGTATAACAGTCTTCTTTGCAGTCTTGACAGGGCTGGGAGAGAGTCCATATCCTGCATTATGATAAGAGAGGGGGATAGCAGTTTTGGAAGTGACACTGATTCAGCCAGGTTGAGTCCCACAGTGTCCCATAAGGGCTGGACCGACGGGCATCCGCTGAGAATATGGAGCAGATAGGAGTGTGTCTCTAGGCAGTGCCAGCAGTTCACGTGCGGAAGGAGTCAAGTCCTGTGTAACTTCACCGGGGTCCAGTACCAGTCCTGGATTACCTTGAAGAGACAGAATTTTAATCAAGCTTCGTGAGTGTCCCTATCTAGAACATCCAGGATGTATATCCAGTCTTTTGTATCAAAGGTTCGCTGCAGGCGGGCTTGCCAGTGTAGGCATAGTTTTTCTAGGAGAAGTTGCGAGCATAGGTGACGTATGATGAACTCATAGAGGCCTGCCATAACGCCTTTCTGTTTCCCCATGTTGTAAGATAGGTTACCACAGACAAAGTCTGAAGTTCCCCGCGGGCAATGTCTGCATTTTGCTGTAGACAGTGTTTGAGTTGCAGGTATCCCCATTCCTGCCGTGGGTGGAGGTTGAAGTCCTCCTGCAGCTTGGTGAAGGGTTTGAGCACTCCATCCTCTAGGACCTGAACCAGGTTGAAGATGCCAGCTCTACTCTAGTGCGGCTAGTTGAGAACCACTCTACCTATTCTTGAGCTATCGTTGTTCCACAAGAGAGCCTGGGCGTGTAAGAAAGGGTGTACCCCAAGTAGGCATTGTGCCCTCTTCCATGCCGCACATGTCGCCTTCAAGATCGGATTCGCTGTGCTAGGGGATGAGGAGTCATTACAGTAGAGCCCGCTGAGTCCTTCATCATGGGAAAGCAGCATCTTCTCCACAGACACCCACTGCGGTGGCTCCGTCAACCCTGGCAGTAAGTTGGCCAGTTGTGACAAGTGTAGGGCTAGGGCGTAATGCTCCACCGAGGGGAGCCCTATTCCCCCATGAGAGCGGTGTGCCATTAGTTTAGCTGGTGCAAGTCATGGGCATGTAGAGCCCCACACAAATGCTCTGATTGATGCGTCAATTGATCCTAATGTTGAGAGAGGTACTTGTAAGGGTAGCAGACCCAAAACGTAAGTGAAGCGTGGTACAGTGACCATTCTCACTGCCTGTATCTTGCCCCACATGGAAAGGCCCAGATGTGTCCCTTTCTCGAAGTCAAGCCTCATTTGTGTAATGAGGAGGCTTAGATTGTCTGCCACTATGCGGTCTAGACCTCGGTTGACTAGTACTCCCAGGTTTTTGAGGCGTTTCGGAGTCCATTGGAAAGGAAAGCCGAGGAGAGCAGCTTTCGTTGTCACTTGCGAGAGGGGGAGGGCCTCGCTTTTGTTCCAGTTTACCCGGTAGCCGGACATGGGTGCAAATCCATCAGTGATCTTCAATAAAGCTGGTAGGGAATGCTCCAGATCAGTTATGGTTAGAAGGACATCATAAGGGTATAAATAAATTTTGGAGGTCCCGCCCGGCAGAGGGAGGCCTACAATCGAGGGAGAGTTACGAATAGCAGCCGCTAACAGCTCCATCACCAACAGGAACAAAAGGGGCAAAAGGGGGCATCCCTGCTGGGTCCCTCTGCAGAGGGGGAAGGGGTCAGAGAGAAATCCCCCGCAATTAACCCGCGATGTGTGATGGTCATAAAGCAGGCGAACTTTGGAAATTAACTGGTCTCCCAAGCTGAATTTCACCAGAGTCGCAAATAAGTATGGCCACTATATGAGATCAAACGCTTTCTCAGCATCTAGGGATGGGGCTAGTGCAGCCTCCGGCGCGTTACTAAACTCCCATAGGGTGTGGCATAGGGTATGTAGGTGATTTCTGGAGGTGGGGCCTGGTACAAACCCCACTTGAGTATGGTGTATCAGGGATGGTATGACTTTACACAGGCGATTTGCTAGGGCGCTGGCCAGTATCTTAGTATCGCCATTCAGGAGAGAGATAGGCCGGAAACTACTGCAGAGTAGAGGGTCTCGTCCTGGTTTCGGTATGACCGCTATTGTGGCACTGTTAGATATCGCACCCAGACAGCCTGTCCGGCAGTCCTCGTCCAGTGCTACATGTAGGACATCAATCATCTCCTCCCCCGCCCATTTATAAAATTCCGCAGGGATTCCGTCTTCCCCGGGTGATTTGTGGTAGGGGAGATCAGAGATGACCTGCGCATTTTCCAGCCGACTGATTTCCCCTTCCAAAAGGCTGCGGCCCTCGTCAGAGAGAAAGGGTAAAGCACTGCTGGCGAGAAAGGATTCGATTTGGGCAGGGTGGATGATGATTCTGGGGTGTACAGGTGTTGACAGTAGGATGCAAATTAATTGACAATTTCCTGAGGATGCGTGAGTGTCTCTCCTGTGCGGGTGTTGATGGCCGGTATGGCTAAGGATGCAGTTCTCTGGCAGAGTTGTGCTGCCAGCAGTCGACCAGCCTTCTCTCCTTGTTCGTAGTGCCGTCCTTGTAGGCGTTGCAGCGCGTATTCAGCCTGGGATGTGTATAGCTCATTTAAGGCCATGCGGGCGCATTCCAAGCATCTGCATATGGGGAGAGATAGGTGGTCCGTATATTGTCACATGAGGCATCTGATGTCAGTTTCCAGGGTCATTTGCTGTACTTTCCTTTCTCTGTTTGCCAATGCTGCGTCTTTCATCATTTGTCCTCGTATGGTCGCCTTGGCCGCTGCCCACATGATTCTCTTGGAGTCTGTAGAGCCGAGGTTATCCTGATCGTAGGTGGACGTATGACCTTGCAACTGTGCTTTACCTTGTGGAGAGCGTGAATACACTTTTTGATATAGATGTTCGAGCAGATTTGTGGATTGAATGCAAAAGGAGTGTTGATTGGCCAACAAGCGAACAGCAAAGAGATCTGAAGACAGGTGCGCCATATCCTGAAGTAATGAAATATTACTATAAGGTTATTGAGTTTCTGAAAACGAGAGTTTCGCCGAAAATTTTTGATTGGCAACGCATAGATAGAACATCACAGGAAGGTAAGGAATCAGTTCATGCATATTATGAAAGGTTGTTGAAGGCGTTCAAACTATTCAGTGATGTGGAAACTATTGAGAAGGAGAGCATGAATCATTTGGTGATAAGGTTTGTTGAAGGATTAAAACCAAAAAGAAATCAGATGATTAAGAATCATTTTATTAGCTGGCAAGCAAAACCGATTGATGAGGTGTTGCAATATGCTAAATACTGTAGTGATGAAATTGAGATGAAGCAGAAAAAGCTGAAAGAGAAAGCAATGGTAATGCAGATCAGGTCTGCACAGACAATATTACAGGGACATTATCAACAGCTGCCACAGGGAAATGGTTTGTTTCCAAGTCAAGGTCGAGGTAGAGGTCGGGGTAGAATGATGCTTCTGAAGGTAAATAAAAACATGGATTTGAGTTCGGTGGTGATGAAGGATGAGCAGCAAAGGTGTTACCATGTCATATTTGCAGAGTAATTGGACATTGGAAGAGACAGTGTCCGATGTTAAATCAAGAAAGAATTGTACAGCAGACAAATGGTGTCAATACATAACAGAGCATGACAGGACCTAGGATGGGGGTTCAAAGCCAATATTTTCAGAACAATATGAATAAAATGCAAGGATTTCACCCTTTACAGCCAATACAACAGCTACAGAATGCACAACATCAGGTACATCAGGTACAAATGCAACAAATTCAGCCACAGGTGCAGATGGTGCCTGTACAGCAAATGCACATACTGAAACAGGTTCAAATGATACAGAGCCCTATGGATCAGCAACAGGTAATGCTTTCGCAAGTGGTCACAAATCAGGGTGAGAGCAGAAGTGTAAAAACAGCTAAGCAATTTCCTTTACACAGTGAGAATGAAATAAAAGCTGAATGGCCATTGGATGGTTCAGATGAGGAGGAGTGTATGATGGCTGCATCATTAGAAGTGGATCAAAGAGGTCCTTATGTGAAGGGTGAAGTACATGGTCATGAGGTTAATTTTCTAGTCGATACGGGGTGACATGCTCAACAGTAAGAACTGTAGAAGTTCCAGACATACCGATTTCAGAAAAGACAGTACAAATAGTAGGAGTCCTGAATAAACATTTGGTCAATACCCTTACAGAACCAGTTCTTGTGAAAGTTGGAAATTTTAGAGATTACCATAGCTTTGTTGGTTGTGATTCTAGTACAGTGTCACTATTGGGGAGAGACTTACAGTGCAAAATAAATTGTTCGATTTTGTGTTCAATGAAAGGGATTGAAATTGAGACAAACAGTGATGAAGAAGATTTGTCAGTTGATGTTGAAAATAAGATGATGTCTCGAGAATTTGCTTTGCTAAATCTCGATGATCAGACAGATAAAAATGAGGAGGCAAACGAGGATCACAATTCAGTAGATTTGATTAATTTATTTCCAGTTTTTCGAAATAAAAGATCTGCTGATCGATCTACAGGAAATAGTTAAGTCAAAAGATTGGGACTTTTCAGGAAAAGACATTGGTTTGAGTAAAGTAGTCAAAGTAACAGTAAAAAAGAATGACGTGTTTCCACAGACTGCACAATATCCAATTACAAATGAGGCAATCGAAGGGATAAGACCTTTGATAGAACAGTTTTTGGAACAGGGAGTCTTAAAAGAAGTGATGAGCAGTCCGTGTAATTCACCAATAATGGGTTTGAAAAAGCTGAATGGGAAAATTCGTCTTGTCCAGGATTTGAAGAAAATAAATGACATTGTGGTGAAATGTTGTCCAGTTGTGCCAACTCCAGCAGTGATAATGTTTCAGATTCCATGCAATGCAGAATGGTTCAAAGTAATTGATTTGTGCCAAGCTTTCTTTTCAATACCTCTACATGAGGACAGTAGAAATCTCTTTTGTTTCAAGTTCCAGACCATAGTCTATTGCTGGTGTAGAATTCCTCAAGGATTTTCAGAATCACCATCAATTTTCAATCAGATTTTGAAAAAGAACCTGGAGTCATTGGTAATGCCTTACCAATCGACATTAGTACAGTACATTGATGATTTGTTGATTGCATCAAAGACAAAGGAAGGTTGTAGAGAGGATATGATTGCATTGTTGAACTTTTTGGGAGACAATGGTCATAAAATATCTCCTACTAAACTGCAGTATTGTCAGCAAGAGGTGGAGTATTTGGGACATTTGATCGAGAAAGGGTCAAGGAGAATTTCAAGAGAAAGAGTAACGGCAATAATGAAAATACAGAGTTCACAGAAAGAGTTGAGGATGTTTTGGGGAATGGTAGGATATTGTCACCAGTGGATTCCAAATTATTCAGATATTTCTAAACCACTACAGAGATTGACACATAAGGATGTTTCAGATCCCATAATGATGGATGAGTAATGCATGAGAGCATTTACTGAATTGAGAGAGAGTTTGTGTCAAGCTCCAGCTTTAGGTATGCCTGATTACAGAAAAACGTTCTTGTTGTTTTGTCATGAGCGTGATGGATGTTCTTTGTTTGTCTTGACACAAACACATGGTGGTGTCAATCGTCCAATAGCATATTTTTCAGCTACCTTGGATAAGCAGCAGTTTTAATAGTTTTCAGCTGCTTGCGAGCAGTTGCAGCAGTTGAGCTGAGTATAACTCAAAGTGAAAACAATGTGATGGGTTACCTCTGACAGTGATGGTACCTCATGCAATAGAGATTCTATTGACCAGGTCAAAAACATATTACCTGACAAATGCAGGATTGACACAATATGAGACAGTGATTCTTGGAGCACCAAATGTAACGATCAAAAGGTGCACAGTGCTTAACCCGGCAACATTGTTACCAAATGAGGGGAAAGATCCAAATAAATAGATGACATTGAACATGATTGTTTGGAAGTGACAGATCTATGCACCAAACCAAGAGACGATATTAAAGACACTTGTTTGGAAGATAACGACCAAATTCTCTTTGTTGATGGTTCTCGTTTAAGAGACAAGGGTGCCTTAAAAGCAGGATATGCAGTGTGTACAGTTACTGGCATACTAGAAGCTTCATGGCTTAAGAGAGAAATTTCCGCACAAGTTGCAGAATTGGTGGCTCTTAATAGAGCATGCCTATTGTCAGACCAGATAAAAGTAACGATCTACACTGATAATCAGTATGGATTTGGTAACGATTTTGGGAAAATTTGGTCACAAAGGGGATTCCTGACTTCTTCAGGCTCACCTCTGAGAAATGGAGAAAGAATACATGATTTGTTGCAAGCTGTATAAAAGCCTGAGAAAATTGCTGTGTTCAAATGCAGTGCACACCAGAGAGGACCAGATTATATAACATTGGGAAATGCTTAAGCAGACCAGGTTGCAAAATTTTGTGCCCTGAATGGGATTTCATTCAAAGGAAATTGGGAATTGATGTCCGAAAATGACGAGATGTATGCAAATTTTACAATGCAGATTGTTGAGACATGGGAGGAGTTAAAAGCTATACAGAACAATGTTCCAGAAGAAGAACGTAGGGATTGGATAAAACATTGTTGCATTCAAAGGGAAGATTAAATTTGGATGACAGTAGAGGGGAAAGTAGTTTTACCAAACAGTTTGCTGACACAAATGGCTAGATACTATCATGGTCAGACACACATAGAGAGAGATGCGATGATCAGGAGTTTTAAACAGTTTTGGTATAATCCGAAATTCAGGCAAGTGGATGAACTGGTTTGCCATAGGTGTGTAATTTGTCAGCAGATGAATGTCGGCAAAAGAACAATTGTCAACATGGGACACATAGGTATGGCGGGAGGTCCATTCGGAATGCAAATGGATTTTATTGAGATGCCTGCGTGTGCAGGTTTGAAATACTTTTTGGTAATTGTATGCACTTTTAGTCACCGGATTGAGGCATATCCAACAAGGCAAAATGACAGTCTTACAGTAGCTAAGTTACTTTTGCGAGAACTAATTAGACGTTTTGGTTTCTCGGTTTCTATTGAATCAGATAGGGGAACACACGTCAATAATGAGGTGATAAAATTGTTTTTTTTCTGCATTAAACATTCAATCAATCAATCAATCACTGCATTTGTAAAGCACGCTACATACCCGCGAGGGTCTCAAGGTGCTGGGGAGGGGGGGGGTGCTACTGGTCGAAGAGCCAGGTCTTGAGGAGTCGTCTGAAGGCCAGCAGGTCCTGGGTCTGTCGTAGGATGGTGGGGAGAGTGTTCCAGGTCTTGGCGGTGAGGTAGGAGAAGGATCTGCCGCCAGAGGTGGATTTTCGGATGCGGGGGACTGTGGTGAGGGCGAGGTTGGCTGAGCGGAGGCTTCGGGTGGGGGTGTGAAAGCTGAGTCGGTTGTTGAGGTAGGTGGGTCCGGTGTTGTGCAGTGCTTTGTGTGCGTGGATCAGGAGCTTGAAGGTGATCCTTTTGATGACGGGGAGCCAGTGCAGGCCTCTCAGGTGGAGTGTGATGTTGCTGAGGCGGGGGACATCGAGGAGGAGTCAAGCCGAGGCGTTCTGGATGCGTTGGAGTCGTCTCAGGAGCTTGTTTGTAGTTCCTGAGTAGAGGGCGTTCCCGTAGTCGAGTCTGTTGGTGATGAGGGCCTGGGTAACGGTTTTTCTCGTGTCGAGGGGGATCCATTTGAAGATCCTGCGGAGCATACGGAGGGTGTTGACTTGCCTGATCATGGAGAGAGTGGAGTCGAGGATGACCCCCAGGTTGCGTGCGTTGTCTGTGGGTTCCGGGGCTGTGCCTAGTGACGTGGGCCACCAAGAGTCGTCCCAGGCTTATGGGGTGGGTCCGAGAATGAGGACCTCCGTCTTGTCTGAGTTCAGCTTCAGTCTGCTGTCCTTCATCCAGTCGGCTACGGCCTTCATTCCTCAGTGGAGGTTAGCTTTGGCGGTGTGGGGATCTTCGGTGAGGTATATGATCAGCTGGGTGTCGTCGGCGTAGGAGATGATGTTGAGGTTGTGTTGTCGTGCGACGTGGGTGAGGGGGGCCATGTAGATATTGAACAGTGTCGGGCTGAGGGAGGATCCCTGTGGGACGCCGCAGATGATCTCAGTGGTTTTGGAGCGGAAGGGTGGGAGAGGTGGCAGAGACTAAATTGTAGTTATCGCCCAGAAGCTTCAGGACTCGTATAGAAAATTAATGGAACATTAAAATCACGATTGGCAAAAGTATGTGCATAAACAAATTTAAAATGGCCAGATGCTTTGCCACTAGTGCTAATGTCAATGAGAAGCACTCCTGAGAAGAAGACTGAGTGGTCTCCACATGAGATTTTGATGGGGAGAGTAATGAGATTACCAGCAATACCTGCAAATGCACTTGTGAATATTACAGATGATAATGTGCTAGATTACTGCAAAAGACTAGCTGATGTGGTTCAGTCTTTTTCTCATCAGGTGGAAGCAACAACAATACAACAAACGCAGGTCAAGGCCACAGCTTAAGAGCTAGAGACTAGGTGCTAATAAGAAAGCACGTGAGAAAGTCTTGCCTGGAACCACGATGGAAGGGTCCTTATCAAATCGTGCTCACTGCAATGACAGCTGTAAAGTGTGCTGGTTTACCAAACTGGGTACATACGAGCCACAAGAGAAAAGTGCATGAACTAACAGAAAGGGAAGAGGACTGTTGAGACTACCAACAGTTGAAAATACTGGGAGCAAAGAGAAAGAAAGTGAACAGCACTTTGAGAATGACAGCGATGTGCCTACTCCTATAACAGACGAAAAAGAACAAAATACAGAAGAAGTTGAACAATCTGTAAAAGGAGTAGAAGAGTCAGTCTGGGAAGAAAGTGAAAAGACTGATTGTGACCCGAGGAGGGTGTCCTCGAATGAGAGTGAGCAGAATGAATCAACAGAAAGATCTGCTCAGAGGAGGGTGTCCTCAAAAGCAGGTGGTTTGACATACCAAACTGAAGAAAGGACAGACCCCATTGGGAAAGGAATTGAGGGTAGTCCCGTCCAAGTGGATTATACTCTTCCTGAACCAGTTGCGGGAACGTCAGAAGAAAAAGGTTCAAAGTGATGACTCAATGTCGAGAAAATTGTTGACGAAAAAGACATTGAAAGGAGACAAATGGCCAGAGAAAAACTCAAAGAGTGGAAGTGTTAATGTAGTTCTACTAATTCAAGAAGAAAAAGAATTGCATGAAGGAGAAGAAGGTGAAAGTGGCAGAAGACCGAAAAGGGAAAGAGTTGCAAGCAAAAGATATGCAGGGCCAGAATGGGCGTACTTAATTACGAATGATTGGCAAGAAGAATTTTTGAGCTATTGTTTTGACAGAGACATTGAATTTTTTTTACTTTGGCACGTGAAGATTGTGAGCAAAGACTCTGGGAAAATATATTGAAAACAATTATATGAAAAGTCGTGATTAAAAGTTGTACTTAAGAGAGACAATAATACTTACTGGAATCGACAAAAAATAACTGGATATGACAAGCTGCTATACTGAAATTGACAAGGAGACTGTCCGGAGGGAATTAATTTTTCTAAAAAGAAAAAAAGAAAAAAATGTTTTGAGTTTTGAGAAATTTTGGAATTTTATGTTTTTTTAAAAAAAAATTAGACTATGGAAAATATGAGAAACCAAAACAGTAGACGTAGTTGTTATAAAGTTTTAAGTATTGGATTGGCGGTAGTGAATGTGTTAATATGGTTATTGTTGTTCGTAGGAGTGTCTGTTTATTAAATGAATGGAGCCAACCAGACTAAGAAGATTGATAGATTGATAGTTCTTTGGATATAACTGATACATCACTAACAAGAGGTAAATTTAGAATTTGATGTCAAATACTTACATGAAGAGAAAGAACTTTCTTCTAATGTTTTCCATCGCTTACTGCATGAGTATGTTGAGGTGATGGACGCGAAAGATTATGTATGTACACAGATTCCGACTAGTGGAAGAAGGAACTACTTACCATAGTTTCCCTGTTAATTACGCTATAAGTTGCAGTCTTTTGCTTAGGCGTTTCTATAATCAAGAATATATACAGTATTTCTATTCAAATTATGACATGGTATTGTCATTTGTATCTGTCATAGGTTATTTGAATAAAATAGCCAAAGATCATAACATAGGGATATGGGACCAGATGTCTGAAACATTTTTGCACCTGCAAATGGTGCGAATTGCAAAAATCGGCCATTTGCGAGTGCAAAAACGTGGTCTGCGAAGCATGAAAGCCATTCACAGACCAAAAATAAGAAATCGCAAAAACTGCGATTATTTGCGTTGCGACCTGGTTTTGCGAGTCGCATTTTGCGATTCTGTATTTCCAGTATGAAATTGCGAGGCACAAAATCCAAGTCGCAAAGAGATGCTTAAAAAATCGCAAATTGCGTTTTTCCGCAGAATGCCATTTTGCACATGCAAAATACCATGAACTGAAACCAGGTGGTAACCAGGTGTAACCTATATAAAGAGGCCCAGAATGCCTCAGACTCTTTTCCACAATGGCTGCACTCTATGTCATGGCGAGGAGGATGAGGATCTTGGCAGGTTTGAGGAGAGGGAGGAGGAGACAGGAGTGCATTTTCAGAGTGCCCATTACACTTTTTGACCTGACAGAGGAGGAAATATATGAGAGGTATAGGTTGAACTCAGCCATGATACTTGGGCCCATATTTATACTTCTTTAGCGCCGCATTTGCGCCGCTTTCTGACGCAAAAGCGGCGCAAACGTATAAAATACTATTGTATTTTGTAAGTTTGGGCCGATTTTGCGTCAAATAATGACGCAAACGCGGCGCTAAAAAAGTATAAATATGGGCCTTGATCTGATAGCTGAGCTACAACCCATACTGCAGCGCAGAACACTAAGGACTCACAGCATACCCACCCATGTGCAGGTATTATGCTCCCTTCACCTACTCGCCTCAGGGAGCTATCAAGGGGTCATAGCAGCAGCTGGAGGGGTCACACAGAGTACCCTCTCCAGATTTTTCAATGCATTCATCAACGCCATGCTGAGCAAACTACACCAGTACATCAGATTCCCCCACACCCCACAGGAATTACAGCAGACAAAATTAGAGTTTTACCAGATAGCACAGTTCCCCCACGTCATAGGTGCCATAGATGGCACACATGTGGCAATCTGTCCACCATCAGCCACAGAGTATGTGTACCGCAACAGGAAATACCAACATTCCATGAACATACAGGTGATATGCAATGCCTCCTACATCATAACTGATCTCGTGGCCAGGTACCCAGGGAGCACACATGATTCTTACATCTTTCGCCACAGTGGGATTCACACAAGACTGCTAGATGGAGAGTTTGGTGAAGGATATCTACTAGGTAATGTCCCTCTGTACACTGGTGCATAGATGGCGAGCCCATGTCAGATGGCTCAGTTACTCATCACACCCTCTGTCCCTTCCAGGAGACAGTGCTTAGGCAGTGCGCACCTACATGATGACGCCCTACCTCAATCCTACAACACCAGCTGAACGGAGATGCAATGCAGCACACAGGGCAACCCGCAACGTGGTGGAGTGCACATTTGGACTGCTGAAGAGTCTCTTCCGGTGTCTCCACAAAAGTGGAGGGGCACTACAGTACAGTCCAGAGACAACATGTAGAATAGTGGCTACTTGTGCAATCCTGCACAATATAGCTACAACCAGGGGCATACCTGTAGAAATCAGTGATACTGAATCAGATGAGGATGACAATCCCATACTACCTCTACAGCCAGCAGACAGGACCAGTGCAGCAGAGGGAAGGCAAAGGCGTGCCAAAATCACACACAACCATTTCAGATGTGAGTATAAATGACACAAATCCTCTGACAACTGTACCTGTAGTGAAAGAAATGTATTACCTTACGTCAGGTAATGTACGTGTGAGTAAGAAAAAAAACAGGTGATGTGACAAACGCAAACCAACGAATACCCAGAGTTATGCACTATTTCTTCATAGTGTCAACAGCAGTCCAATGGCAGCATGAGTCATTTTTTTCTACCACGCACACCACTCGGGTGCCCAGTTACGTCACTGGCACCTCTATTGTCACCCTCAGTGGCAGTGCTGTGCCTGGCACTGCGCCGTCTGGTGTCTGCTGCTGGTACGGCAGCACTGCTGAGGCTGGAACTGTCCTCAGTGTCCCCCAGTGCTAGCTCACTCGGAGTGGCTGATCTTGGTCCCATTATGTGTTCGATCACATTTGTGATCTGCACAAGTCCATTGACAACGTCCCTGCTGCTGTGTGCTGCCTCCACTTAAGCAGCCACTGCGCGACGGGCAATCAATGCTGTCCAATTTGCCATCCTGTTAGAGGAACGGCAGAAGCTGCCAAACATTGTATGGAATCGGCGCTCCTGTCTGCGCTGGCTCACCCTCTCATGGCGCAGCTCCTGGCAGAGTTCACGGACAGCACTTGTAAGGTCCCTGGTGTCCTGTGATGCCTGCACCTGTCCCTCACGCAGCTGTACAATATTACTATTGAGTGAGTCAAGTTGGTGATGCAGGCCCATCATGTTGTGTTTGCGCAGGTTTCGGTCTAATGCAAGGATCCGGTTATTTTGCAGACGCTGCTGCTGCAACATAGCAGCTTCCAGGCCACCGAATAAGGAGGGACCCTCACCTGACTCATGCTGCTGTGACCAGGACTCTGTCGCAATCCTGCGTGGTGCTGTGGTTGGCTGACACCTGCCCTCCAGAATCTGCCTGCGCCTGTCTGGTGCTGATGGTGTTTTTGGCCCTTCCTGCTGCTCATCAGAGTCGTTGCTGAGCTCTGGCAGTGGCAGTGCCCTGGTCCTGCGTCATCCAGTCGACATGTGGAGGGACCCACTGGTGTTCGAATCTGAGGGCAGATGGGTGTCTGTCTCTCCTACACATGCAGATGCTGCGGCTGCTGGGCCTGCCCCACCTGCAACAACAATATGCAGCATGTCAGTTATGTATGTTACATTTTCTGTCAGACAATGGAATTAAAGGTGCAGGTACTGCTCTACACGGTATTGTGTGTGTTGTGTTACTCTGGGTGTCACTCTACTTAAATACATTGTTGTGCTACTTTCAGTTCTAGGTTGTGGACTGCCACTCCCATAATGCATTGTAGAGCTGCTTCTAAGATGTGGACTGGAATACTTCTCACACTGTTTCACATTACTTGCTAATTCCTAAGGGGCTTTTGTGCATACACATATAGGGTTACAAAACAATATTGCACTTACCTTGGCTTGGACTCGGTGTGCCGGAGGTGTTGATCTCTGTGACCCCAGTCACAGCTTCAGGGAGGACTGTGGACTCCACTAGGTCCTCCAATGGTGTTGATGATGCCTCTGTGGGTGGACAGCCTCCTGTACCCCTGGCCTCCGCAAGTCTCCTTGCCACCCACTCCTTTGCACAGGACCGCAGGTCATACCACCTTTTTTTGATCTCTTCAATGGAGCGCTGTGCCACTCCAATAGCACAGATTTTGGACTGTATGTCCAGCCATAGTCTCCTCTTTTCACTCTCAGGCACCTGGAGAGAGCTTTTTCCAAACAGGTGGTCATGGCTCTTCACCACCTCCTCAGTTAGTACCTCAAGCTCCTCCTCGCTGAATTTCAGCTTGCGCTTCCTTTCACCCTTCTCCTGTGCTTGGCCTGGGGTATCCATCCTGGCTCAGGTGTTCTTGCTCCTTCTGAGTGCTGCTCTGTGTGGCTGGGCTGCTCTCTCTCAGGATGCTGGTTTGGGTGTGGCACCTGAAACTGCCTGGGATGACTCATTTCCTGCTGGTGATGTCATCAGGCTCCTCCAGGTGTGCATTCTCGAACTTTCTCACAATTTGCAATTTTTTACCGAATCGCAAAAAAATCGCAATTTGCCAAAATGGAAATTGCGATTCGGTAAATGGGCCTCGCAAATCACAAATAGCGATTTTTAAGAAATCGCTATTTCCGAATCGCAATATTGTTACATGGCCAATTGCGACTCGGAAATAGCGATTTCTTTAAAATTGCTATTTGCGATTCGCAAGCTCCAGTTTTCATAAATATGGCCCATAATTCCTTCCAATTGGAACCTGGGGAACGTATAAAATGATAAAATGTTTTAAAAGAAGAGAATTGGAAAAGAATAGGAGAAATTTTGAAATACAAATGAATAAATTCCATTGCAGAAAATAAAAGAAGAAAGAGAAATAACAAGAAAATGAATGAGACTAAGGCTCTCATTATGACATTGGTGGTAAAACCCACTTACCGCCATGCTGACCGCTGCCAACATACCGCCTCCGCGGCCGATATCCGATCACCATATTATGACACACACACGAATCCATCACTATTCAGCCACATACACAATTCCGTCAACCCAAAGGTCAGTGATAAACTGGCGGTATCCAAACCCACACCGTGGAACAACGGCCACTACATTATGACCCACGAATCACCAAGGTGTACATTCAATGGTGGTAAGCCATTGGCGGTACATACCGCCGCGCTAAAAAAAACCACACACAAGCAAAACAACACCACATTGGACAATTCAAACTTCACACACCTGACACCCATAAACGCACCACACCCACACACCACTATAAAACACCCACCCACATTAGCCACAGCCCTTTACCATTACAAACCATTGGCACGAGACAGACACGACTACAGAAAAAACCAGAGCCACACACCACCTACACCTATACACCACCCACGCACCCCACATCACACACCCCAACACATCACCTTACACACCCTCACCTACACAACTTACACAACACCCATGGCACCACAGACACCACCAGATTCTCGTAGGAGCTAAGGGTCATGGTGGAGGAAATCATCGGGGTAGTGCCACAGCTATTTGGAGCAAAGGTGCAGCAGATATCCATTGCTAGGACGATAGAGCTATGGTGGAGAATCGTGGACAGGATCAACGCCCTGAGGCAGTACCCAAGAACAAGACATGACATCAGGAAGAGGTGGAACGACCTACGGGGAATGTACGTTCCATTGTAGCAAGACTCCAACTCGCTGTACAGAGGAAGGGCGGTGGACCCCCACCTCCTCCCTCACAACTAATAATATGGGAGGAGCAAATCTTGGCAATCATGCTTACCGAGGGCCTGGCCGAAGTAGCAGGACTGGACTCTGGTAAGTCAACTCTGTACTATTATCACCTGCCTACCTGCATGCCAGCACATACCCCCACTCTCACCCTCACTCCCATCACTCCACCACCTCACACAATCCCCACCATCACATCTCACTCATCCCAATGCCAAGCCCTGCATGCCATACCAATGCATGGACACCACTCACAGACCTGCATGGACACCTATAACTAAAGCATGCACACTAAAGAGAACTAATCATCCCACCATACACCAACATCCACAAGTGAAAGATGCCAGGGCAAATACAAACAAAGAGGGCAAGCCACCAATGCACAATATGTCACACACAGAAACAATAACACTGCATTTAAATCCCCACAGGTACCCCAGCCAATGTCAGCGGCGAAGAGGTGCCAGCACTATCCAGTCCCTCCAAAGAAGAGGCCCACAGTGATGACAGCAAGTCTGGTCACCTGGATCTGGATGACAACCTGGCCCATCAGGGACATCTGGACAGCCGGTTACCCAGGCACAGTTACACACTGCCACAGAGCCTTCCCATCAGGAAACACCACCACCACAGCACCCACCAGCGTATCCACACCTCTGTCCCCAGGACACGTCAATCACCTGTGTGTCCACCACCATAGGGACCCAAGGGCACACTTCATACCCAAGACAATCAGGGACCTGGGGTCAGTGGCAATGGGATCACGGTTCAGGGGACAGAGGCACAGGACAACAGGGAAACTGAGAGGAGTGATGTCCGCTGGGGGAGGACAGGCTCAGGGATCTGGCCCTCCAGGAGGCACTCTCTGAGATCCTGGGAGCATACCAACATTCCCAGGATACAACGGGCCAGATCCTGGACAACGTGCAGGAGAACAGGTGGTTGCAGGAGATACAGTACCAGGGGATCAGGGAGGACAAGCAGGCCATCAAAACCACCCTGGTCTCCATAGCAGGGGTGCTGGAAGACATGGCCAACATTATGAGGGAGGCAGTCTCACACAAGCGAGCCCCTGCCACCAGCCAGATATCTGAACTGCCTTCCACCTCCGCTGCCGCTAGTGGACAGGAGGCCCTGCCAGAGGACCAACAGGCCAAAAGCACCCCTCCTTCTGCAGAAGGAGAACCACCCCACAAATGTTCCCTGTGATCCAGGCAGAAGCCAGAGACTATTGCCAAGACCCCAGCCAGGAAATGAGACTTTCCTGATTGTCACCCTTGTGTCCCACTCTGTGACCCTGTCCATCTTGAACTGCCATTGCTCCCCTTCCTATGTCCCCTTGGACAATGCACCTGTGCTACAAATAGAATGGAACAATACCCTGGACTTTCCTCCATCATCACCCCATCCCATTGCACTTGCCCCTCTTCTTCTTAGCACTTCAATAAACACACTTATGGAGTATGTCAAATGTTTAAGTATGTTTTGTTTAACGAGGTTCAAACATTGCAATTCAACTGTACAGTAATGTTGACATAGTAAAGAACTGTAGTTGGCTGCAGTGATCACACCAGGAGCGTAAGTGGGGCACCAACATCTGTGCAAAATGAGTTGCCAAAGGGTACAGTGAGTGGGCATAGAATTAGGAATTAACAGCATGCCAGTGCCATAGATAATTCAAAAAATGACAATGAAATGTGAAGTACCACTGTCTTACCTGTGTGTCATTGGAAATATTGTCGAATCACTGCAGTTCTGTTGTTCTCATCCTCATCCTCTGCCTCCTCAGCCTCACTGTCCACAGGCTCCACTTCTGCCACACAGCCATATCCAGCCTCCTCTTCCTGCAGAAAGGGCACATGGCGTCTCAAGGCAAGGCTGCACAACATGCAGCATGCCACAATTATCTGGCAGACCTTCTTGGGTGAGTAGCACAGGGATCCACCTGTTAGATGGAGGCACCGGAACCTGGCCTTCAGGAGGCCAAAGGTACGTTCGATAATCCTTCTTGTTTGCCCATGTGCCTTCTGGCATTCAGTAGCCATGATAGGTTGGGGGTAACCTGAGTCACCTGCAAATATTAAGGGACAACATTTAGCCACACACTATCCTATATGGCCCACACCATACCCATACACCAACATCTACTGGGTGGGTACCATCTGCACATTCATGGAGTGAAAACTCTTTCGATTTCTGAACACCTGTTCGTTTTGCCGGGGGGGGACCACAAATGCAATATGTGTTACATTAATTGCCCCAATTATGTTGGGGATATGTCCCATTGCATAGAAGTCAGCCTTCACTGTGGCCAAATCTTCAACCTGGGGGAAAACAATATAGCTGCACATATGTTTAATCAGGGCAGACAACACTCTTGTCAGCACAATTGAGAACATTGGCTGTGACATTCCAGCTTCCAAGCCCACTGTCACTTGGAAAGAACCAGTTGCCAAGAAATGGAGTACAGATAGGACTTAACAAGAGGGGGGATCCCAGTGGGGTGACGGATAGCAGATATCAGGTCAGGCTCCAGTTGGGCACACAGCTCCGTGATTGTAGCCCTATCAAGTCTATAGGTGAGGATAATGTGCCTGTCCTCCATTGTTGCCAAGTTCACCAGGGGTCTGTACACAAGGGTATGTCTCCATCTCCTATTCATCCGCAGCGGTAGCAATCTATGGGGCAAAAGAGTGAGGAGCCGTCAAAAACTGAACATTGTAGCCACAACAGTGCAATGCATGATGCTAATTTGTAATGGGTAAGTGGTATTTGTCCTGTATGTCCCATTTTTAACTGTGATGCAGTTATTATCCAGGGCCTCCCCCTTCCCCCTGAAATGGCATTCGTCTGTCCTGTGTGGAGGGACAGGTGGAAGTGAGGTAATTCCGCTGACGTTGTATGCCGTTGCGGGAGGCGGTTGTGAATAACATTGGCCCTATGGGGTACAGTGGCCAATGGTGATGTACGCCGGCGGTGACGGTATGCCCGCCGCGGATGTGACTGCCATTTTCTATCTGATCACTTGCTACCTGACCTTCAACAGGAGAGGACCTACACTACATGTGGTCCTGTGACCTGTGTCTGGAACCTACCATGGCTCGTGTGACTGTGGAAAGGGCCCCTGCCTTCACCTCGGCGGAGTTGGAGCGACTGGTGGATGGGGTCCTACCCCAGTACGGACTGCTGTATGGGCCTACAGACCAACAGGCGAGTACACTGTGAGCATGATGCATGTGGCATGAAGGCATGGAGTGGTGTGTGTGTAGGCCTCATGTAGGAGGGTGGGTGGATGTTCCCTGGGCGGTGTGCAGCTTGTGTGGTGGGCCCTGTGTGTGCAAATGGTGATGTGAAGGGGTATGGTGGGCCATATGTGTAACAGGCAGGACGGTCTGACTGATACCATTTTCTGTGTGTATTTCTCTGCAGGTCAGTGCCCATCAAAAGAAGGGTATATGGCATGCCATCGCCAAGGAGGTGGGGACCTTGAGGGTCTACGGCAGGCAGAGCACCTACTGTCAGAAACGGTGGGAGGACCTGAGACGCTGGGCATGGAAGACGGCAGAGGCCCAGCTGGGGATGGCCTCCCAATGAGGAAGGAGTGCCCGTCGAACCCTGACCCCGCTGATGGCCTGCATACTGGCGGTGGCCTATCCGGAGCTGGATGGGCGCTTGAGGACATCACAGCAGCCACAAGGGGATGAGTACAGTGCCCATCATCACTACTTACGCATGGTAGGGGGGTACCCGAGTGGGGGATGTGTGTCAGTGGGTGCCCCTAGGCGAAGCCTGACATTGCAGAGTAGATCCCATGGTGGGCAAGGTTCTGAAGTGATAATCCTGCTACCCAGATTGTAGGCATCCATAACTGGTCAGGGCTGTGTGAGTCCAAGGTGTGCTGCATTTGGCAGTATCTCCCCCCCCATGCCTTGGTGGCTAGCATTATCACAGATAGTGCATTGCATAGTGCGTAGGGCTGTTCCCTGTGTGTGAGGGTGGTGTGTACGCCAACGGTGGTGTTGGTGCAGCCATTGACCAAGTGTATCCTTTGTCTCCCCCCTTTTATTGTTTTGTTATCCTGTCCTTATGTGCATTAGCATCATCTGGAGGAGGAGCAGAGGCACCGGCGACGGAGGGAGCTGCATCCCACAGGAGGCAGAGTCCACTGACACTGAGGCACCAGTGGGACGGAGGGTGAGGGGAGCACCACAGTGGAGACTGGAGGGGACAGTTCGGACACAGATATCTCCTTCGATGGAAGCTCCATGGTGGTGGTGGACACTTCTGTGCCCACCCCAGCTACAGGTATATCCGCATCCCCTGCATACCAGCACCGCCCTCCCAGCAGCCCCTCATCGAGTTGCCCGTGCTCACTCACCCAAGAGGGTGGGCCTCTCCTTCGCCCCAGGCACCTCAGGCCCTTCCCCAGTTAGCCCTGCTGCCCTGAGTGAGGAGGCTTTTGACCTTCTGAGATCCATCTCTGTTGGGCAGTCAACCGTTGTGAATGCCATCCAGGGGCTGGCAGCCCAATTGCAACAGACAAATGCATTTCTGGAGGGCATTCAAACTGGCTTTGGGGCCCAACAGAGATCAATCCAGGCTCTGGCCTCCTCTCTGATGGCAGCCATTGTCCCTGTTTCTACCAACCCCCCTCCAACTTCCTCTTCCCAATCCCATTCCCCTCGACGCCAACCTATCCCAAGTACACAGGGAGTCAAGCATGCACACAGGACAGCACACAAGAGTGGCACAGGCAAACACAAGCACCACACATCATTCCACAGGCACTCACACAAACACCATCCAGATGCCACACTGCCTCCACTGTGTCCCCCTCCTCCTCCACCTCCCTCCCAGTTGCATCTACACTCACACCTGCATGCACTACATCCTCAGCGACTACCGGCATCACCACCACACCTAGCAGAACACACACCTCACTTGCAGATACCTCTACAACAGCCATTCACACATCCCCTGTGTCCTCTCCCACTGTGTCTGTCACCCCCCCCAGGTACACAAATGCAAGCACTCAGACACGAACAGCCATCCACCTCACAACTGAATCCAGCCCATGCACCTGCACCCAAACACAGCAGACAGCCACCTACTACAACCACTCCCTCTTCCTCCACTCCAAAACCTTCCTCCTCTTTCCACCCCAATGTCCCTATGAAGCTTTTCGTCTCCACCATTGACCTCTTCCCTACCCTTCCCCCAGTCCTTCACATCTGGCCAGAGTGGCAAAACCCAGTCAAGCACCTCAGCCACCAAGTCCACGGGTCCAGTAGTCTCCACATCCACTCGTGGTGGGAAAGGATCCAGGGCACCAGCCAGCCTCAAAGAAAGGGTGCCTGCCCAAGCTGCTGCCCAGAAGGGCAAGGAGCCTGACCAGCTGCTGCCCAGAAGGGCAAAGAGCCTGCCCCAGCTGCTGTCTGGAAGGGCAATGACCCTGGTGCAGGGACTCAGACGGAGCCCCCACCACCAACCATGATTGTGCAGCCATCCGAGGCTGCAGGGGATGGGCTGGAGCCTCCCCCCTCACAACCAGCAGCAGCACTACCACCAGCAGTGGGCAGCCGTCTGAGGCTGCAGGGGATGGGCTGAAGCCTCCCCCCACCACCAGCAGCAGCAGCACCACCACCAGCAGTGGGCAGCGGATGGGCTGGAGCCTCCCCCCACCATCAAAAGAAGCAGCACCACCACCAGCAGTGGGCAGCCCTCCGAGCCTGTAGGGGATGGGCTGGAGCCTCCCCCCCACTACCACCACCAGCAGCACCACCACCACCACTGATCAGCTGTCATCGCCGGCGGAGGGTATGTAGTCCTGAATCCATGGGCTGCTGTGCAGCCTGCCCCCTGCAAATCCTGTGGGTATGACACCTAGCTGAGAGACTGTGACCTTGCACTCACCAGGATCAAGAGCACAGGGCACAATGCCCCCTCCAGAGCCAGTGGGTAAGACACCCTCTGACCCAGCCTCCCCAGATCAAGTGCACAGGGCACGATGCCCCCTCCAGAACCAGTGGGTAAGACACCCATCAACCCCAGCCTCCCCAGGATCAGAAGCACAGGGCACGATGCCCCCTCCAGAACCAGTGGGTAAGACACCCACCAAACCCAACCTCCCCAGGATCAGAAGCACAGGGCATGACGCCCCCTCCAGAACCAGTGTGGGAGACACCACTTGAGAGACTGTGGCCTTGCACTCCCCAGGACCAAGCACAGTGCATGTTGCCCCCTCCAGAGCATTTGGGCCTGTCACCCACTTGAGAGACTGTGGCCCTGCACTCCCCAGGACCAGGCACAGGGCATGTTGCCCCCTCCAGAGCATATGGGCAAGTCACCCACTTGCGAGACTGTAGCCTTGCACTCCCCAGGACCAAGTACAGGAAATGTTGCCCCCTCCAGAGCATGTGGGCAAGTCACCTACTTGAGAGACTGTGGCCTTGCACTCCCCAGCACTAAGTACAGAGCATGTTGCCACTTCCAGAGCATGTGGGCAAGTCACCCACTTGAGAGACTGTTGCCTTGCACTCCTCAGGACCAAGCACAGGGCATTTTGCCCCCTCCGGAACTAGTGGTTTTGTTCCATCTGCCGGCTGAGGTGCCCCCCTGCACCCTTCCCCCTGAGGTGCCTGCCTATTTTCCAACTGATGTCCCTGCAGTGTTCTCTCTGTGTTGGTGCAGGTAACATGTGGGACCTTGGACTTTGGCCTGTGGCCCTGTGGCCTACAAACAATGAGGACAGCCGTGTCCCTTGAACTGTACATATGTATATACCATGAGATTGACTTTTCGTATTTCTACTGTGTTGTCTTTTTATTACATTACCTTCATCACATTCCTGTAGTCCTTGCATTATTCCTCAGGGGTACGGTGTAAATATGTTTTATTACTGCAGCTGATTGTGTGTATGGTGTGGGGGTGTGTGTGTTGTGTGTGTGTGTGTCACTCTCATTTTCCTCCCCCACTCCCTTGTGTGCTAGGCGGCTGTACTCACCGTGGTTGTCTTTGCCGGCGTTGGTGTTCATGGTGGAGCAGGACGTAGAATATCATTGGGAATATTTGAAATTCAGGCTCCATGGCAGCGTGGTTCTTCCCTGTGTCTCCAAAGGTGAGTCCTTTCCCTTCTGTGATGTGTTTCTGCCAGGCTTTTAATGTCATGGGTACTGCCCCAGAAAAGTGGCAGTTTCCAGGGTCATATATGGTGGGCGGAATACTGACTTCCGTCTGGCTGTAGGCGGCTACCTCCGTGGTGGCTGTTGTAATCCCCCCTGGCGGTCGGTGTAGTAAAGTGGCTGTCTATCTGAGTTCTCACTGCCATGGTCATAACTTGGTGGTAGTTACCGCCAGCCTGTTGGCGGTATTACCGCCACTTTATCACCAACCGCCAGGGTTGTAATGAGGGCCTAAATTTTGAAAATTGATGATAATAAATGAATTTATTGTAGATTGATGTGATGACATAAATAGTCATCAGAAGAGGGATTGCGAGAGTGTGAATTTTCTAACATGTTTAATAATGATTATGGTATACTAAATGTATAATGAGTTAATGTGTAAAACTGGTTACTTTTGAAAATGGTCGCCACAGTTCATTTTCTGTTCCTTACTGAGCAAAATTCTAACTAAATGTTGTTGTTCTTTTCCATAATTCAATACTTACATAAATGTGCATTCAGTGTCTTAATTAGATGTGTCCACAGCTACCTCTAGTGGGTTGTTGTATTATGTCTTACAAGGCCATGTTTTAACTGAGCATTGTATAAGTTGAATGTTCTATTGTTTGATAATGTTACTAATACATGATTTCTTCCTCAAGGATGGAAGTGGAGTTTGCAACTGTAAAAGTTTCTTCCTGGGAAGAGAAGTTTGGGCGAAATGGAACAATGGAGCTACAGACGAGATGGAAGAGGAAAAGTTACTGTTGAGAAAATGTTCTAGTTAATGTACTGTTGTCGTATCTTAGGTTATCAATTACATTTCCTATTGGTTGAATCGTAATCACCCCATGAACTGACAAACCATAAGCTTTTTAAAGATTAGTATAACAACTTGAGCAGGATTCTTCTTTAGGCAGATGAGCCAGATGAGGTGGATGAGACAGGTGAGACAGATGTAGATTCAGATTCCAGTGTTCCTGCTAATAGTTTGAGTCGTATTAGCAGAGTGGGTTTAGCTGTTGTTAGGCCTGATTCTTCTGAAGACATATCTGAAGGTGTCCCCTTGCTGAAGTAGTCTGCATGTTATGATCAAATAGGGTAACATATGACATTGTGATGTTATTTGTGTTTCTTTTGCTTTCCAGGTACCAGCTGCAAATTATAATTTGATTGCTGCATATTAATAATATTTTTTTATTGTTAACTCGAGTTGAAGAGTTGTTTTCTAAATTTGTGTTTCTAAATTCATTTTACATGAAGCCCAACATGTTAATGCTAATTTGTGGTTAGTTATGGTTTTAACTGGGAATGCTCATGATTTACACTGAAATCTTTTGGGTGTTGTACTAATGTATACTTTGCCATTATTACCAGTTCTGGTGTAATTAATAAGTGTAATTCTTTTGGAGATTATTTGTCTGATTGTTGTGATTGAACTTAGGTATATAAGACGTTCTAATCAACCACTATTAATTTTATATGCTTACCATTTGTGTTTGAGAGTTATTTTCATAACATTAGCGTTGTTAATCCAGGGAAATAAATTTTATACATCTTCTTAACAAACTGGTGTGGTTATAGTTTGAGGTTAAATATCTTTGATTATGTTGATTATTGTGTAATGAGGTTAATAGAGGCTCTTCAGGCTGGCACAAGTCTTTCTGCATTTATTTGGTACACAGCAAAATGGTAAGTACAAACGCAAATCCCTCGCCAACCTCCGACACTTCTCCTCCATCCAACTCCAGCCCAGCCGTCTCTCCCGAATGTAGAATTCTCGACATGCGTTGCATGCCGAGAATTCCATTACACAACACAATGTTGCTTCGATTCACTGACCTCTAGAGCAGAATCCACTATACAGTATGAGTAATAGCTAGGATTCCGTGGCGCTGCAGCACTTCTCAGGAAGCACAATCAGAATCTGGAACTCATTCCCTCCAAATCTTTGCACAACCACATCATTAGAGTCAAAACTGATCTGCAGGCCCTCCTCCATGAAAGCTATTTTAGCAAAGCAACTGCAATCGCTTCTAGGCACAGACATCTACACTACCTCAACCGCTCACTGCTGTATGTACTCCTTGAACATCTGCCTTTTGTAATTCTCGACCTTGTGACTACTTTAGAAGTATTTATTAATTTTAAACCATCTGGAACTTCCATTTAACGAAACGAAATGTTTCTATTATAAAACGGTCTGCAGCCTTTAGGAAATGTCCGCACTATATTAATTTGCATTAATAATTAAAAACTTAAGAGCAGGACCGCTGGTATGAAAACCGCAGAGTCGAGAGTCCCAAGTTGTAACAACCAATTATGAAAGGAGTAACATACTATTTAAGAGATGGGAAGATCGCTGGCTCTGGATTGGCTGGGAGAACTCAGGTTTCATTGGTTGCTCAGATTGCCCTCTCGTACAGAATTTATCCGCCACACACCCCGTCCGTGGCGGGCACCACTGGAGTGTCGGAGTAAACTGAGTCGGTCTGCAGGTGAGTAGACTTTTTCTTGTACATGCTTAAGCTCCACCCGCAGCAGCATCTGTGGCGCAACGTGCATCCGAAAGCCACGCCGACTTTGTACGTCGACTCTTGCAGGCCCCTCCTCCTTGCGCATGCTGATTCGGTCCGTGCTCAGACCGTAGAGATTGGTCAGCTGCTCTTCTGTCAGCTTTCCATTTGGTTATTGAGCTGCTTGTGAGACACTTCCTTGTCCCAAGTGCAGGTTCGGAAATGTCAGGGTCTTTGTTAGGGGCAGCCATTAAGCGATCCCTGGGAGAACAAGCTTATATGGGCGTTTTACCCCGTCTAGTTACTTGTATACGGTGTCACAGAACCGTATATTTTAGAATTGAACATGTGTTATGCTTTTTTCCCCATCCTACCGGAGAGAGACTGTGGTAACTTAACATTAGGGTACGGCAGCAACGCTCTGCCTTCAAGGGACTTGCTTAGTGGAAATGGTTTGGACTTACTTTGCAAATGCTTTTTGGCGGGGTCAGTTACAGTCGAGGTGATTGGTCATAGGCAATCAGCACTCCCCACCACCCAATTGTAATTCCACACCTCACAATTCTAAGCAAAACCACACAGATCCGTGCCACACGATTCTACTTCCCGCCACATAATTTCCCTGCATACTACTTAATTGCACTTCATCCCACATAATTCCACACCACATATTACCAGGCTCGATCACATAATTACACTTCCTGCCACATAATTTAGCTCCCTACGATTGCACCCTGCACAGTTGCAATCCGCACAATTCCACAACACATAATTCCACACCACTTCACACAGTTGCACTCCACACAGTTCCACATCACATAATTCCCTCTATGTCACATAATCGCATACCACATAATTCCTCTCCATGCCACTTAATTCCACTTAAATCAATGTCACACAGCTCAACGCCCCATAGTTCTACTCTACTGCCTATAATTTCATGCCTTGGCACATAATTCCACACTGTGCCATTCTATGCCACACAACGCCACTCCACGCCACGCTGTCACTCTACTCCACTAGACACAGTCCATTTTCTCAACCCTTTCCGATGCCACTCCTCACAATGTCACTCCACTGTATGCCACACTTTGCCACTCCACGACAACAAAGCCAATAGCTCTCACACAGGGTAGACCTATTACTTTTGCCAATAGGTCTCACCTGTGAGAACTATTTGCTTTGGCAGTGTTTCGTAGCCATGCTGTACAGCAGCACATATTCTTTGCATTGTAGCTAAAAGTAGTTTTAAAACACTGTGACACAACTAGGGCTAATGCACATTTTTAAAACTTAAAAGTGCATTAACACTGGATGCATCATAGTTCGTTTTCATTATTATTTTTAGTTGGGCTACTGTCCAGCATGGCTACAAATCATTGCCAAAGTCAACAATGCCCAAGCTGTACAGCAATAACAAAAGGCAGTGCCAGAGGCAATCATCTCAAAGATAAGACCTATTAGCTGTGCCAGTGCTTGCTTTTTCCTATTCCCAGCTGAGCCCAAAACAAATGCTTCAATTAAAGGGACATTAGCCTTTATTTTGTTTAAGTATGACCGGGCAGAAGCCATCTGGCGCTGAACACCCAGATGCTATGCAGTGGAAGAAATGGAGGCACATAGCTTATCACTTCACAAGTACTTTAGAGAAACTGTGACTTGGAGCCCTGTTTTTTACTTTGTTCACGCCCCGTGTAACAAATGTGTATGAACTCTAAGAATGAACCATCTATGTGTGTGAGTAATTTTACAATTAATGATTTAAATGGCACCCATTATTTTTTATTTATTTTTTAAAAGCACTACTCATCCCAGTGTAGGTTATCAGGGTGTTTTATATCACATATGGATACATTAAATCATGCAAGTGTGAAACTAAATGTGCAGGAAACACAGTGACATAACACAATGATGATTTTAGGGTGTAGGAATTACATATCATCCATACTCGTAGACATTATAATTCCCTCAACATTGCTGGGCACACAAAGATCTTGGCAGAAGGTGCCTTAACTCTGTAAGCTATTGTAAAATGTTGCTTCCTTATCAGTCAATCACTTGTTAAGTGCGCTACTCACCCGATTATGAGCAGTTAAGTGAACTAGAACAGATTTAATGTCACATTTGCCCTTATTGCCAATCTCTGAGCAGATTTTTTGTTTTTAAATAAATGTACAAGTTGGCTGTTAAAGTCTGCTTTTAAAGCTCTGCCCCTCATGACTCCACCCCCTTTCCTCTGCCACACTTTGACCCCCAATTTATGTGTTCCGGGAGTGATTTCTTTCCAGTTCCTGCACTGGATCCAAATCATTTCACCTTCTGTACATCTCTACCAGGTCAGAGCTCACCAAGGTAGTGCCTTCACCCATTGTTCATGCCATTGTGTTGCTATTGCTGCCATGTTTTCAAGTTTGATCTCCTTTGTACATCAGTTTTAGGTTGGGTTCCAAAGCAGTAATGTTATCATGATGCAAAATGCTGCAGCCTTGGATCATGGGGGCACACCATTTCAGTCAATGGGTACTTGGAAGCACAGTCGGCATGAAAAAAGGCATAGTTCTGTCTTGAACTTATTTGTAACCTGCAGGAAAGTATTGTCTTTGCAGATCGATTACTTAGTACTAGATGTCAGTGGGATCCCTGTGGTTGACTTCTTCACCCCCACTTAGCACTGCAAGACAATTAACCAGTCAAACAGGGTTGCTGCTAAGAGGGCCGACAAGAGTCGACGAAGGATCAGGTAGCTAGGAGGCTTTCCACTACCGGATTTGTAGACCAGAGGCAGCATTTTTGTTGTGACTCCTCCAGGGCAAGAGCTTCTGTTATAGATGATTCAGTGTCTCAGCTCTGTAATCTTCTTACAATTCGATGAATGGATTCAAGTGGGCAATCCTTGGCACTTGATGATGGTGTTGAACAGATTCTGGACTGAGCGTTGTCTCCAGGGTTAAAACAATGACTTTTGTTAATGGACCTTCACATGGAGACAATTGTTTGTCTGCAGATTGTGATAGCCTTCAGTCATAGGGGTGGGCAAGACAGTGTGTACATGGGAAGCTGTTGCGACAGTGAATCAGTTGTTTGCAATATCCTAACATCACATCAGCAGACCAGTACAAATGAATTAATCCTGGAGGCACCGAATGAGTGGATGGGAGAATCATAGATATGGCCTTGAATATTTCGCATGAACTTAACTTAGTTGACATTGTCAACATTAGTTCTGTGGGCAGGGCATCAGGCCATCTATGTTTATTTTATTTGCATCTTAGATATTTTATTTTTCAGTGTCCTAATAAGTTGCTTATCCTCTTGGAAGGCTCAGAGTGATTGGTATAGTATAAATGTTGTATTCCTAAAGCCTTGCGTAGTTCCTGGACTACTGATGAAACAAAATAAGTCATTTTTTCACTTTTCTATTTGCATCTTTAAATGGTTTCAGCTAAGTGCACTGGGATTACTCTTTCTGCATCTTTGAATGGCTTCTACCAATTTGAGTGTGATACCCCTTCTTTGTAGCCTGATCCTCTCAACGTATAGTTTGATAGAGGCAGGCGTTTAAGAGAAAGTCACCCTGGTGCTCTAAGAGGTAACAAAGTGTGTAATGTTCCAATGAGGGGACAGAGACAGAGGATTGCGGAAACAAAAAACAAACTTTGAGGCAAAAAACAGAAAGACTCTTATCACTGCTGCTTTTTGAATTCTCTGATGAAAGGTAGGGATAGGAGTAATAGTAGAAAGCTGATAAAGAAGTTGCAAAGGTGTAAGCCGGCTAACCACTCCCCATGCTTCTGATGTAGGATATCAAGAATAACACCTTGAATCGTGAGTGTTCTCTTATGATGCAAACAAATATAGAAAGGGTTCTCCAAATCTCTGATACTACCCTGATGATTTTTGGCAAAAGACTGCTCTTGGGATGAGAGAAAGACTCTGCTTAATCTGTCTGCCTGGTGTGAACAATTTTTAGGGAACATAGACTAAGTTCTGCTCATGGTCTAATCTTCATTGCTACTAGAGTAAGAGGTGTAGACCTGGTACTCCCCTAGTTGTTTGTGTATGCCTTAGTCAGAAGATTGACTACATAAGCACATATTGATGCTGAAGAAATGTTTGAAAACAAATTGGTGCTTGTAGAACAGTTTTCTACAGTTTGAAGATGGCAGTCTTTCCTTGTAAGTCTATTTGCCCTACATTAACACCCAGCAGAGTCGCTCATAAGCCCTTTGCCCCCGCATCAATCGTGTACACCAAAGGAAGACGTAGAGGAAGGCCTCTCGCTAGTGCTACTGTTGAAGCATGGAGATTTGAACAGTCACAGGAATCATCACAGAGTTCATAGGTGCAGGATCACAGAACTTCTGTAGACCAACGAGGCTTGATTGAATATGCAGCCTTGCCCAAGGTACTAGAAACACGCTTGGCACCATGTGTCCCGCCACATTTTTCTAAAGCTGAAGCAGGGCTTGATGCTGGTACAACTAAGAAGAAAGAATCAGTCTTTTTCTGCTTGTTTTACTTAAGTAATATAATTCCCAAGTTATTGTTGTGAAGTGGGTTCCTATAAATACCCTGTCTTTAGATAGATTCATCTGGCATTTTGGAAAGTTGATTAATCCATGTTGAGTCAAAATCTTCTGTTCTGCTTGCAGACTCTTTAGTGCTTTTTCCCTTGATGGAGCATGAATCTGTCAATGATGTGTATACGGGCCATCCTTGTTAGATGAAGGCGAGAGACCAAGGGCGCCATTATCTTTGGTAATACTCTTGGTTCATGTCTTGATTTTAAAAGACACAACCTGAAGCATATTTATTTATAAAATGTAAAATCTCAGAAGCATATAAACTACTGTGTTGGGCATGTCAAATTATGCATCTGTGAGGCCCAGGGAAAACTCTTGATGTATCATTCCTTTAAAATAATTTTCTTTTGAAGTGTCTCCATATTGAACAGAATTTTTAGAATTCACTTATTGGCGTTCCTTAAATCTATAATCAACCAAGAAGATGGCAGTGTAACTCCTTTCCATGTTCTAGTTTTGGATCTGGTCTGACAACTCTCTTCGTTATGTAGGAATGAGTCACAGAAAACATTGCTTACTTCTTGCACAAAGTGTGCTGGTTAAGGAGGTACTGGAGAACATTTGAAATTGGTGGCCCTCTCTGACAGTTTTCAGGACCTAGGCCTCTGAAGTGGACACTTCACAGGCCCACTTGAAATGAAACATGGTGCCTCCAACTGGCCATTCTGGCCATTCTTTGGCATATTCAGGGAGTTCTGAGATTTGTTTGTGGAAAGGAGGACTTTCTGTTTTGTACAGACTGACTCTTCTAAACTTCTACCACAGTGTTTCTTTGTATTTTAAGATTTTAAAACAGGTCTTCAGGACGTCTGCTGAAAAGATAATTTGTTTGTTGCTTGATTTGAAGAGCTGGAGTGCTTAAAAAGGAAGGTTTCTTCTTAAACTGCAAAGGGAGTTTTGCTTCCCTCAAAAGACGTGCATAATACTGCCTATTTCTGCACTATATTAGTTTGCCAATCTCTTAGATAAAGATTCATTGTAGCAGGTCAGAAACAAATTCTACTAGTATTTCTGTGGATTCTAGTGCTGATCATTCATAACCCTCCTGAATAGCCCTGAAAAGTTCTTTGAAATGAGAAATAAGGGTTTGGCTGACATAGACTCTACACATTCTTACACCAGCTGAAATCTTACACCAGCTGGAAACATCAGGCATACATTGGTATGCATTTCCATCATGTCCTTAAACAGCGGTTTTAGTTTTTTTGATTTGGCATACTTGAGTTTAAAGAACTCTCTCCTGCATTGAAGGGTGGGATGATTGACCAAAACTGCTGCTTAAGTGGCTATAAACTTGAATCACTTTGTCATCTAATGTGCACATGTCCAAGAGTTCTGGATTATGGAAAGCAGGTATTAAAACCAATCTTTCGGGAGCTGGACATATGCTTGTGTAGTCAAGCTGTAATCACCTGGCTAGTGGGCACGTCAATTCCTTTAGTGTGCAGCGGGGTAACATTTGTTAGCATAATAAATAATATCCTTCATAAAGCCCCTTCAGAGTAAGAGTCGAGTGTACTGGTCCCATTTTTACTGTTAACCCAGCCCTTGATGCACTCCATTAACTTTAATTTGACTTTTCATCCAGTTGTACTGTGATTTTAATGTTAGATGAGTTTAAGTTTTTTTTTTTTTTAGCTTTCTAGGACACAAAGTTTAAATTGAATGATAAAATGTGTTTGAGAGTTTACAGATGTTTGAGTAAGGCACTTTAGGGTCGTAGGGAACCAAGACGAATGGCTTTTTCATATTGCATGATTAAATATTGCATGTTAGGTCGGTAGTTGGGTTATTTTCATTGTTTGTAATGTCTAATGAATGCACTTTATGGTTGGAAACAACCAAATAAAGTTATTAATAAACTGAAACTGACTCAGAAAATTCCTGGTTTTATAGTTAGATGTACACCAGCACAGGCTTTTTTAATTGCAGAATCTATATTTTTTGGATGTTGGGTCTTTGGCCATAGACCTGTAACCAACCAAACTGGCCGACAAAGAGTCCACATGAATTGTCTTGTCCATGTCATGAGTAGAATAGAGCCTACATAAACATGTCCTGATCATTCTATTCGTGTATCTAATATATGTTGGTACAAGGGAAGACTCAAAGTGCATGGGGAAACTGTTGGTGTGCTGGTTCAGAGGATGTATTGAGGTGCTTATCTACAGAAAAAACAATTTTCTGGTATATCTTTGCAAAAGTCTTAGGTACTGTATCTCTGTCCAATTCGGACCTCCTTTGGTATGAGGGAAGAGTCTCAAATTCCTTTTATTTCATGTTCTGAGGAATCTATTATGAAGACTTGTATAATGCTTCCTCCCTCAGTCCCACATCGTTAAAAGTGACTGAGGAAACAGTTCTGTTTCCAGGATCTCATACTTGGAAAAGGGACTGGGGACACAGATAACTTTAGTCAACGAGGGTGTGTGATCTTTCCTGTCAGGTGCAGCTGATTTGGTAGTTGATTTTAATAGCCCTGGCTACTAGAAGAGCCTTTTAAAAATACCAGATTATTTCCCTCTGCAGCTTGCTCAAAGGAGCATCTCAAACTTATAAGAATTTCTTGGGAGAAATGTGAATTTCCCAGTGCATTGATCTTCTATACAAAAGATATTTGGGTTGTCCAACATTTTTCTGCCTCAATACTTTCATAATTTTATGACATCATTTTTTCTGGTCACCAATTTTTTTGTTTTGTTATTGTTAACGTGTCCCTTTATGACCAATTTACACACTTTGGGAATCGTTTTAGGCCAATGAATCTTTTGAACCTGATTGAAGACACCTTAGGACAAGACAACTAATCAGCATGTCAATAACGTTATCAATATTTACCACAATAAGACAATTCAGATTAGTCAAAGACATCAATAAAACTCAGAAACCACCATGACCTAGCAGTCATGAATAACCACACCAGTTTAGTACTATTATATGAAGTTTATTCCCTATTGTTTACAATTCTACTAGCACATTTATTAGTCTCAAAATCAAGAAACACATTAGCATAGTCACAATATGGCAACTCTGATAAGATTTAAAGCAAGAATCACGAATATTAGAATATAGCACGACGTCAACATAGGTTATCCTTAGCAGAGTATCATTATCACGTTATTCAATAAAGCATAGATTCAGTCATTTGTCTATTTGTGTCTGTTTAGTGAACCCCTCATCTAACCTTGAATTAGCATTGCCATGTTGGGCTTCATGCAAAACAATTTAGCAACACCAATTTAGAAAAACATCTAACTACGGTCTCTGTCAAAAGAAGCAGTAGGTACCTAGAAAGGAAAATCAGACAATTACAATTTCATTGTCATATAATTACCCTCCGTATTGGGTCAGCATACAGGTTCGGTCTTCGTCCTCAGGACATCAGTCGATTCGCCATCAGGAATTCAGCAGTCGGGTAAAGGGCACTTCCCTCATAGGGAGGTAAAGTGTAAACTGGCAATATAAGGCAAGGATGGTTTTAAGAACCAAACAGCAAAGTCTCTATGTAGAGTGACAAAGTGTCTGGGTCATAGCAAAACGCGACAGCATCTCCCTCTCATCTATCTCCTAGTCTCCTATTCTGATTTACTCCCTTGTGTCAAGGGTCTTTATCCCTTTTCCGTTGTACAATCCCCTAAAAGTTAATTGGTTGGGGTCAGTACCCCACTATCTCGCTCCAATAGAATTTCAATGACTTCATTAAATTTGTCACCCCATAACAGTTCTCACGTAGTTTATTGGTCCTTATGATTGACGTCTTCAGTGGGTAGAATGTCCGGTATTATTTCATACTCTTGTGGTCCTCTTTGCATCTTCAGTCAGTGGTTCCATTGTCTGTACCGGTTCAGGCGACCTTGTACCTGTGAGTAGTCTACACTGTTGCATTCAGCAAGAATGTTTCACTAAGAAAGTCGAATTTCTGGAGAACGGATCTACTACAGTTACATTCATCTTTTAGCTTTGGAAAAAACACGAGTTCATGTCCTTCAGCAAGTCAGCACACTGCACGTTAGAAAAACACATTTAATATGAAACCAGGCAGCTAGGCCTCGACTCATGCTAACTAAGGCCTAATGATTTATTAGCAGAACTTTAACTTATAACTTTTATTATTAGTGCAAAATTATATTCTTAACATAACATTTCATATTAATTTCTAAGTATATAAGCTACGCTCTCTCAGTCCCTCCTCTGATGACACTTGTCATCACACAAAATCTTTCCCTTCACAACCTTTCATTTTCTTTAGATTGCGCATCTCAGTTTCTTCCTCCCTATGTGATCTTTCCCAAATTTCTTTGAACATTTTCTCTTTTTCTTTTTCCTCTTTTCTTTTATTACGTTTTGCCAAATCTCTTTTAATTATTTTATTAATTTTGCATGATAACCATAGTCCAAATAGACAAATCAGGACAATCAACATACCCCCTAATATTTTTGCAAGTCCCCCATTCCAAATACTACTGAACCAATTACCTACTTTGGTAATTCCTTTCCCAACTTTTTCCCAAACTCCAGGTTCCTTCAGCTCTTTCAAATCTGCACTATCTCTTGTTAGGTTAGTAAGCATACCTCTAATCTTTTTACTATTCTCAGGAATGAATGCAGAGCAATGGTGCTCATTAAGCATTTTACAGACTCCGCCACTCTTCGCTAAAAGAATGTCTAAAGCAAGCCGGTTTTGAAGAGTCATAGCTCTTTCCGAAGCAAGTTCAGTATCCATCAGGAGTATAGCCCCTGTGAAGTTTGTCAGCATGTTATCCACAATAGTAGACAACTTTCGAATCTTTATGGAGTTTAAGATAACCCCTACTGAAGGAATTATGGCTCCAAATATGTCACCGACAACAGCAGCCACTGTCTCTCTCTCTTTTGTCTAGTATGTTGTAATTCAGACATTTTAGGAATTTGTTTTAAGTCATTAATCTGGTAGATCTTGGGAAAAACTATTCCCAAATAACATGTCCCCTACCATCCCTTTGGAAGACGGTAATAAGCATTAAGTCCACATATATAACAGATCCCAGGGATCGCTGGATCCTGTCATTTAACATGAATGTCCATTTACTCTGAAACAAAAACACATGTGTCATGCTCAGATTTCGGCCTATGTATACAAAGCCTTCCTACGTGTAATGCATATATAGCTAACTTGCCCTGTGTCTTTATTGCAGTGTAAGCATAATCATTTGCAAGCGTCTATCCGTCTATCATCGGTGTGATCTAAGTAGCTCTTTTCTACAGGTGTTAGTAAGCAGGTTAGGTTATTGCGGTGCGCATAAGCTGTCCCAAATGTCAGTGTCGGCTCAAAGAAACCCCTAACTAATTTTATGCTGTGTTCTTTAGCTAATTTATTTAGAAACTCAATCACAGGCACAAAGGAAAACACTACATCTGAGTTAGAATAGAAGTATTGAACATGTTCTTGATCATAGAATCTTGTTAACAGCAAACTACAGCTTATCCCGTAGGTTAGTGGCAGACTATGATAAGTAACCCCTTCTTGTACTGATGAAGGAATCTTTGTGCACACATAGCAATTCTTCGCATCCATTGTGTCAACATACTCATTCAGCAAGCGATAGAAGACATTGATAGATAGTTCCCCTTTTGAATTAGTTCCCTCATGCAAGTATTTTGCATCCTGCTCAAACTTCTCCCATGGTGTTAGTGTAGCAGTTTCAGGATTTGAAGCATTGTTAGTCACTTTCTTATCCACCAATGGCATTCCCGCAATCACACCTATAATTATTATTGCACACACAATTCCCAGAATAGAACTCAACCAACCACACATCCTACCCTTATTACTATTACTATTATCTCTAGTGTAACTCATGATCTGTAAAGAATCAGACAGCAGAATAATACAAAGCAAGCAATCAACTTGAGGACGATCTAAAAGTTCTTTTTTTTCTTTTTTCTTTCTTTCTCTGTGCAAAGTCTCTCTCTTTCTTTTTGCAAGTACCCCATTCCAAATACTACTGAACCAATTCCCTACTTTGGTAATTCCTTTCCCAACTTTTTCCCAAACTCCAGGTTCCTCAGCTCTTTCAAATCTGCACTATCTCTTGTTAGGTTAGTAAGCATACCTCTAATCTTTTTATTATTATGTCACCAACGACAGCAGCCGCTGTCTCTCTCTTTTGTCTAGTATGTTGTAATTCAGACATTTTAGGAATTTGTTTTAAGTCATTAATCTGGTAGATCTTGGGAAAAACTATTCCCAAATAACATGTCCTATACCATCCCTTTGGAAGACGGTAATAAGCATTAAGTCCACATATATAATAGATCCCAGGGATCGCTGGATCCTGTCCATTTAACATGAATGTCCATTTACTCTGAAACAAAAACGCATGTGTCATGCTCAGATTTTGGCCTATATATACAAAGCCTTCCTACGTGTAATGCATATATAGCTAACTTGCCCTGTGTCTTTATTGCAGTGTAAGCATAATAATTTGCAAGCGTCTTTCCATCTATCATCGGTGTGATCTAAGTAGCTCTTTTCTACAGGTGTTAGTAAGCAGGTTAGGTTATTGCGGTGCGCATAAGCTGTCCCAAATGTCAGTGTCGGCTCAAAGAAACCCCTAACTAATTTTATGCTGTGTTCTTTAGCTAATTTATTTAGAAACTCAATCACAGGCACAAAGGAAAACACTACATCTGAGTTAGAATAGAAGTATTGAACATGTTCTTGATCATAGAATCTTGTTAACAGCAAACTACAGCTTATCCCGTAGGTTAGTGGCAGACTATGATAAGTAACCCCTTCTTGTACTGATGAACAAATCTTTGTGCACACATAGCAATTCTTCGCATCCATTGTGTCAACATACTCATTCAGCAAGCGATAGAAGACATTAGTAGATAGCTCCCCTTTTGAATTAGTTCCCTCATGCAAGTATTTTGCATCCTACTCAAACTTCTCCCACAGTGTTAGTGTAGCAGTTTCAGGATTTGAGCATTGTTAGTCACTTTCTTATCCACCAATGGCATTCCCACAATCACACCTATAATTATTATTGCACACACAATTCCCAGAATAACACTCAACCACCAACACATCCTACCCTTATTACTATTAGTATTATCTCTAGTGTAACTCATGATCTGTAAAGAATCAGACAACAGAATAATACAAAGCAAGCAATCAAATTGAGGACGATATAAAAGTTATTTTTTTTCTTTTTTCTTTCTTTCTCTGTGCAAAGTCTCTCTCTTTCTCTGCGAGTATTTACAGCGATTTACTCACTCCAGGACCCCTTTGTGAAATCAGGTTAACAGTGTCACATCCGGTAATTTATCAGCCTCTTTTCTCAGATTATCAGCTTTTAATTTTCTATTTCAATTCAACACAGTCTCTTTCTAAAATTAGATTCAGGTGCCGTAGTATTGACCCGGAACCTCGCGATCAAAACAGAACGCCAAGAATTCTTGTTGCCATTCAGCTGATGTTGCATACGCCCATTCAGGACCTGCGTACCTTCTGTTTGCAACTCTTTTTCCTTTCAGTTTGCGATCACCCTGCAACTCTCCTTCACTAAGATCTTCTTTCCTGGTTGTACCAACTTCTTCCTCTATTGTTTCATTAGGGATCACTTTCTCTCCTGCAGCTTGTGGTTCCGGCCAATTATCTCCTTTAATTGTTTTCTTTCTGCTTGGCCTTTCAGGACGTTGAACAGCACCCTCCTCTTGTGCTATAGTGTTTTCTCTTGATGGCTCTGCAAGCAGCTCAAGAGGAGTCAGAACACCTCGACTTCCTTCTGCTTCACTCCCTTTGCCTTCAGAGTCAGTTATGGGCTCAATTTCAAACCTGTATCCATCTGCTTCTGGGAGAACCTTTCTCTGTGTCGGTTCCCCTGATGACCCAGCTGAGATAGGCTCACTGTCACTCCTCTGGATCTCGTTTTGAGTGATTAAGCCGTCCTCAGCGGGCTCTCCTTCAGTCTCAGTTCCCCTTTGAATACTGTCCGGCCCTGAGACTTCCTTCTCTGCAGCTGTTGTTTTGGACACTTCAAGTTCCTCATCAGTTCTTTGTGTGACTGGCATGTATCTAATTTGGAAGACCTGCACATTTCACAGCAGTAGTAGTTGTCAGTATTACTTGATACGGCCCCTTCCAACGTGGCTCCAGTTCCAACTTCCTCACGTGTTTCTTGACAACCACCCAGTCACCGGCTTTCAGGGTGTGACCTGGATCACTTATCGGTGGCAATGTGGTAGCCTCCACCTGGTGAGAGAAAGAGCGGACCACGTCAGCCAGACCCTTGCAGTAGTCCAACACCATATCATCCGTGATATTCACAAGAGCATTTGCAGGTACTGCGGGCAATCGCATAGCTCGGCCCATGAGAATTTCATGAGGAGACAGTCCTGTTTTCTTGTCAGGGGTGTTTCTCATTGACATCAACACTAAAGGCAATGCATCTGACCACTTCAAATTGGTAGCTGCGCACATTTTTGCCTTTCTCGACTTCAAGGTACCATTCATCTGCTCCACTAGTCCTGATGCTTCAGGGCGATAGCTACAATGCAACTTCTGCTCAATGTTTAATGCGGCACACAAGAGCTTAATCACCTCATTGTCGAAGTGTCTGCCCCTATCTGATTCTAAAGAGATCGGAAACCCGAAACGTGGTATCAACTCCCTAAGCAACAGCTTTGCTACTGTGAGACTGTCATTCCTATGTGTAGGGTAAGCTTCAATCCAGTGTCTGAAAATGCACACAACTACCAACACTTACCTCAATCCTCCACACACAGGCATCGCAATAAAATCCATCTGCATCCTGCTAAACGGACCTCCAGCTCTCCCAACGTGGCTCAAATTCACCACAGTCCCTTTTCCTGCATTTATCTGCTGACAGATGATGCACCTGTGACAGATGACTTCTGCAGCTTGTCTCAATTTTGGATTGAACCAATCGATTTTGAACAACCTGATCATTGTGTTTCTCCCTACATGTGTCTGACCATAGTAAAACCTCGCAAACTGTGACAAAAGACTGTTTGGCAAAACCATTTTTCCCTCCTCTGAAACCCATAAGTCATCAAATCTCTGTACGCATTGCATTCTCTGCCAGGAACGTTTCTCCTCTTTGCTGGCACGTCCCTGCAGTGATTTTAGCTCATCTAATGTGTCAACCACCCTTAATGCAAAGTTTAAGCATGTTTCATTTTCAATTTCAGGTAACAATTCCCACTGATCTCGAAACGATATACAATTCAATGCACAAAACCTTGCGACTTGATCTCCATATCCATTTCTCATTGACACAAAGTCTTGTGACTTCACATGAGCATTGCATTTTACCATGGCAATTTCAAGAGGTAACTGAATCGCATGCAACGAATCTTTAATCTTTTTGCCATTTTTCACTGGAGAACCAGAAGAGGTCATGAAACCCCTTGGTGACCATAACTGGCCATAATCATGTACAATTCCAAATCCGTATCTGCTGTCAGTATAGATAGTGACTTTCAGGTTTTCGGCTGCGTGGCATGCTCTAGTAAGAGCAATTAATTCAGCCACTTGAGCAGCGTACACTCTTTCAAGCCAGGAAGCTTCTAAGATACCAGTGATTGTACACACGGCATACCCAGCTCTCAGTACAACTACTGCGTCTCTCAAGCATGAACCATCAACAAAGATAATGTAATCATTTTCTTCATGTTGGGTATCTTTAATATCAAGCCTTGGTTTGGTGCACAGATCTGTTACCTCAAGACAATCATGTTCTACTTCCTCGGCATCATTAATGTCTGCATTATCAATACGAAGTAAAGTTGCTGGGTTCAATACAGTACATCTCTTAAGGGATACATTCAGTGACCCCAGTATAATTGTCTCGTATTTAGTAAGACGTGCATTTGTCATACGCTGCGTCTTGGTTCGGGTTAACAGAATTTCAACTGAATGGGGGACCATTACTGTTCAAGGATGTCCCATCACTATTCCTTTACACTGGGTGAGGCTTTGGCCAACTGCTGAAACTGCACGCAAACAACCCGGTAAGACTGCTGCGACTGGGTTCAAAGTAGCTGAAAAATATGCTACTGGGCGGTTTGCACCTCCATGGACCTGTGTCAGGACAGACAAAGAACAAGCATCACGTTCATGACAAAACAGTACAAAAGGCTTTGTGTAATCAGGCATACCTAAAGCTGGTGCCCTGCACATACTTTCCCTCAATTCCATGAATGCCTTCATCTCTTTCTCGGACATGGTTATGGCACCCGGGCCATCCTGAACTTCTTTAACAGTCATTCTCACCAAGGATTAAAAGATAATTGAGAAGTTGGGGATCCACTGACGAAAGTAGCCCACCATTCCCAAAAACATCCTAACGTCTCTTTTTGTTATCGGGGGATTCATCTGCAGTATGGCTGTCACTCTTTCCTTGGATATTTTTCTCGACCTTTTCTCAATCAGGTGACCTAAGTATTTGACCTCTTTCTGACAGTATTGCAGCTTCTTTGGGGACACTTTGGGGGTCAGTCTGACCCTGGCGGACTTGGACCGCCAGGGCCACGAATGACGGAAGCACCGCCAACAGGCTGGCGGTGCTTCAATCCCCATTCCGACCGCGGCGGTAAAGCCGCGGTCGGATTGCCAGGGCCGGCGGTCATCCGCCGTTTTTGCTCCGGCTGGGAGAATCCTCCAGGGCAGCGCTGCAAGCAGCGCTGCCCTGGGGATTCTGACCCCCGTACCGCCAGCCTGTTTCTGGCGGTTTTCACCGCCAGGAAGAGGCTGGCGGTAACGGGTGTCCTGGGGCCCCCTAACAGGGCCCCGGCCTGCTTTTCACTGTCTGCATGGCAGACAGTGAAAAGCGCGACGGGTGCAACCGCACCCGTCGCACCGCCGCAACACCGCCGGCTCCATTCGGCTACTGTATTGCGGCCTCATTCCCGCTGGGCCGGCGGGCGCTAACTTGGTTAGAAATGTCAAAATGGGGGCTGTGGAATTTTGGCCACGTGGCGGCCAAATGCCAGTTTCCGCCTGGCGGGCGGCGGTAGCCGCCCGCCAGAGTTGGAATCACCCCCTTTATGTCCATTCTTTCCCAAATGGTTTAGTAAGGCAATTGTGTATTACCTGCAGTCATCTTTTGTTCTGGATGCAATTAATAAATCATTAATGTACTGCACTAATGTCGAACTGAAAGGCAGTTCTAATGACTCCAAGTCCTTCTTTAGTATCTGATTGAAGATGGAAGGTGACTCAGAAAACCCTTGAGGAATTCTGCACCAACTGTAAACCTTATCCAGGAATTCGAAACTGAAGAGAAATTGGCTATCCTAATGAAGAGGCACCGAAAAGAATGCTTGAGACAGGTCCACAACTGTGAACCACTCTGCATCACACGGAACCTGAAACATGATCACAGCTGGATTTGGCACTATGGGGCAACACTTTACCACTATCTCATTTATTTTCCTCAGGTCTGGAACAATTCAAACTTTCCCACAAGGCTTTTTCAGACCCATTATTGGTGAATTACACAGGCTACTCCGCACTTCTTTCAGAACCCCTTGCTTCACAAAGTCCTCAATCATCTGCGCTACTTGAATGAGGACGTCTTGTGCCATGTGGTACTGCGGTACCTGGGGAAACACTGCATTCGGCTTCACCTCTTCTTTAACCGGTTCTACTCCTTTTATTAGTCCCACTTCCTTTCCTGTCAGGTCCCACACTTTCTCTGTCACTGTTCCCTGCAACTCAGGTGGTAGATCAGTTCCTGTAAGCATCGGGAATAGGGTTATCAAAGGGTATTCCTCATTTGCGGTCTCCGTCTCTAACTCTGGAAACTGACCTTCGTCCCCTTCATCATCACTGTTTGTCTGCACCTCAATCCCTTCATTGGAACAGGTAATCAAACACCTTGTTTTGCACAGTAAGTCTCTTCCCAGTAAGGATACAGGGCTCGAGTCACAGACTAAAAATTTGTGTAATCTCTGGAAGTTACCAATCTCAACTTGGACTGGATCTGTAATCGGATTTGTCAGGAACTGGTTTGCTACTCCTACCACTCTTATGGTACGCCCCGAAAGTGGTAATTTCGGAACCTCTGCACTTCTAACTGTAGAGCGTGTAGCTCCTGTATCAACTAGGAATAAGACCTTATGACCCATCACCTTTCCCTCAACATAGGGTCCCCTCTGGTCTACTTCTAGGGAAGGTGCAAGCCGGCACTCCTCACTGTCTGAACAATCATCCAACCATTCATCGTTTATTCCATCCTCATCACGCAATGGGAACTGTTGTACTGTGTTATTTTGACTCATTGTTTGACCGGTGATCTGTTGAGGAAGCATCACCTGTTGCTGTCCCATTGGAGCTAATGGTATCTGCATTTGCTGTCTAGGTACCATGGGAATCTGCTGTTGTGCCTGCTGCATTTGTGCTGGTTGAACACGTGGCATTTGCATCTATTGCATAGGTTGGAGACCCTGCATCTGCACCATGTTGTTCTGAAAATTTTGATTTTGGCCCCTCATTTTTGGACCCTTCACATTTTGAAATATACCGACATCATTGCTTTGTTGAACAACACCATCCTGCACCACCATTGGGCATTCCTGCTTCCAGTGCCCCACACCCCCGCACGCGTGACATGGTGACACCTTTTTCATCCCCTGCACATCATTTTGTACCACAACAGTATTTATACCTGGACCACGGTTCACAAAACCTCCTCGTCCTCGACCTCTTGGTTGCGTCTGAAACATTCCATTCCCCTGCGGTTGCTGCTGTACCACCTGCTGTATTCCATTCCCCTGCATCCCTGCTTGCGCTGCCTTAATCTGCATCACCATCATCTTCTCCTTCAACTTTCTCTGTTTCAACTCAATCTCGTCACTACAGTATTTCGCATACTGCAACACCTCATCAATCGGCTTTGCTTGCCAACAGATCAAATGATTATTAATCATCTGGCTAATTTCTGGTCTCAGCCCTTCAACAAACCTGAACACAAGATGATTCATGTCTTTCGGCTCAATGACCTCAGTGCCACTGTAATGTTTGAATGCTTTCAACAATCTCTCATAGTAAGCATGAATCGACTCTTTGGCCTCCTGTGATGTTCGATCAATTTTCTGCCAATCAGTCACTTTCTGCAACACTTTTTGCTTCAAAAACTCAAACACTTTATGATAGTACCTCATCACTTCTGCGGATGGTGCTCCAGTAACCTTATCCCTTGCCGGCTCCTCTATCGGCCAATCTATGCCGCTCTTGCACTCAAGCCATAAATCAGGTGGAACTATAATCTCAAACAGGGTATTCAAGTCCTCCCAGAGACATTTCGCAAGCTTCACAAATCTGTCTGTCTGCTGGTACCACTCTATCGGCTTTTCTCTCAACCTGGGATAATCATTTGTGAATGACAGGATGTCACCTCTAGACCACGGTACATGGACTAGAACCCCTCCGGCTGTCTTTCTCATTGGTAACATTTTTATTGTCCCCCGAGTCCGGTGCGGCTTTAGCCTGCTTTGGTTCCGGACCATCACCTTTCTCTTTATCTCTCTTATTTGCCCATCTGCCTTCCCATTTCTCTAAGGCTCTCCAAATTTGAGCACTCTGCAGTATTTCTTTGAGGTGTGCCTTCATTCCGGTAGACCTCATGTGCTCGAAATCTTTAGGCTCGAAGTCTAATCTGTTACTTCTTTTCAAATGTTTAGTACTCTCAATGTCTATGATGTATTTATCCGCCAGGTTTGCCAACCTCTGATGCACCGTGTATGACTCTAGTCTGTTCACCCCCATTTTTCCTTCCACTAGTTCCATAGCTTCTACACCCAGTCTCACAAAATTCAAGAATTTTTCCCTTTCTGACGTCTCTGTGGTCACAGTAGTAGTATGCGGAGTGTTGAGTTTGTCCAACCACTCGTTCAATTGTTGCGCTGTTAAGCCTTGCAACAAAATATTTCCAGACTGCACCATTGGTGTCTGTGTCGTATTTGTACTCATTACCTGTGGGGTTAGTGTTCCCAACCCTGCTTGCCTCATTGTCTCCAAAAGAACCCCAATCGGACTAAAGTCTAACCAAGATTTAGACCTTTCGACTGTCTGTTCTCCCTGCAAGTATCCTGTGGACCCTCCTCTTATTGCCTCTTGGGTCATTACTCCCTGATCACATACGCCAGGCTTACCCTGGGCATACAGCGGTACTGGTGGACCAACAGTAATTGGCAATGATATGGCAGCTGGTGTCTGACCAGGTCCCAAACCCTGTGGAGCATTAACTCCCATAGCTTGATTCATCATAGGTGCTGTAGCTACTGACTGCGGTCCTGCAACTGAAGTGTAACTCAGAACCAGCTGTTGCTGCGGCTGGGACAGCAATTGCGGAGTTGGTTCAATCTGCACTAACTTTGATCTTGTGTATACCGGATCAGGCGGCACCATCAGACTCGTAGTTGTTTTCAATACTGGAACATCAGGATAAATCCTTTGAATCTGTGGTGGCTACAACTGTATCTGAGTGTCTGGCGCAGTGGGTACACTGACACCATTTTGTATCAAAACTGTATCATTTGTCTGCACTGCACTTGTGATACCCATATTTTGTACAGGGTCTTCATAACTGACACTAGTTCTCTGTACGTTATCATTTATGGCATATGGTGGCGGGCGATCATGTAACAACTGATTTAGAAATTCTTCATTGTCTGAATCATCTGCGTCTGCCCAAGACCTCTGAGTCTCCTCTGGCTTACTAGAGCCCCTGTTTGTCTTACAAGTGGCTTTCTTTCCCTGTGTCTCGTCTTCTTGTGTTATTGCCGGAAACATTTTAAGTCCGTCAACTACTCCCCTTCTCCACATCTTGCTCTCATTATCCCATCTAGCCTCAGCTAAAGTCTTTTCTGCTCTTTTCATTCTCCTTTCAAATTTCTGCTGTCTCTGTCGTATGGCCATCAAATCCCAGATTGCTAATACCTCATACTGAGCTGGTCTCGGAGGCGGTTTTTGTACACTTAACATCATTCGCAAATTTTCCAAAATCCTTACATTAAACAGCCCGTATTCCGGAAACGCTAAACATCCCTCCTTCTCTGTCAATTTGCATCACTGTTTTATCCAAAGACATGGCGCAACTCCCTTCTCCTCCATTACGATATAAGCTGGAGTACCCTCAGGCGGTGTAGGCTCCCCCACACTCGCTGTAATATATGTATCTCCCCTCAAATCACTCTTTAGAGCCTTGAAAAACTTCATTTTTGCGTCTTTTATTCTGTTTTAGAATCTAATCAGGAAGTGACTTTAATTCCCAGAACACTCTTCACCCACCTTTCTCAACCTATTGCCTCTTACGGACGGCTGCCAATCCATGCGCGACCTCTCTCAGCAACTAACCTATCCCAGTGCGGCTCAAATGATGTCACACTCACACACACTGCAGCTGCAAAGCCTTGCGAGCACCTTTAACAACAAAAACCCAAAATTTGGCGGTTTACTACGGGAAGGGTAACACAGTTGCTTCGAACTTTACAGAGATTTCACTTGAAGCCTCAGCCGCTACTCTCTCTTTCTCAGCTCCCGAACTCGCAAGTAGAATTCGACCCGCAAATCCGACTCTTGGATTGTCAATGGTTCGTTCTAGTGCACTTTAGAACTTGCCAAATCTCCATCGAAGGTTTCACTCACACAATTTGACTCAAACTCGACTTGTCAACCACGCCCGATTGACCTATTAAACCGCACAAATTACAACATAAACCCAAGTGTCTCCTACACTTGTCAATATACTCCAGGTCCGTACATCACCAACAACCACGTGGATAATTTTTTAGCACAAAGCGCCACACCCACAGGAAGTTCGCCGACTTCCCTACTCTCATACTGCGGAGTATGCCCACTCCTACTAGAACAACATTACCTGACCTAAATCCACACAAACTTCACAAATCGCCTGCAATATGCATAAGCTGATCAAGCGCAAATTCTACACCACACATGCTAGAACGCCGAGAACATGCCCAACTCACGTAGGCGAGCTCCGAGATTCCGGGAAAGTGATGGGGAATTTAGAAATGCATCATACCTCCAATTTGCAATATTTCGAAAAAAACACTTTTAAACAATGGTCCCTTGTCCTAGGGCCCCAAAGGGCCTAAACGGTTGCTCTGCTACCAGAACTGTTAATGCGTCCCTTTATGACTAATTTACTCACATTGGGACTCGTTTTAGGCCAATGAATCTTTTGACCCTGATTGAAGACCCCTTAGGACGAGACAACTAATCAGCATGTCAATCAATATGTCAATAACGTCATCAATATTTACCACATTAAGACAATTCAAATTAGTCAACGACATTAATAAAACTCAGAAACCACCATGACCTTGCAGTCATGAATAACCACACCAGTTTAGTACTATGATATGAAGTGTATTCCCTATTGGTTACAATTCTACTAGCAAGTTTATTAGTCTCAAAACCAAGAAATACATTAGCATAGTCACAATATGGCAACTCTGATAAGATTTCATTAAATCAAGAATCACGAATATTAGAATATAGCATGACGTCAACATAGGTTATCCTTAGCAGAGTATCATTATCATGTTATTCAATAAAGCATAGATTCAGTCATTTGTCTATTTGTGTCTGTTTAGTGAACCCCTCATCTAACCTTGAATTAGCATTGGCATGTTGGGCTTCATGCAAAACAATTTAGCAACACCAATTTAGAAAAACATCTAACTATGGTCTCTGTCAAAAGAAGCAGTAGGTACCTAGAAAGGAAAAGCAAACAGACAATATATAGTTACCCTCCGTATTGGGTCAGCATACAGGTTCGGTCTTCGTCCTCAGGACATCAGTTGATTCGCCATCAGGAATTCAGCAGTCGGGTAAAGGGCACTTCCCTCATAAGGAGGTAAAGTGTAAACGGGCAATATAAGGCAAGGATGGTTTTAAGAACCAAACAGCAAAGTCTCTATGCAGAGTGACAAAGTGTATGGGTCATAGCAAAACGTGACAGCATCTCCCTCTCATCTATCTCCTAGTCTCCTATTCTGATTTACTCCCTTGTGTCAAGGGTTTTTATCCCTTTTCCGTTGTACCATCCCCTAAAAGTTAATTGGTTGGGGTCAGTACCCCACTATCTCACTCCAATAGAGTTTCAATGACTTCATTAAATTTGTCACCCCATAACAGTTCTCACGTAGTTTATTGGTCCTTATGATTGACGTCTTCAGTGGGTAGAATGTCCGGTATGATTTCATACTCTCATGGTCCTCTTTGCATCTTCAGTCAGTGGTTCCATTGTCTGTACCGGTTCAGGCGACCTTGTACCTGCGAGTAGTCTACACTGTTGCATTCAGCAAGAATGTTTCACTAAGCAATTTGAATTTCATGAGAACGGATCTACTACAGTTACATTCATCTTCTAGCTTTGGAAAAAACACGAGTTCATGACCTTCAGCAGGTCAGCACACTGCACGTTAGAAAAACACATTTAATATGAAACCAGGCAGCTAGGCCTCGACTCATGCTAACTAAGGCCTAATGATTTATTAGCAGAACTTTAACTTATAACTTTTATTATTAGTGCAAAATGTAGATTTTCCTAGTTTATGACGGAAAGTCTTAATTTTATTAAAGACATGGAGGCAAGTATTACGCGTTTCTTTTCTTACTTTAATCTATAGCAGCAGTCAAGAAGAAAAAACTACAAATCCCTTAAGGCTAACAGAAACAGCAAATGGGATTAAAAACATAGTACGAACATATCCACCAATGGTAATACCCTCATGCCATTATGATGTCACTTGACTTGCAAGCAGCCCTCTTTTCTTGCGAACAAAGTCAATCATAAGTAAATAACGGAAATAATGAACACAGAATAAACAATGCCATAAGGAATGCAAACACATCAGAGCAAAAGTCCAAAATTCCACCGAGGTAGGTACGCTCCGACAGACCAGGAGGAGAAGTTTTCGAACTTGGAGGAATCAGAGAGTTAATCCGAAACGAGGCGTTGAAGCAGGATGGACCTCTAAGTCGCCGGTTGATTGGAGGAAACTGGCGCTGAAAGAAAGGGAGGGAGAAACAGTATTGAAAACTAGAGGCGGGATAATACTTGCCTCTGTGTCCTTAATAAAGTTAAGACTTTCCGTCATAAACTAGGAAAATCTACATTTTATGACAAGACCGGAGGCTCCTATTATGCGAGTTTAAAGCATATTAATTACATTAAATGAAACACTATCGACAGGTTTGCAATAAAAAACTTTAAATATATTGTCATTAGACCAATCTGCAGATTTCAGAATATCCCCCAGACGGGAGCCGGCCCAGAAGGCTTTAGAAGCCATGGCCGCTCTGGAGGAATGAGCCCCAAATCTGGAAATATCAATACCCGCTAAGGACATGATCCATCTAACCCAACGTGCCAAAGTGGTGGATGAAACCGGGTTATAGGGTTTCCTGAAAGAGATCAGGAGTTTGGAAGCAAAGGATGTTCTTAAATCTGCAGTTCTTTGTTCATAAACCTTTAAGCATTGACCCACACATAATTTCGGATGTTGTGGAAAATAAGGATAAAAAAACTGACCATAAGTAAGTCTTAGTCCGTCGTACAACCAAGAACAACACCCCCGAAGGAGTGAATTGACGGTTGGAGACGTCCAAAGCTTTAACGTCCGATAAACGTTTAATAGAAACCAAAGATAATAACATTGTTAATTTAGCAGATAACATTTTTAATGATAAAAGTGAATTGTCTGGCAGAGACATCAAATATTTCAGAACAACATTAACGTCCCACAAAAGATTGTACTTCGGTAGAGGAGGATTGGAAAATATTACTCCCTTCAATAATCGGCAAACCAACGGATGTTCGCCTACTGGTTTCCCGTTGACGTGGGCATGATGAGAAGAAATGGCTGCCCTGTAAAGATTGAGAGTGCGGAAAGCTTTACCTTTACTGGCCTCTGCCGCCAAAAAAATTACTCCAAAAATTACATCCGCTGAAAAGGGATCAATATGTTTTCCCAAACACCAGCTATACCATAAGGACCAGGCCGATTTATAAGCCTTCTTGGTGCCAGGGGCCAGGAATTTGAGATGTATTGAGAAGCCTCTGCCGAAATGAGAGGGAAAGGTTGGGGATTCCCGAAGTTTTCCAAGCAGATAGGGTGAGAATATTGTCCACAATGAGGGGGTGAGGATGTTGAAGAGGGTCCAATAGAAGGTCTGGAAAGGACGGGAGTAGTAAGGGAGAATCCACTGAAAGTTCCAGAAGAGTGGGAAACCATACCTGGGACTGACAAAATGGGACTTTAAGAATTAGAGAGGCATGTTGACGTCTGAGATGTGCTAAAACCCTGTTGATCATGATGAAAGGTGGAAAGGCGTAGTTGAGGGAAAGTGACCAATCCTGTATGAAAGCATCTGATGCCAATGCTAAGGGATCTGGCCGCCAGCTGTAAAACTGAGGAAGCTGGGTATTCAGACGAGAAGCGAACAGGTCTATAGAAAGAGGACCCCATAATGACTGAACTTTGTGGAAGATTGATGGATGTAGTCTCCAATCGCTGGAGTCTCGAAGATGACGAGAATGCCAATCTGCTACGGAATTGAGAACTCCTGGAAGGTATTCTGCATGAACCGAAAGATGGTTTAAGAGGCAAAATTCTCAGAAGCTCTTGGCTAAATCCGCAAGAGGTTTGGATTTTGTGCCACCGAGGTGATTTATATATCTGACCGCCTAAATATTGTCCATCCTGAGAAGGATTGCACAATGAACTTTGTGTTTTGCCAGGCTTCTGATTGCAAATTTGCCGGCAAGCATCTCTAAACAATTGATGTGCAATTTGGACTCCTCGGAGGACCAAATACCTCCAGTCGAGATGGGACCACAGCGGGCCCCCCAACCCAGATGACTTGCATCTGATTCTAACACAAGATCTGGGGCTGATGGAAAAATACTTTTCCCGTTCCAAGCATCTAAATGGTCTATCCACCATTGAAGCTCCGTGCGTGACTCGAGATCTAGGGGAAGGAGGTCTGAATACGATAGCCCTTTTCTCAAATGTTGGATCTTCAATCTTTGAAGTGACCGATAATGAAGAGGACCAGGAAAGATTGCCTGGATGGAGGAGGAAAGAAGACCTACTATTCCAGCTAACGTCCTGAGAGAAATGAGAGAGCTGCGAAGAATTTGTAGAATCTCTGACTTTATGGATTTTATTTTTACCGCAGATAAAAGAAGAGTTGCGGACAGAGAATTGATCTGGAATCCCAGGAATTCGATGACTTGAGTGGGAACTAAGAGAGATTTTTCTGTGTTTATTATAAAGCCTAAATTTTCTAAATTAGAACAAGTAGTTTGTAAGTGACCGAGAAGAGTTTGAGAAGACAGACTTAAGATGAGGATATCGTCCAGATAAATTAGAAGTCTTATCCCCTGAGCCCTCAAGAATGCTACCACGGGCTTCATGAGCTTGGTGAAGCACCAAGGGGCTGACGATAGACCGAAGGGCAGAGAGGTAAAGTGATAATTTTGATGCAACCATTGGAATGCTGAAGAATGGTCTCCATTTTGAAGTGACGATAAACCACAAACCGATTGAAATGTTTTAGGTTGATAACTGGCCGCATCTTTTTGTTCTTCTTTTGAACTAAGAAAATTGGACTGGTAAAACCTAACGGATGTAGACAAGTGACTGAGATCGCTTGTTTTTGTAAGAAAGAGTTTACCTCGAGAGATATGAGACGAACCATTTCTGAGGAAAAATGGGGAGGAGGAAGGGCATACACTTGCACAGGGGTAGAATAAAGTTCTATTTTGTAACCCTGAACTGTGTCTAGAATCCACACATCTGAGGTCATTGTTAACCAATTTGAAAGAAAATGGTAAATACGACCCCCTGTCGGAAAGGAACCGACCTGAGGGCTTACCTGTTGGATTGGATGCTCTTGACCTCTTGAAAGACCTGGAACAGAAACCTCTGCCTCGTTGGGGATAGAACTGCGGTCTAAATTCTTGATACGAGGTGTTGTAGTATCCTGTGGAGCCTTGATTAGCGAATCCGCGGCCGGTAAAGCGACCCCTGCCTCTACCGGCCCTGGCAAAAAACACATTGATTAAACATTTTCCTCATGGACTGTTGAGCTTTATCCAATGAAGTAAATGTAGCCACCTATTTACTGAGGTCCTTTATGAAAAATTCCCCCCAAAGTTGTCCATCTGTTTGAACGTGAGGTTGTACGGTCGCCAAGTTAATTAATTTGGGATCCAGTTTGATAAGAAGGCCCTTGCGTCGCTCATGAATAAGAGAGGAATTTGCGTTCCCCAGTAGACAGAAGCAGCGCTGAACCCACAAAGATAACTCTTCCGGGTCTAAAAAAGTACCTTCCAACCTGGCCGACTCAACCAGATCAAAAATCCTAGTAAGTGGACCAATAACGTCCAAAGGTTTGTCCTGACAGGACGACCACGCTTTGTCCACTCCTTTACGAGGGTCCTTACCCAGCTTAGTAAAGAAGGTCAACATCTGCTGATCAATAGAAGGAGTAATGGTAGCCTTGTTCGGAAGAACAGGACAAGGGCATTCCGACTTCAGCTTGGTTCTAGTTTGTTTGTCTAGAGGTGAAAATAATTTTTGAGCCACATAACGACCCACATGGTCTGCTGGAAACCATTCGGTAGAGTTAGGGTGATGAATATGAGAGGGATCAAACATAGGAAAACCTTCTGAATCAAAAAGAGGAGGAACAGCTGAGGAAACTTTTGGTTTCTTTGGAGGAGGAACGGAAAAAGAATCATCATCATCCTTGTCAGACACATAACAGTCTGAGTCCACATCAGGCATGTCCTCATCCGTATCCGGGATGGCGGTAATAGGAACAGGAAGAACGACATTACGTTCTTTAAATTTAGGTTTTAAAAAAGGTTTTGAAGCCATATTGTTATACTCCTTGGCAGGAGCCTTGTGAGGAACCGCGTCCTCTGACATGTGTGAGATAGACTCACTCTCCTTTTGCGTCACAACACATGACTTGGTTGGTGGACGCTGACTGCATTCCCCCGCAGTTTGGGCCGAAGATTTGGATAACAAATTAGAAAAATTGGTTTCTAAATTTTTTGACAAGTTTTGTATAGAGGACGAAACTGCCTGATGTACAGAACTCCTTATAAAATTACAGAGTTCGTGTCTAATGTCTTCCAAATCACTAGAAACACCCTGTTCCATTGTGGAAATGTCAGGCTCCATGATAGGAAAAAATAAATAAATTCTGGAGCTAAAGCAAAACAAAGAAAAAACTGCAGTAAAATGAAGAAAATTAAGGCTATATAATCTTTTCTTAAATAACTTGCCAGGCAACCAGGGGTTAATCCTATAGAAAGAGAAGTGAAAGGGCCAAAACTCCTCCCCTGGGCGGAGTTTTTATAGATAAGCGAGCCGTTGGCACAACAAGAATTATTGCCTGACGGGGACTTGCCAGTGTAAGCCCAACAACAGCGATATTGCAGGTAAGAAATGGCAGTAAACGTGCAAGCATTTTCCAAGGAATGTCCTCGCTTCAGGAGCAACCCGAATAATGGTTGCTGCCTGAGGCGAAAGAATTCCAGGAACAACGCCGCCGCCGCGCACGAAGCGCGTTAGAATGCAAAAAACGTTCGGCTCAGGAGTAGCGCGACCGCTGGTGCCTGAGACCGAACAGAAAGCTAACTACAAAGCAAGTAATTGGAAAAAAATGCGGCAACTTGTCGACACCATGGTAAATTATACACAGCACGATAAAATTGAAATGTAATGAAAATAACGTTTAGTTAATAATATCGAAAGCCAAAAGACATGAGAGAAATGAAAAAAGACAACTTATCTTGACTGCAGCAGCAAGAAAAGAGGGCTGCTTGCAGTCAAGTGACATCATAATGGCATGAGGGTATTACCATTGGTGGATATGTTCGTACTACTTTTTTAATCCCATTGGCTGTTTCTGTTAGCCTTATGGGATTTGTAGTTTTTTCTTCTTGACTGCTGCTATAGATTAAAGTAAGAAAAGAAACGCATAATACTCGCCTCCGGTCTTGTCATAAAATTATATTCTTAACATAACATTTCATATTAATTTCTAAGTATATAAGCTACGCTCTCTCATTATCAAGTGCCCGGGATACCACAACAGCCCCCTAAAGGTCACCCTCATTACAGGCACATTACAGGCCTTTGTCCGGTTGTATGAAACCATTTTGTGTTTGCAAACCCTGCGCTTTGCAAAATCTCCGGGTTTACAAACACAGATTTAAAAAAAAAGAAATCATTTACCAAAACCATTTTGCAATTTCAAAATGCATTTCCGACTTGTAAAAATTGGTTTAGTAGCCCATATACAATTGCAGCTAGAAAGAGGCGTTAGGATCTTTTCCTTCCTAATTGCAAATCAGTATTGTATGGCTCAAATTTAAACCGCTGACCAGTTATTGGTACCGCAGAGGAGCTAGTACAGGATTTGTAAAGGGAAAGGGTTCCTCTAGGAACTCCTTCCACTTTGAAAAATTGTGTGGGCGACCTCAGGAGCGACGGGATGCAAGCTATGGTTTAGAGGACTGCTTCCTGCTCCCCCGAGGTCTTCCCAAATGTGAAATCTTTTTTTTTTTTTTTTAAGACAGAACAGATTCCTTTAAGGAACACTGACCACTCTAAAAATAAACAAAAAGGTTCCTGTTTTGGAGTACAAACACAGGATAGTTGTCTGCTGTTCCTTGCTTGTAGCCAATCACTGGGTCACAAATAGCACCCTGCCTAATTAGTATTCATTAGGCAGGTCTTCTTACAACTGTAGATTGCGCAGTATGACCTATTAGTACAGGGATCACATCACAAAAAACAGATACAGGCCACAAAAAGTGTGCAGTTTGCAACCATTGTTTGTGATGCCACTTCATAATAGGCCTTTTTTTTAACCTTTATTTTCAGTTTTTCAAACAATACAGCAGTTTTTTGAGTGTGCTGTACATAGCACAGTGCGTTTCCCTTGAGGCATTTCTCCATCCACCAGTATGGTTCCCTCCCTCCAGCAAATCAGTGTTATCTTACACATATTCCTCTAGGCTGTCCCTGTCTGTTGACTTTGTGTCAGCATCTGGGTCCAGAAGAATTTCACATAGATTTCGCCACACTGTGAGGTCCTCATCTACTTTTTTTCCCTTCTTCTAAGATTCATAAGGGTCTCCTCTGCTAGTGACCACTTTTGTACGACCCTGTGCCAGTGTTATATCTTGGGTCCCCCTTAACCCACTCATGTAATGACGATTCTGCTTTTGGCCAACACGAGTGCCAATTGTAAAAATCTTTATGCCTTTTTCCGGCTCTTTGACCTTTTTGAGGTTGCCCAGCAGGCAGCTCTGAGGAGTGTGGTCTGTTGTACGATGCTTGGTCCACTTTAAGCCCACTACCACGTGGGCCTAATAGCACTGCACTACCCGGCATTTACAGACCAAATGCAAAAAGTCCACCCTGCTAACATCACAGCAAGGGTAACTGTCCAGTCGAATCAGGACATGCAATGACGTTTTTTTAGGAGTTAAATAGGTCCTGTTCAGGAAATTGTAGTGTACCAGCTTAAAGCGGGCATTACAAGAGACGGTACGTGTAATGTCAGACAGTCGTACAGTCCCCATCGTCCAACAAGGTTTCTAAGCATCCCAGGCCACATGTGCCTGCAGCGGGGGACTTGCCGCATTAGCTAGCATAGCCTTATACAACAATGTAATTGAATGTTTGCCTGTTTTACAGGACAGTAAGATCCCCATAGTGTGAGTAGATTTGTGTAGCAGCATAAGAGTACCAGGTCAACTTGGCAATCACAGCTATGTCCAGCATGATTCAAGAAGTGCCCTGGCACTAGCGTCAATCCTTTGCAAGCCTCCTCAAAGGTTATGATAGTCTCTCCTGGATTTTAGATCCCTGAGTAGGGTACACCCACCCTCCTTCCATGCTTGAAAGGACATATTGTCCATGATTTGTCCAATCAGCATCCAAACCAAAGTTCTTGGTGGAATGGGGTCCGTTTCAGTACTGTCTTGGCAAAACGTCTCTATTGGACTATGTATGGGATATCTTTCAAGATCCTAACACCCTCCATTAATAATTCCAGCAGTCAACCAGATTCCTTCTTCCCTGCAAGCAAACTCTTTTCCCAGTTGTCTCGCATCCCGCCAGTTGGCTACGTGTTGTAGGTGTGTGGTGTAGTAATACAGGTCCAGTCGTGTCACCTCCAATTTCTCCTCTTTGTACAGTCTGGACAATGTAGTCAGAGTCTCCCTACTGCACCTGCCTGCACCATAGCAAGGAGCTAAGGATTGAGTTCAGTTGTCTGAACACCTTCATTGGGAGAGGGCATAGCGAGTTCTGCAGGACATATAAGCATATTGGCAATAGCACCATTTTGGAGAGGGCTAGTCTACCCATTAGGGAAAGGGGCAGTGTATATCAGAAAGACATTGACGTCTTGAGCGTATGCAGCACCGTGTCTTTGTTGAGGCGTAGTTTCTGTGTTCTGTGCCACCTTGATCCCCAGGTACCTAAATTGTGCCAGCTCCCAGAACAAGCTGATGTCCGGGAGGCGGTCCACCGGTGTCCTGACCAGGGACACGAGGGGAAACAGCAACGATTTGGAGCGGTTGAACCAGAGTATGGAGTGGTCTCCAGACTTATCCAGTAGGTGCAGCAGTGTCGCCAAAGCGACTCAGGGGAGGTGGGGGAGCGGAAGAGATTAAAATAAAGCTTCATCCGCTTATAGTGATATATGTTGGATGTCTTCCAGGCATATGTCCCAGTCCCACAGCTCTCTGCACACCCATGCCACCAGGGATTCCATCACGAGCACAAACAGGAGTGGCAAAAGTGAGCAGCCCAGTCGTGTCCCACAACCCAGGGACCCACTTGTCAGTGTCCAATGCTCTTAACACCTCGACGAAATAACTTCAGTCCACAGTGGCGAAAGCCTTTTCCAAGTTAGTTAACCCGATGGGCTGCTCAATGCTGGTAGCTGGGCCAGTTATTAAATCAGTTTATATGAAAGGGCAGCATGGGCAAGTCAGCTTGCCTACCTCACAAGAAGGATCAAGCACGGGCTGGTGTTCACATCCGTCTTGCTCCTGCATTCTCAAAAGCTCCTCTTTGGTGTATTAGAGTCTCAGCCTGAAATCTAATGAAAAACTGGCAGTGTGGCTGGCGTTGAGTTCTGGTCGAGCGCGGGCGGGTGCAGACGGGCTTGCCTTGCAGACACGCAGGCTGACCTGTTATATAGCCCACCTTCTAGGACGGGTGTGAGGGGCATGTCCAAAGTGCACTTCATCAAGCAGTAACTGTGCAGGCGGCATAAATAACTAAAGAGGGTCCAGCAACCCCTCCTGCACAGGTACAGGCTCTCTTGTCCTACACAAGTACTGGTAACACAATGTAAACAAACAAAAGTGGGTGTTAAAATCATAAAACCAACAGTTTTAAAAATGAAGCTTGAGAGCCTTGCAAATGGTGCCCATTCTGTCCTGCAAAGGAGCCATACACCTCAAAATAGTGTGCGCGAATGCATGCAAGGAAATTAAAAAGAGGAAAGGCTAACCTCGCTTTGTCAGCAGCACAAATGCGCAGTTTGATCAGGATTTGTAAAGTGTGGCTAATCACCTGAGAGGGTATATAGATGCTTGTAGGTCCTTGAGGCTCATTTAAATAGCCAGGTCTTGAGGGCCCTTTGGAATTCCTGTAGTGAGGTGTTGGTCCGGAGTTGCGTGGGGAGGCTGCACAAACAGGGGGAAAAGCAAGGGGAAAACGAGGGAAAAGCAAGAATCCACACAGAAACAGGGAGAAAAGCAAGGCCAAAGCAGTAAAAAGGAGGGAAAGCAAGGAAAAGGGACATAAAAAAACAAGGAGAAAGCAGTGAGAATGAGGGAAAAGGAAGGCAGAGTCACTTAAAACAGGGGGGGGGGGGGGGGAAGCTAGGCGAAGACCAGAGCATAAGCGATTTAGCAGCATGGGGAGAGCTGGGCCTTGGACCATCTGCTGTTTAGGTTGCAGACTTTAACAAAAAATGTTTCTAGCTCCACTGATCAAAAGTTACTAACAAACCAGCGACGTGTTGAGGCGCTGTGAAACAACTTTTTCTGAAGGTTGACTAGTCACTTTTCAGCCGCTTATTGCTGTGTTTGAGTGTTAAAGTGGTACTATTGAGGTGAAACTTTGGGGAGACGGTGTTAACATGAGTAAAAATGACAAAATAATGAAGTAATACTGTCACAAAATGTGGCACATTATGCAGCATAATTTTCTTTTGCTTGCCACATAATTTAGTGAACTCTGACTCATAATTTGATCCTTTGTTGCCACCTAATTCCTGATTCTCTGATCTAGACAATCTTGACTGAAGGGCTTCTAACTGGCGTGGAGCCTTATGGAGTCTGTTATTTAATTAGAATACTGATAGTGCCTTACAAAGATTAATAGGTGGACCTCAGCCTGAAAAAAACTATGAATGGGGTTTATTGGAACACTTTTATTAAAATGCATTGGGGTGGACCAGCTTTATTTGATCTGTGTCCCTGGGTGGCAAAACTAAAATCAAGAAGTCTGCGTTTGGGTCCTTCATTTCTGGATTGCCCATTTTATATTTCTCTCTTATGGGCTCTGGTCCCCACTGCCTACCTATTCGTTTGTGAATTTCTAGACTGTGTTGTTACAAAAAGATTGTCTAAAGGTTGTTTTAATGAGTAGATACTTGTCTGGTATGCTTAGAGACAGCGGGCTCGGTCTTCTACTGTGAACCATTTTGGATAATAAACGAACACTTGGCCATTAATAATAACTTGCCTGTCACTGAAGCACTCAGCGAAGAGTTCCGAGGTAAAGGAGTAAAGGTAACAGGATCCCTGTTGTCTTTTAAATCTTTTATGTAACCATACTCTGTTTATAGAAGAATGCATAGTCACCATGTATGGCTGGAACACATCCTCTTCACATGCAGACTTCAACCAACAAAATTGAAAAAGCAGTATCATTCGTGTTGGCTAATTATGAAGCGGTTTACATTCCGTGCAATATTGAGAAATTCTTCATGAATATCTGAAGTTTCTCGGACTTGGCAGGTACAGCTGACACGAGGGAGACTTTATCACCTCTGCTTGGCAATGCTGTAAATACGTAAGAAAAAAGATATTGTGAAACTGTCACTTGCGGTGCGCAGATTACTCAACCCCTCCATTTTTTGTGAGCTTCCAGCCAGAAGTCTGGTAGTGATAGCCCCTTTATAAGCTATAGGGGCTAGTTGTTCCAGACAACATGCTGGAGCTAAAACTCACAATGCTCCTAACATAAATGGTGATCAGATTAGGTTGTGCCTCATGAAAGGTTTTGACCATCGAAAAGGGGCCAGGTAGGACTTGAAAGTTGTATGAAGACAAGGTCTTAGGCGCTGTGGCCATGTAAGCCAACATTTTTAATGGTGCAGGAAATAATAAAACTTTTCCCCTGCTAAGCAATGCAGATATGAGTTTTGGCCAAAGGGAGTTCTTGGTTAATTCAATTAATACCATGTTGCCTGGGCGACCCTAAATGGCGGGACTACTTTTTGGTGATAATTTAGTTCGTAATATTTCACAATATTCTTAAGTATGTGTGTGATTTTACTTCATTGGATAGGACTCAGAATAATTTGGGAAGACTGTGGATATGTTTTTGCTGGTTGGGAGTTTTTCCGCAAGAGGGTTCAAAAGGTTCAACTATTATCAAGGTAGATTGAGTGTAGTATATTATGATTTCTTCCCCAAGTGGGGACATTTGGGCGAGGTGCTGCACATTATGCAAGAGCACAGCATGGACAGGCACCTCCAGGTAAATGTGTGCACAGGTTTTTTTTTCTTCTAAAAAGTATGGGGGCAAAGTTTCTGTGTGCGAAAGGTGCAGAATAATGCACATTTACATTTTAGTGGTGGTTTTAGTATATGTGATCAAATTTATAGGACAGATTGTACAGCATATAGTTCAGGTGGAACTTGATTTCCAAGGGTGCATTCTTTTTCTCATTCTATTTCGCAGTTAGTAGGTTTGAAGGTCAAGAGGGGGTTTTCAGGTGGAGCCATAGTGGAGTTTTCACCTTCAAATGAGGAGAGTGTGAGCAGCATTTGCTTAGTAAGGAAAAAATAAAGGGGATGTGATCAGTAATACGTTTTTAGTAGGTAAACCAGTTGGTGATCTACTGCCATTTTAGGTTGCTAGATACACTTCGTCCAAATGAGTTGCTGTTTCTGAGGGATTTGGATGTTTAGGTTAGATAGTAACAATGCTGATTTTTGTGTCCTAATTCGTTCTGAGTAACACGTTTTATTTCCTTTGACGCAGAAAGACCAAAGCTTGTCTCACGTTTGAGTTAGCCTCACCACCTTGGAGTTTAATGAAAATTATGATGATAGTTGTTACACATTTGAGGTCTTGAAGGGTTTTGTACTTTAATTCAATGTTGATCTAAATGTGTACTAGGGTAGTAAGGTTTTTGTGGATAATTTGGCTGTGGAATTAGAGTTGTTCCTTAATTTGAGATTTGTCAACAATACTCAGGGCCTCATTTTGAGTTTGGCGGGCAGCAGTGAACGCCTGCCAAACTCTTTCAGATGGAAAACCGCCACTCCGGTTGTCCGCCTGCTGGCCCTATTATGAGTGTTCCGCTGGGCCAGCGGGAAACAGGCCACAACATTGACGCTGGCTTGTAATCTAGCCGGCGGCAATGTTGCGGTGCGTTGGGTGCAACAGCACCCGTTGTAATTTTCACTGCCCGTAATTCGCACAGTGAAAAGCGTGACAGTGCTATCCATGGGGGCTCCTTCACTGCCCATGCCTAGTGCAGGGGTCCCAACGAGGCCCCTGGCACCCAACCTCTGCCAGCCTTCGCATGGTGGTGGGAATGCCATGCAAAAGCCGGCGAGAGAGGGGACTTGCAATCCGGAGGTCAGTGCTGCTTGCACTGCTGCCCTGGCGGATTAAGACCTCTGGCACCACCAGGCTGTCGACTGACGCAACCTGGCGGTGCCGGCAGTCAGACTGTGGTGGCTCCTCCAGGGTCGTAATGTGGAGGCCAGACTGCTGCTTTGGTGGCTGTCTGACCTCCACTGCAAGTCTGGCAGTCCAGGACTGCCAGACTCTTAATGAGGGGCAAAGTGTTGGAATCAACTCAAGTGGCTGATTTATATAGTTCTTGAGTTTCTGCAGTAAAATTAATTTTCTTTGTTTGCTTGTTACTACAATGAAAGTGATCAGAAAATAGCCACAATTTTTGTTGAAAAGGCATCTGTGTGACTTGAAGTGAGCAATTTAGGTAGACCTCTTTGTTATCCTAGGTTCAAACAGCTAATTCAGGACCCTTTGCATTACAGGGTTTTGCAGGATGAAAGGTCAAGCATTACAAGAGGACTATTGGTACACATTTTTGGTGCATTTGAATCAACAGTCAAAAGAGAAACTGCCTTGGTGGCTAAAGAATATGAAGACTTGGAATGATACAGCAATTTGTGGCACTCAGGCATATGTGAGTTTGTTATCACATGCCAGGGTGTCTAGAAGGGTGGTGAAAATTATGAGTGGAAAATAATTCCTGCTGTTTGGTGAAGACTTCTGGGGACAGATCAGTTATGTTGATGATGGACCTTGCTTAGGCAGTTTAATTATATAAACTGTCTAGAAGGCATGAGGTGAAAGCCTGTGGAATGTTATGAAGTATTGTTCCCCATTTTCTCTTTCCCAATGTGTGGCCAGATATTTGGAGGAGGGGAGTGTTTTTTCATTTGATTCTGTGGGTAATTATTCAGGTGAGTATGGTGAAGGGTATTTTTTTACTAATAACTCCATTTGGATGCACCCATATTGGTTTCCGAGTCTACTGGAGTTGTCGGCGTAGGAGTCTTAGCTGCTACGAGTTCTTCTTGAGTGATTGAAAAGTCCAGAAAGATTTTGACATGGTCTGTTCATGTCAGTTATTAGGTTTTGCAGGAACTGTGGGACATTAGAGATATGGCAAAGCAAATACAATCCTTACATTCCTGATTTTGCAAAGGGTTTCCATGCATCCTCTATTTCAGGGGAGAAGGTTATAGAAGACTGGTGGCTGAAGATTATTCCATTAGGCTGTGTTAGACTTCTAGGTAATCAGGTTTTATAGGGCAGCACTTTACAGAGCACCCTCCTGGTGCTTAGGCGCATCCACCTCAGCTCACCATCCACTCCAGCTCACCATCCGACCCTTGCCCTCACCACATCTTCAACAAAGCAAGCTCCATCGAGCACTCCAACTCTGGAAGATCATCAACAACTCCTTCGAGACCGCCACCTTCCCAGAGAGCTGGAAACACACCGAGATCTATGCCCTCCTCAAGAAACCTAAGGCAGGCCCAAAGGACCTCAAGAACTTCCTGCCCATCTCCCTCCTCCCCTTCCCGGCAAAAGTAATCGAGAAAATTGTCAACAAACAACTGACCCGCTTCCTCGAGGAGAACAACACTCTGGATTCGTCACAATCCGGATTCCACAGCAACCACAGCACCAAAACTGCCCTCATTTCCTCCACCGATGACACGAGGACCCTACTTTACAATGGCGAAACCGCAGCCCTCATCCTCCTGGACCTCTCAGACACCTTCAACACAGTCTGCCACCACACCCTACGCACATGCCTCAATGATGCAGGGTTCCTCAACAGAGCTCTTTACTGGACCACCTCCTTCCTGACGGGCAAAACCCAGAGAGTCTGCCTTCCTCCATTCCGCTCTGAAGCCACCAAGATCATCTGCGGCGTACTCTAGAGGTCTTCCCTCAGACCAACCCTCTTTAACGTTTACATGGCTCCGCTTGCAAACATGGTATGATCACACAACCTCAACATCGTCTCTTATGATGACATCCGGCTGATCCTCTTCCTCACCAAGGCTCCCGCCAAAACCAACCTCCATGAAGGAATGAAGGCCATCGCCTAATGAATAAAGAACAGCTGCCTGAAATTGAATTCGGACAATTCCTCATCCTCGGCTCGACCCCCTCTGCCTGGGACGACTCCTGGTGGCCTGCCACACTAGGAACTGCACCAACACCCACCGACCACACACGCAACCTGGGGATCATCCTGGGCTCATTGCTATCAATGACCCAGCAAGTCAAGCCGTCTCTTCCTCCAGCTTCGCATGCTTCGGAAGTTCTACAAATGGATCCCCACCGTAACCAGAAGGACGGTCACCCAAGCCCTTGTAAGCAGCAGACTGGACTACGGCAACGCCCTCTACGCAGGAACCACGGCCAAGCTCCAGAAAAGACTGCAAAACATACAGAACGCCTCTGCACGCCTCATCCTGGACATCCCCCATCACAGCCCACCTGAGAGACCTGCACTGGCTCCCCTTCAACAACAGAATCATGTTCAAGCTCCTCATCCACACTCACAAAGCACTGCACAACACCAGACCGGAATACCTCAACAGACAGCTCTCCTTCTACACCTCGACCCGACAGCTTCGCTCCGCTGACCTTGCCCTCGCCACTGTTCCACGCATCCAGAGAATGACGGCCGGTTGCAGATCGTTCTCCCACTTCACTGCCAAGAGGTGGAACACTCTTCCTATCCACCTGTGACAAACACAGGACCTGCTAACCTTCAGGAGACACTCCAAGACATGGCTGTTCGAGCAGTACAAGCACTCCCTACTCCCCCGCCCCCCACCTCAGTGCCTTGAGACCCTCACGGGCGAATAGTGCACTTTACAAATGCTATGATTGATTGATTGAGGAGATTCATCTGGATGGAGTTTGCCTTCTACTATGAGGCACTGACAATGCCTTATCGGATTACAGCTGCACAAAGGATGATGATTCAGAAGCCGACAAATCCTTTTCCCATTATAACATGGATTCTGCATTGTATCTAGATTTGCTAAATACAAGTGGTCTGGACATCACCAGAAAGGAATGTAACTTACTCAACTGTAGTACGAAAAACAGCTGAAGTCTTGGCATTGACCTTGCCTTTTTCATAGGTAATAATGCCTACCACTTTGTCTAAGATCTTGAACCTTCCTTCCCATTGGCGGAGCTCTTGCTTCCTCTCATTGATTCTCTCTTGGCTCCCTGTTAGAAACCCTTCTGAGGTCAGCGATCCACAAATAGATTGATAGATGCAATAAACCTGCTACGTTTAATCCCCACATTTTGTCCTTTCAAGCATTCCTGGAAAGTCTGGTCATATAAGCTCCTTCTTTGAAGGAAAACTCAACTGACTTTGCTGCCCCTAAATTCAAGCTTCTAGAGCTCTCCTGACAGAGTCAAAAAGGCTTGGCTCTTTGGGCAGCAAAGTATTTTCTTCCGATACCCTGTTCCTCTGCACTGTGAATGCAATCTGCCTTCCTGGCTGAAATGTTACTGCCTTTTGGCAACTGATAAATGTTTCAATAATCTGTTTACCAGATCACTTGAAGAAACCATTCACTGATTTTAATCAATGATGGTTTGGGCACATCCAAACGCATCCTGAAATGCAGCCTGGATTCTGTGGAAACTAAAGCCTAATCCATGGGCACCCCAGTGCGGCAGTTCCATCAGCAGAGGTGGTCAACCCAGCAAGGTATTAGGAAGAGGCGAGCTATGGTAAATCTTGGCTCTAAACCATAACACAAGGCAAGCAGTCAACATATTTGTCATGTAAATTGTGCTCCAAATGTAAAAATGACAGCCTGTATATTTATTTAACAGAAGGAACAATTTCACTTTAGTACATTCAGTTGTATCACTCCATTGAGTGGCATCGATTAGAAGTGACATATTCTAACCATGAGCTGAGAAACAGTCATCCCTCTCCAGTCTTCTCTATTGAAAGACGTTACCTGAGGGTCACAGAGGAAAAACAAGTGTTTGGATACTTTCTTACCATTTACTCTGATGACTGTAACACATTTTCTCACAAACGTATCGTTATTTGGGCAGCGGCGAGGATTTCTTCATTCTTATATATAGAGCAGTCTTGTGAAAACGAAGTTGCCAGTGCTGATTGAGTAACACCTTCAGTGCTCAGTCGTTCTCTTTTACAACTTGACCTTTACTGTCCGCTTCAGAGACCTAAGATGGCTACTGCAACAACTGTACTACCCTTTTCTAGGGGACAGCAGAAGTAGCAGATCCAGTTCCCACCACACTCTACCAAGTATCCTGCCTCAAAACCTTGCTGACTTCCACTTAACACCCCCATCTTCCGGGGGGGGGGGGGGGCAGGATGTCCCACTGAAGGTAATCTGAGAAGATCATCATTGGGGCATCCTGGGTGTACTCTACAGCACACGTCTCAATTTTCGAGGTGGAAATCCTTGCCCTGTTGAATAAAGTAGCCAAGCAGGTGGTCCCTCTCAGAGAAAGGGACACATGATTGTATTCACTTTACTTCTTGTTCCCCAAGAAGGAGTGAGGTTGGAGACCCATCCTGGGTCTGCTCATTCTAAACTTGTATATTCAGTAGTACAAGTTCAAGATTCTATCCCTTAGCTAGTTTTTATTTATGGGTTCTAAAGGCAGGAGATCAGTTGGTGTCCCTTGATTTCCCAGGATGCCAATTATCTCCCAGTCTTCTCTGTTTAAAGACGTTATCGGAGGTTCACAGAGGAAACACAAAAGTATTTGTTCACTTTCTTACCATTTAGACTGATGATTGTACCCCATTATTACACAGAAGTGCTGGTAGCTGAGGCAGTGGCCAGGAGTCCATACATTCTTATACATGAAGTAGTTGCTTGTGAAAGCTGGGTCACCCTCACTAGTTGAAGGACACCTTCAGTACACAATGGCTTTCTTCCACAACTTGGCCTTTACTGTTAACCCCAAAAGGGTTCACCTCACTCCAATGTAGAGGCTAATCTTCATATGGGTGGTATTGGACATTTACCATATGAAGGCCTTTCCTTCTCCGCAGAGGATTCTGAAATGTTCAGGAGATGATTCTGAAATTTCTGCTAGAGACACATCTCCTGGCTCTGCAAGTCTTTTTTTCTGCTCAGTCTCATGTATCCTCTTTCGTGCCAAATGCAGAATGGCAGATGAGGTTGCTTCATATTGTGCATGGTTCATACTGTTGTAGTGCCTGGAGTATCAAGGTAGCCTATTTTCACAGGTGAAGATCATATCTTTGGATCACCTGGATTGGCAGTGGTGGGTGGATCCCTTCAACATCATCACAGGTCATCCTTTCAGTTTCTCTCATAAGGCCTGACTACTATGGTCATAGATGCCTCCTCACTTGGCCAGAGTGCTCATCTAAATATCTTGGCAGTGCAAGACCCTCAGTCTGCGTCCGTCGGAGCAGTATCTACATTGCCATGAGGACATTCATCCATTCCATCTTGGGGAGCACTTTTGTGATTCTGTTGAACAGCACCGCTGTTGTCCAGTGTTTCTGCAGACGGTAAGGTGGGTTTGTAGACCATTTGTTACAAAGCAATTTGCCTGTACCAGTAGGTGCAGGGGCAGGCAGTATTTGTAGTGGTGTCTCATCTTGCAGGTTTCCTCAGCTTGAGCGGATGTGCTTAGCCACCTCTCACTGGAGGTCCATGAGTGGGAATGATACTCTATAGTGAGAGGAGATCTTCTCCAGATTTGGGTATCCATACATTGATCTCTTCGCCAAGGCCCTGAACAGGAAGTAGCCTCAATTTTTACGATATATTTCTCCCCTCATTGGTACCCGAGGAATGCCTTCAGATTCAGCTGAGTTCAAGGCCCACTGTATGTGTTTTTTCTACCAGTTCCTTTCTACCTCAGGGAAGTTATGAAAGGATTAGGTACAGAACAGCTGTTTTTTTATTGCTACAGTTTGGGGTTGGAGAATCTGGTATGCAGATGGTGGACTTATTCATGCAGGAGGATGATCAAGTCCACCACCCAATCTTTGAATATGGTAGCTGCATGAATGGCAAATGCCAGCACAGTCTTTTTGCCTTGCTGTTGAGGTAGCAGACCGCTTGGCAGCCAAGAAATCCTTTACAAAACCTATCTACGTAGGTCACTGAAACAAATGTGTTCATTTGTGTAAGTTTGAAAGGCTAGATGGTGTTAAATTTCACCTTTCTGATCTCCTGCGATTTGTGTTCTTTCTTGCACAGCAGGGGCTAGAGATATGATTAAGGGGTATTTGGCTGCAGTGTCTAACTTCATGTGTCTTCCTAACTAACCATCCCTGTTTAGATCATCATTAAATCACTTATAGTGTGTATTTTCTGATAGGTTTGCTTTACTTGTTTCCTCCCGCTCTGTTTATTGTTTCTCACTTTTTTAAATCTTGTGTTAATTTCATGATAACATCAGCATTCAAGCTGATGCATAGTTGCCCAGTTTGACTTAACAACTTGACTGCAATATTGCTGGTAGCAATTACTTCTGCTTGTTTGGTCGGAGAACTCCAGGCCCTCTAAATTCATCTACCTTTCACAGTTTTCGATGTGGATAATGTGGCTCTTCGTGCCTGTACATCATTTTTACCCTAGTCTACTTCCCATCAATAAATATATATATATATATATATATATATATATATATATATATATATATATAATAATCTCAATCATCAGTGGTGGTTGTCACTGGGTTGTTATAGTTAGATTGGCACTCCATTGGAAAATACATTTTCTGTTTTCCTAATAACTTTAACGTTTGATGAATCTTCAGGAAACTTTCTGCAAAAAAAGTCTCATCCACCTTAGCTCCTTACTGGGAAGTTTTGGGATGATCCCTTAAGCAGGGGGATGAGAAACAAGGGGTTGGGAGTCCCAAAACACATCTTCCCATTCTTTTTTCCACAGGAAAATTTAACTGCGGTACATTTAAAAACAAAAACGCTGATCGGATTTACACCAAATTGGTAGAAAGCTAGTTCTAGGGCCAGAAAGTGTGCTTTTTGTGATTTGGCACAAATCCATTTAGTAGTTTCTGAGCAGTTGATGCTTAAAAACATTGTCTATTTCCCCAATGTGGAAGATCCGTAGGGCAAGAAGGATGATGAGGCAACCATCTTAGGACTTGGGAATCAGTCCTTAGTCCTACAAAAAAGGTTAGAAAAAGAGATAAGGTGGAAGGGTACTTGTTTCTTTTTTTAAGTGAACAATTTGCTGCAAATTTGAGGAGGACCCGTGGCAAAATTTTCCAAAAATATCAGATTCCACTGAAAAGGAACTTACTCAGTGACCCTCAATCACACACCTAAGAACACTTATGACTACAGCACTATGCTCCACTATACGCCACACCACTCAAGCTGTACATCACATCTCATTCACCTTTTACTTTTCATGTCTATACAAATTTCACTTATATGTTGATGTTATCTGTGAAAAAATGGTTAATATGAACACAAGCTCTTTAATGTTTAAATTAGGTGGGTAGTTATTAAAAAACCTTTTTCTTCGTTAATTTTTATTTATTATTTCTGTATTTTTTTTTCTTCAGGTCAACAAAACCAAAAAAACTAAAATTAGATGAACAGGATCGAGAAAGGAAAGAAGGTTAAAAATAAAACTAGGGATTTTGGGGAGGACATTGGTACGATATCACCAGTTGTCAATGGATATTCAAGTCTTATCCCTTGGCAAAGATAACTGTATGGCACGTTAGACAGTACGTGGATGTACTGCCATAGTGGTCACAGATCTTTCATCCTGTCTGAGGAGGTGAAGCAGGACTGTGGTACCAGGAGCGGGTACTGAGTGAGTGGAGGTGGAGTGAATGCTCCAGAGGTTGAAGGGATTGCAGACTCCGAACCTGATGATGGTCCTGCAGCAGCCTCCTCGAGCTCTTGCTCCTACCATGCACAGACCTTCGGGGTGGATTGATTGAAGATGCGTTTCCATTCACGAGGGTCCACACGAATACTGTTGTTACGTTCCCCTTGAAATAATGTTCTTGAAAAGCTTACAGGTTACCAACAGTGCATTCAATTTTTTCCCATGTTGATATCGAAGAAAACTGCCACACCAGGCTCCTCCATTTTTTTCTCCTGGCGTCCTCTCGCACAAAGAGTTCCTGCTTCTATTCTTCCTCCTTCTCCTGCAGGTCAGGATGTTGGCGAGAAGCAGTGCAGTAACGACTAAACACAGGAACTTTAACAAGTGCAGGAGAAAATGACAGAAACCTTCCCCTTTAAGTTTGCATACCAGATGATGATAAAAGGGTGTAAACTTCCTCTTCATATAACTGAAAGTCTTCGTAGCCAAGCAGATTTTTTTTTAGAAATCTTAATGTACTGCTGTACTACTGCGAGGTCCCGGTGAACTATGTAAAAACTAAAAACAATATAGTTAAATAAAGTACACACAACACCTTTCTATTAAAAAAAATGAAGACACTGCTTTTTTTTATTATTTTTTTATCCTCATTTACCTTCCAAAGTTCCTTTTACAGACAGGGGAGGGATGGTTTGGCGGTGGGGGGGGGGGGGAGACACTGTTATATTTGGGGTACAAAAAACGAAAAGCCATACAAAAGTAGCCAAAAGCCATAGAGATTCCCAGTTTAACTACAGATTACAAACAACTAACCCAATAATACATTACAGCACCAATCATAAACATAGAAACATGTTATAAATGTACTTTTACTTTAATAAAAAAGAAACATTACTTAATATGTATACCTTTATACAAATATTTATACATGTGCATATGTTACAATATAATTCAAATATTGTATTGAGTCTCAATAGGTATGCCATGAAATATGAATATCATGAACATCACATCAAAATATATTGCACACATTAACAAAATGAATGTAAGTCAATGAAAAAACAAAGGTTAAATACCGGGTATAGTTGCGGGAATTTATTTTTTTCACGTAAACAAAACTATTAAACTACACAAACATTCGAAATTGTACGGTTCTAATAATAGCTCGCATTTAAAACTTGGGCGACTGTTTTTCAACTTTATAACTTCTGCACCTTTAACGCTGTTTTGATGTCCGTAAACCTTCGACTATAACTCTTGCTACTTCTCCGCGTACTTCGTTTAGCCTTTGATATTTCATTATTTACAACAAATGATATCGTTACTTTCATAACATTTAAAATCACATATTTTGTCTTTAAGCCGTGCATGGGGGAGGAGTGAGTTATAGTTTTAGGTGAGTGTTGACATCAAAAGAGCATTTATGCAGGTGCAGTGTGTGCCATAACTATAGTTTGTAATATTTGTATAGTTTTGTTTATGTGAACTATACTATAACTGTGCTAGTTTTTTCCATTGATTGTATTATATATATTCCCATCCAATCAAGAGGGAATGATTGGCAAGACTGAGCACCAGACATATGATGCCATATTACGTCATTGCACATGCCAGGACTGAGTGGATGATCAACTCTTTGTAGGAATTGACCAAATGCACCATTTCATACTGGATTGCACTCTGTATTAAGATCTGCTGCGCCATAAATCTGCTAAAATCTCCAGGTGTTCCCACCTTTTTCACTAGGGTCATGCCTGGTATGACAACTCTCTCTAAAGGTGTAATTAATATTGACATCTTCTGGCCAGCCACATTGTCACCCTTGCAAACGCCTTTACTAAGCAAAGCTGCCTCCTGCTTAAGTACAAAGTGATGGGTACGTAGTCCGAGATATGTTGCATAACGTCTTTCGATATTTGGCTAGAGGAATTGCCCATAAATTCCTTGTGGAAACAATACATACTAATATAAACAACAACAATTTCCCATAGCGGTATCATTATAATAACAATACATACTTGTATACTTAATAACCCATATTTTATTCTCCGCTGTGCTCCTGCTTACTAGGACACTTCCCTGATGGTATGCAACTGTGTAGTCCCTGATGATTAATTCATATTTCTTTTGTTATACATTTTGACTTTGGGTGAGAAACACTGTCCATCCTACGACAGATGTCTATGGGCACTACAGTAATGTTGTAATGCTGGTCATTTGATCATGTTTTGCTATGACAATTATTCTGTAAAGATCTCCTTTTTAAATTTTCCAGTACAATGTTCATTTTTCAGTTTTGCCGATGAGAGAGCTAAGAACCTAGTGCTCAGGCTCTCAACTTCATCTTATAAGTAATGAGAGGAACGGCATGCTATCAATAATTTTGGCACTAAAGACAAATTCAGACACTATTGTTAAAGGGTATATACACTTGTGAACATTTGCTCTCTGGACACTGAAAAATTCAGCAATAAGCCTGTCGCCGTTTTTCTATTTAACACTGTTCTGCAGCTATGGTTTGTGTCAACTTCTAACGTGTTCAGTTTCTTTGCACCGAGTACTTTATCTTGTACTTTCCCAGCTATATTATCCTTCAGTGCACTAGCATAATTTCAGTTTACATGGCTCATTGAGTTTTTTGTTAGTATGATTTAGTAAGTACATCATGCAGGCGTGAAAACGTTTTCTAATGATATTCGTGATGAGCATTATTGCTGCTTATAGTTCGTTGGATGATCATCAGTATTCAGTCCCGCCTACCGAAGGTTATTACATTGGGGCCTACTCATACGTGGATGACTCTTCAGGAATGCTTCTCATCAGAAGAAAAAGTTATTTGATGCAAATCTTTCTTACGTTCCACATGACCTTCCCTCCTCCCCTGTGAGTTAATGTGGCGAATAATAGAATACCAGTGTTTGCAAACATGTTATATGCTGTCACTGATGCTCTGACAGTAACTCTTCACATGCCTCCTTGGGCCATGGGAAAAGCTTGAACAACTGACATCACTGTGCTGGTTGGTGTCTGATATATTCTGTTGTAATCCTCTTTACATTGTTATAGAAAAAAATGCTGGGGGAAAAGCTTTCCCTTTCAGTATTATTCCAGTGTTGAATAATAAGAAGTGGAAAGATAATTCGTAAGGTGATGGATCTGCTGGACGATTTTGTATTCACCAGATTTATTATTAGTGAAGGTACTAGCTTTTTTATTTTTTTTCCCCTATTATCAAGTTTATCTTTTTGAAGTTGACCTTGGTTCATTTTTTAAGCCAACCTTTAGGTTTTGTTGAAGCCATACTGTGTGGTTCTCCTTTGCATTTACCTGTTACACTTTGTTGGGTCAGAGCATCTTCGAGCACTTACTGTGTGTAAGTGACTTTCAATATTCTGTTAGTCTTGCTATAATTTTGGTGCAAATATTGAGGTTCTAAAAATATTGCAACCAATCTCCAGGGGCTGTCCATATGGAATTTAATTGCTTTTGAATAGTCTGTGCTATGAAGTCACTACACTCACCAGCTAAAACATATATATATATATATATATATATATATATATATATATATATATATATATATATATATATATATATATATATTAATTAAATAAATAAGTGTCTTGCCATCCGTCCAGCCCTAGTGTATTCCCACTGCCATTTACAGGAACATTTACTTGTGTTTATGAAGTTTTTCCAGTTAACAAAATAT